>NC_050573.1:567433712-567738764 GCF_011100635.1 Trichosurus vulpecula
AGTGTACCCAGCTGCACTGAGTATCTGCCCTCACTCACACAGAAATGAAGGAGAGAAAGGAAGGAAAGAAGAAAGGAAGGAAGGAAACATTTATTAATGAATGTTTACTTTTTTCCTAGGATTATCAGTTTACTTTTCTCTTTTCCTTTTTTCTTTATCTCCCTGTCTGCCACTCTCCATTTTAGAGCCTCTACTATCTTGGAGAGATTCTAGTCATAGCTTCTTAATTGCCTTCTTTCTCATTTGTCTTTTTATTTTGTCTGTTTTATTTTGATAGTTCTCATTTCCATCCTGATTTCAGTCCTAATCCCTCTTAGATCTTTTTTCCCTTTTTGAGCTTTCTTTTTTTCTTTGTCTTTCAATTAGTATAAAGTTTTAAAAGATAACCTTTGCAGTCCCAGAATTATGAGAGAATTGATATAATTTTTTAAACTTTATTCATACCTTGTTTCACCCATTTAAAGTGTTTGCATATCAAACAACCTCTTCGCCTTTGGAGTCTTTTGGAGGAATGATACGGAATGAATGCTCCCATATTATTTCAGTCATATCAGCTTTGTAGTTTACATTATTCTGTGATGCATTTCCAGTCTCCTTTTTGGGGAACAACATGTTCCAACACCTTCTTTGGTTTTTCATAGACATAGCAGTCCTGAGCTATTCAAATTGATTTACATAGATAACCTTGCTTTTGGTTGTTTGCAGTATTTGTTGTTTGACGTTGAAATTCTGAAGTTTAAACATATTTATTTGGTCATTGAGGCTTGAGGTTTCTTTCTTTCAACGGTCTGTGGGTTCTATCAATCCATCAACAATTCTGTCAGCAGTATTGTATTGTCAGTTTTAAATGCTTCTGGGCGATTTTCTTGAACTATTTCTTATTGCATGGTGTTCAGGTTTTTCACTTCATTCTGTTTTTCTGAGAGACCAATGATCCTCATATTGTATTAGCATAACCTTTATTCAAGGTCACTGCTTTAAATTGTGTTCATATGGTTTTTCAATTGCTGTAGTTCTCTGTGTATTTTTCTAGTTTTCTAGAAAACTAGATCTGTGTTTTTTACTTGTGTACTTGCCATTCTTTTTCTCAGAGTCTCCACTGTCTTGGAAAGATTCTTGGTTATAGTTTCTTATTCACCTTCTTTCTTATTTGTTTTAGTGAATATTTTTTTTCTTATATCAATTCATTTCAACCATGCTTACAATCCTATTTTTTGTCCTTTCTCTTTTAATTTTCCTTTTTCACATTCTTTAGTTTCTTGCAATTCATCTCTTATTTCTGAAGAATAAACAATATTTATCTTGTTTTGTTTTTTATTGGAGATTTTTTCCTGCATTTTTTTGTTGTATTTCTTTATCATGTTGTACCATTTCCTGTCCCTCTACTTATCTTTTCTTTTTTCTGTCTGAATCTCCTTCCCTGCTTCTTTTTCCTATTTGTGAGTTTGACTTATCCCCCAGGGCACTCTCGTGTCCTTTTTGTTCTTCACACCTTTCTTGCCTTCTCTTTTTCCAGGTAAAGTAGTATGGAATCAGGCTTCTAATCTGTCTAGTACGCCTTCCAAACAGCTAGAGAGCTTTATGTTTTCAAGTGGTTTCTCTAATGGTTTCTTAGCTCTCCATCCCTTGTCTTCTCATAAAATAGTGTTATATCATCCGTTCTCCAAACACGGGATCACATTTTTTTCTTGTCCACATCCCCAGATGGTAGATGATTTCAGGCCCTCTACAAGTTAGTAGTTGAGCGCTTGGCTGGCTGCCTGTCACAAGAAAATTCCATGTGGTTTAACTTTTCTACCACCGCTTCCTTCCCCCTTTGCCTTCTGACACATGCTCAGCACTACTGGGTCTTGTCTCCTTGTCCTTTTGTTCAGGCTCTTTAATAGGATACCACTCTCCCTTCCCTCATTAAGGGGTGGGCATGACAGATCAGGATGATTCGCTGTCATGAGGACATAGTATTAAAATCCACTTAAAGTCCCCAAGGAAGACTGCTAAGGTTGGTGTATGTGGAATGCAAGGTGGATTAGGGTAGGGATAAATTCTTAACTCAATTCTGTGATTCTTAATTCTTTCCATAAGTCATCATCGTTGTTGTTCCGTTGTTTCGGTCCTTTCTGACTCTTTGTGACTCCATTTGGGATTTTCTTGGCAAAGATAGTGGGGTGGTTTGTCGTTAACTTTTCTAGCTCATTGTACAGATGAGAAAACTGAGGCAAACAGGGTTAGGTGAAACACAGCTAATAAATGTCTAAGGCCAGATCCTGATTGCAGGCCAGGCAGTCTATCCACTTCAAATTCTGACTCAGATATGTATTCGATATGTGACCCTAGGCAAGTCATTTAACCTCTCTGTATCTCAGTTTCCTCGTCTATAAAATAAGGATAATAATAGGACCGCTTACACAGGATCATCATGAGGTTCAGATGAGTTAACACCCTGTGTCAATGATAGAGGGGGAGGAGATGGTTTTATATTGTGTAAAGGTATACCTCTTTATCTTCTTACGATAATTGGAATAACCATTTTCTGGTGCGATACTTATTAATTTGAGGTGGTGGATTTTGAGAGTTATGCTGAGACCCATCTTATATTCTGCGATTCCATTTTTGGCAGGTTTATAAAACTGATAAATCAGAGGAATCCTATAAAATCCTGGATTTTAGCATAGTTTTTGACAGAATATGTCATATTATACAAAAAAATAAAGTCAGATGTGGGTTAGATGTTAATACAGTTAGATGTATTTTGAACTGATTGAATGGTTGAACCCAAAGAGTGGTGTTTAATCAGTTGGTAAGTTTTCAAGGAGGTCTTCATTTGAGATCCCAGGAATCTTTGCTGTGCCCTGTAGTGTTTAAGATTTTTAATTAATAACTTGAATGGATTGCTTCTTTTTCAAATTTTCAGTCGACATAAGTCTAGGAATGATAGATAAATACTATGGATGATAGAATCTGGAGATAAAAATATCTTTGTAGTCCAGAAAATTGGGCCAGATATACTAAGGAGAAATTTAATAAGGATGAATAAAGCCTTTAATTTGGTTCATAAGTACAAAAGAAGCTAAACAGAAGTTTGTCTAAGAAAGATTGAGTATTTTAATGGACAGCAAGCACAATATGAATCAATAGTGTGAAACAGCAATTAAAAAAAAAAAACCCAGTGTGATCTTGGCTACATTAAAAGAATTGTAGCTTCTTGAAATAAGGAGGCGATAGTCTCAGTGAACTCTGCTTGGTCAGACTCAGGTCTTGATTATTATGTTAGGCTCTGAACAGCACATTTTGTTTAGGGAATGAGGTAGGGTATAATATCCCCAAAAGAGAAGCCAGGATAGTGAAAGTCCTCAGGTTCATACCATTTGATGATTGGTATTCAACTTAGAAGTAAATTTCAACCCTTACCTTCTCACCTGGAAGTTCACTCCCTGTGACCCCCTTCCTCTGATTATTGTTCCTCTGAGAATTTCTATTTTAAGGAAAGCAGACAAGCCAACCATGTCTCATTTTTTTCTGGGCTCTATTCCTGACTCTTTGGACTTTCTCCTCCTATGCTTCTTCACTGAGGCACAGGTTCTTTCTCAGTTCCTCCCCGTCTCCCACTTTTCAACTTCATGTGTTGTCTTTCGTTCATTAGAATTGTGGCTCTTTGAGATAAGGGACTTGTTTTCTTTCCATTTATCTTTTTATTCCCACTGCTTAGCCGGTTCGTGGCACATGGTAAGTTTAATAGAAGTTTGTTGACTTGACTGAAGGAAATAAGGATGAGAAGACTTCAGGGAGACATGAAGACTGTCTTCAAATGTGCATAAAGGATTTATACAAAAGAGGGATAAGATTTTTTTTGTTTTTTTCCTTAGAGGGAAGAACTAGGAGCAACAGAAAGAAGTTACAGAGAGGCCGATTTAAGCTTAGCTTAACATAAAGAAAAAATCTATGATGTCTCTATCACGAAGTGAAACCATTATTCCAGAAAGTAGTGTACTTACCCTTATTGAAAAAGAAAACACTCTTATTGAAAGTCTTAAAGCAGAATAACCACTTGTCCCATAAATTGTAGAGTAAAATTTTTTTCTGGTATATGTTGAACAGAGTGAGGTCCCTCCAACTCTGAAAGATATCAGTAATGTCATAACCAAAATAGAGTTTTCATGTCAAAGAAAGAAATACTGTAAGTATTCAAGATAAAAGCTGTCAAAGTACCAAGGAAAACCAGTTAAAATCACACAAGACTGGCAACCATTTAAGATCATGCAAGATCTGCTAGTGGCTACAGTAAACAAAGGAGATCTTGGAATACAGTGTTCCAAAATGGCAGAGACAAAGACTTACAATTATGAATAACATTCTGCAAATAATCCTTCAAGGGAAAAAAAAATGATATGTAATGGAATTTAAAGCATTTCTGTTGAAAAGACCTAGAGCTGAGTAGAAATTTGGAATGCAAATGCTAGAGTCGAGAGAAACCTAGACTGTTCAATTTATTTTAACAACTGGAAGGGACTCTGTGATGATGTTGTGTTAACTTTCTAGTAACTGGAAAAGCAAAACAGTATCATCAGAACTTTAGGGAGTTAAAAAAGAAAAACAAAGGTCCTGTGAGTGGATTGGGTCTGTTCTAAGGGTTTGAAGAAAGGATAAAATACACTCCTGTAAAAAGAAGGAAGAATGGGTGGAATTAATTATCTCATTATTGGATTGCATTATAAGAAGAGTATGCAAATACGAAGGAAGGGATTGGGAGAGTGAGTATCAAGTGAACCTCTTATCTGAAATGAGCTTCCCCTGATTGTTGGAGGCATCAGCACCTTTGCATTCCAAACTACTCTAGATCTGAACATCGCTGTAGACACTGCCCTTTCATGAAGGCAAGTAAATTTTGGGTCAAGGTCTTCTGTTTATCTTAATAGAATCTGACTCTTCAGTCCCATCATATCAGACATTTTTTTTATACTTGGACCTTAATAGAAAAAGGATAAATTGTGCCCTGGTATCACTGACCCCTATTCCATTAGCTAGTGGGTTTCTTTTGATAATTGTGATATTGCCAGGGATGCAGACAGATGCCTAATATTTGGCCTTGCTTTTTATTGTTAATAATGTTACTATGTTCCTGACTCAGTCATTCCCAAAAACAATTATTGCTGTATTTGTGCAAAGTAGTCTTTTTACATATTATTTTATGTACTTCTTCCTCTCCCAAACATACCATCCTTTACTCGTTTTGTTGAACTAAATTTTGGTGTTACTTCTTTTTTTATTAAGTTTGTTTATTTTTAGTTTTCAACATTCACTTCCATAAGTTTTAAATTTTCTCTCCCTCCATCCCCTCCCCTTCCTCAAGATAGCATGCGATCTGATATAGGCTCTACATTAGTATTCCTATTAAACATATTTTCATATTAGTCATGTTGTAGAATGAATGGGAGTAACCATGAGAAAGAAAAACATAAAACAAAAAAAGAAAATAGTCTGCTTCAGTCTGCATTCAGACTCCATATTTCTTTTTCTGGATGTGAATGGCGTTTTCCATTAAGGGACTTTTGGAATTGTTTTAGGTCCTTGCATTGCTGAGAAGAGCTAACTCTATCAAAGTCAGTCATCGCACACTGTGGCTATTACTGTATGCACTGTTCCCCTGGTTCTGTTCACTTCACTGAGCATCAGTTCATATAAGTCTTTCCAGGTCTTTCTGAGGTCTGCCCGTTCATCATTTCTTACAGCATAATTGTATTCCATTGCACTCATATACCACAACTTGTTCAGCCATTGCCTAGTTGATGGGCGTCCCCTCAATTTCCAGTCTTGACCACCACAAAGAAAGCTGCTATGAATATTTTTGTACATGTGGGTTCTTTTCCCATTTTATTTTGATCTCTTTGGGATTTAGCCCTAGAAGTGGTATTGCTGGATTTGGTGTTACTTCTTTGTAAAGTTCTTTGGTAAGTTGAGGTTCCAGCATAATGGACACTCATTTAATTGAGGGCGTTGTAAAAGTTCATTAAGGATAGAAAAAATGTTTATAGTTCATTATGAATGATTCTGTTTGGAAACTTGTCAACTTTTTGTGGACTTGATTTCTTTTAAAATAGATCTATACATGTGTGTAATATACATGTACTATATATATACATATATGTGTGTGATATACATGTATTATATATACATGTGTGTGATATATGTGGGCTATATATACATATGTGTGTAATATACATGTACTATATGTGTGTTATACATGTACTATATATACATATATGCGTGTAATATACATGTACTATGTATACATATATGCGGGTAATATACATGTACTATATATACATATATGTGTGTAATATGCATGTACTATATATATATGTATATTTTTTTTCTTTTCATTAAAGGAAGAAGATAGTCCTTTCTGAATCAGCTGTACTTTCCCTTTGGCTTCGTCACCTTCCCAGCCTGGAACAAGCAACACTGCATCTTTTTGAAAATTTACTCTCTAGGCACAGAAAGTTTCCAGAGGAGATAGAATGCTTTATAAAAGATTCATTACTGGTATGTGTGATATTTTGATAATGAGAAAAATTTTTATATCATGCTTAATGTAGTTTGCCTTAGCTCAGAGAAAAAAACCACAAGCAAAAATAGTTGGAGGTGTCAAAATTAATCTTATGCTTTCTACCTTGTACCTAATATAGAGCATCCTTCCTATGTGCCTTGCACCCAATATGGAGAATTAAGGAGAAACTTGACATGTCAGGCCTATAGTAAATGCTTGTTGACTCTTAAAAAAAAAACCCAATGAAGTATTTTCCCACCCTTTAATTCCCTCTTCTCTAAACATATACCTCTACTGAATTGTTCTTTTCCGTTTAGAACAGTACTGCTCTTTTTTTTTTAATTTTTAAAATCTTTCTTAATTTTAAAATAAATATAAATTTGATCTTTTAGTGATGGATTCTTTGACCTTGGAAATCTATGAAACAGAGACACAAAATGGCCTTTGGTCCTTTTCTGCAGGGATAGTGGTGGTATGGCTAGAGATACCATTTGTAAACATTTGCTTTACTGTTTAACTTAATGATATCCTAACTGTGAGATCCCCTCTTCAGTGACCATGAATAGACATACTATTGGAGGAACTGAATCATGTCAAGTGACATTTTCACTATAAATTAAATCAGAAGATGAAAAAAGTTAAAGCTAAATTGAAAGATAGCTCACAGGTTCTCTTTGGAAAAGTTAATAAAGGAGTTGGAAGAATTGGTTTATGTCATGGGGCCAAAAACAACAAAAAGTATTTCACAGGTGTTTGGTCATCTCATATAAGGTTTTCATTAGAAAAGTGTTTGCACAAAGACTACAAAAAAGATAAATTACAACTCATCCACTCACATCTACAGCAGAGGATGACAAAGCAGGGAAATTCTATGAAGAACTCAGGATGTTCCAGTTTAAATCAGCGTATGTTTTCATGTTCAATTACTTCAGTATAAAGGTGTACCTAAGCAAGAGAAGTGAAAATTATGTTGGAAAACACAATTCAGGAATTTCTACAAAATGCCAAAGTTTTGCAGAACTAAACAGAATCTTCACATATATGTATCATGAATATTTTCTTCAAGAAGGGAGGTAGATGTTGGACACAGGAAGTGCAGATAAGAACAAGAGAGCCTAGGAGCTACTTTATCTAAGAAACACTAACTCTTTGCTAAGTGGAGAGATGGAAAATTGAATATATAATTAAGTTTCCAAGTAAAATTTTACAGAATAGGGTGATGGAAGATTATCAGTATTACCTCATACACCAGTGAGAAGCAGTAGAGGGAGAAATAGAAAAATTATCAAGAGACCCAATGAAACTATATCATTCCAAAGAGCATTTAAGGATGAGACCGGAAAACAGTGAAGTGACATAAAATGGAAAAGATCTGTTAAGATTTCTGTAGCAGATTATTTTGTAAATTGTAGCAAATTACCATGCTTGAACTCTAATATCATAGTCAGTCTCTAGTGCAATGCATGAGGGACTAGGCATAGCACTAAATGAAATAATAGGAAGCCCAGCTGGAATAAAACAGGTTCGCACCAAGGAGATCTATCTATGTTACTACAGCACATTTGGAGAACGTTGAAGGATTCTCAACATATCTGATGAAGGAAAGGATGCCAAATGCTGTGTAAAAAATAATGCACCTTATTATCAACAACAAAAGCTTATCAAGCAAATTTCCCAGCAATATAAAAGCTTTACAAAAGTAATCTACATATTTATTGAGAGCATTGATAATGAACATTTGAGAAGGGAATAGACAGGTTTTCACAAACTATGTCAGAGCACAAGATCCTTCTGCAATTATTGTTGATTTATTGTATAAAAATTTTTTATAAGATAGAGCAAATTCTGTTCCTAAAACTCTTTTAACTAGGTATCTTCCAAATTTGGGTCAATTGCCCGAGATAATTTGAAAGATTTAACAAAACTTTCTTCAGCAACCTTTTTATTAATATAAAAATAAAAAATTGTCTCAGAATCAATTTTTTTTTAAATTAGATCTCACTTTTTGTAATATGACCATTATTTATAAAAGTTCTCCTTTTCCTCTGTAACATGGTTTAGGCTAGTTTTTCTTTGATAATGACAAAGGTGTACCTAGGACTTAATTGGCTCAGGGTCCAAGGCTCAAACTGCATCTCCCTTGATGCAGCTTCCTGGTAGCTTCTGACTGTATTCACATGGCTTCCTGGTCACCTAAGGGCGTCAGAAGGCTTACCCATGTGGAGTCAGGGCCCTTGAAACTTGGTGAGTGTCCCAGGATCATATAAGTCACTATATCCCTTGCTAAGGATCAGACTCCATTGCATTTTTAGATGGAGGAAGGGAGTGAGAGAGTATGTCCTTTTAATATATCTCTGTTTAATATAATCAAAGTAAAACAAAAGTCACTCCCAGGCCTTCTATCTTATCTGACTCGCTCTGTGATCCCTACTGACATTACAATTCTTAGACTACATGCGCTTCCCCATTGGAATACAACCACTTGATCTTTATAAAAGTCTTTCCCGATGGCTCATTTATATTTGCTTTTTGTGTTTCTTTTCTCTTGTGTTTTTCAAAGTTTCTGCTAAGCCTTGAATTTTAAATCAGAAATTCTCTTCTAACCATTCAGCATTTGAGTTCAGATTTCTCTCTCTTCCGCATCTCTTCCTCACTTGCTGAGAAGGCAAACAATGTGACATTCGTTATACGTGTGAGTCATGCAAAATATATTTTCTTGTTAGCCGTGTTTCAAAAAAAATGATAAAGTAAAAATATGCTTCCATCTGTGCTCAGAATTTATCATTTTTCTCCATGGAGGTGGATAGTATTTTCCATCATGAGCACTTTGGAATCTTGTTATCTTGTATTGATCAGAGTGGCTAAGTCCGTCCTAGTTGATTATCATTAAAATATTGGATTATCGTATATAATGTTTGCCCGCTTCTGCTCACTTCATTGTGCGTCGGTTTGTTGGGAGCTGGGCCTGTGCCCACCCAGGGGTGCCAGACACTGCTGCAGTTTCACGCTGTCTGTTGTGGCAGCACTATCTCAAAGAAGTCAGAGTCAGACTGCCTCTGATCCAAGGATAGGCATTTATTGGGGATCGAAGCCCCTCAGAAGCAGTCTAGGTTCCAAGAAGACAGAGAGAACAAGATGGATTTTTATAGGGTAAAGATACAATTTCATAAGGGAAACAGGACTATTAAAAAGGCAGGAGGGGTTTGTCAGGAAATTAGGTAATAGTGGAGGGGTCCCTTCTATGGTTCGGTCCTCAGACATCCTGGTCATGCTGCCTTCTTTCTTGATTGGCTGGGTGCTGTGGTCTTGTCTGGTCAAGATGGATGGGCTAAATGGGTGATGTGATTGTAGTTGAGTATAAGAGCACACCTGTTCAAATATGTGACTTGGATCTGGGGGCAATGGCTAGCTAGAAGCAGTGATTATATGGAGTCTGGGGGCCTGTGATGTGGTTAGAAGTTGTGTGATCAAATCAGGACATGCCTGCTGTTCAGTGAGGCCCACAAGGAAGTTAGAATATTGAGGCTGGGGGCAACTTTATTAGCATTCCATCAAGTTCATGTAAGCCTTCCCAGGTTTTTCTGAAACCATTCCCTTCATCATTTCTTATAGCACGGTAGTATTCCATCACAATCATATACCGTGACTTGTTCAGCCATTCCCCAATTGATAGGCATCCCTTCAGTTTCCTATTCTTTGCCACCACAAAAAGCTGCTGTAAATACTTTTGTCCATATAGGTCCTTTTCCTTTTTCCTTTGATCTTTTTGGGATACAAACCTTATAGTTTTATTGCTGAGTCAAAGGTTAGTCTTAATTGCCCTTTGGGCATAGTTCGAAATTGTTCTCCAGAATGGTTGGACCAGTTCACAACTCCACCACCAGTACATTAGTGTCTAATTTTTCCAATTCCCCTCTAGCATTTGTCATTTTCCTTTTCTGTCATGTTAGCCAATTTGATAGGTGTGAGGTATGGTACCTTAGAGCTATTTTAATTGGCATGTCCTTAATATTGATTTAGAGTGTTTTTTATGTGACTATAGATTTTTTTTTTCTTCTGAAAACTGCCTGTTCATATTTTTTGACCATTTATCAACTGTGGAATGGCTTTTTTTTTAAGTAAATTTAACTCAGTTCTCTTTATATTTGAGAAATGGGTCCTTTATCAGAGAAACTTGCTGTAAAAATTTCCCCCTAGTTTCCTGCTTACCTTCTAATTTTGTCTACATACATTGGTTTTGTTTGTGCAAAAATTTAAATTTCATGTTTTTAAAATTAGACATTTTACCTCTTTTGATCCACTCTATCTCTTTTTTGGTCATAAAATGCTTCCTTATCCTTAAATTTGACAGATAATTTTTTCCATGTTCTGCACCCCTGCCCTAGTTTGCTTATGATGTCACTCTGTATGTCTAAATCATATACTCATTTTGACCTTACTTTGTTATATGGTGTGAGATGTTGGTTTTTGTCTAGTTTCTGCTGAACTGTTTTCCAGTTTTTGCCATGTAGTGAGTTCTTGTCCCAAAAGCTTAGATCTTTGCATTTATTGTGCATCAGATTACTGAGGACATTTATTACTGTATATTGTATACAGTATATATTGTACATATTGTATCCCTAATCTATTCCATTGGTCCACCTCTCGTTTCTTAGCCAATACCAGATTGTTTTGATTACTGTTTTTTTTAATATATTTTGAAATCTGGTTCTGTTAGGCCACCTTCCTTCACATTTTTTTTCATGTATTTCCTAGATATTCTTGACCTTTTGTTCTTCCATATGAATTTTGTTATTTTTTCTAGTTCTATAAAATAATTCTTTCATAATTTGATTGGTATGGCATTGAATAAGTAAATTAATTTAGGTAGAATTGTCATTTTTATTATATAGCCTCAGACTACCCATGAGTAATTAATATTTCTCCATTTGTTTAGATGTGACATTATTTGTGTCAAAAAGTGTTTCTGGGTTTGTCTTGGCAGGTATACTCTCAAGTATTTTATATTTTCTACAGTTATTTTAAATGGAATTCTCTTTCTCTCGCTGCTGACTTTGTTGGTAATATAAATAGAAATGCTGATGTATGTGTATTTGTTTTATATCCTACAACTTTGGTGAAGTGGTCAATTATTTCAATTAATTTTTTAGTTGGTTCTCTAGGATTCTCTAAGTATGCCATTGTGTCATCCTCAAAGAATGATAGTTTTCTTTCCTCATTGCCTTTTCTAATTCCTTCAATTTCTTTTTCTTCTCTTATTGCTATAGCTAGCATTTCTGAATATTATATGCTGAATTGAATAATAATAGTGATAATGGACATCCTAACTTCACTCTTTATCTTATTGGAAAGGCTTCTAGTTTATCCCCATTACAGATGATGCTGACTCTTGGTTTTAGATAGATATTCCTTACCATTTTAAGAAAAGCTCCATTCATTTCTATACTTCCTAGTATTTTTGATAGGAATGGATGGAATTTTGTCAAAAGCTTTTTCTCTGTCTATTTATATAATCATATGATTTTTGTTATTTTTATTGATATGGTCAGTTATGCTTATAGTTTTCCTAATATTGAGCTAACCCAGCATTTCTGCTTAAAATCCCACCTGGTCATAGAGTATGATCTTTGCGATATATTGCTAGAGTATTTACTAGTATTTTTTTAAAATTTGCATCAGTATTCATTAAGAAAATTGGTCTGTTATTTTCTTTCTTCATTTTTCCTTTCCTTGATTCAGGTATTAAAACCATATTCATGTCATAAAAAGACTCTTTTTACCTACTTTTTTCAAGAAGTTTGTTTTAGTGTTAATTGTTCTTTAAATGTTTTCTGGAATTTACTTGTGAATCCATATAGCCCTGGGGATTTTTTCTTAAGGCACTCATTTATGACTTGTTCAATTTCTTTTTCTAAGACAGGGTTATTTAAGCATTTCCTCTTCTGTTAATCTGGTTAATTTATAATTTTGTAAATATTCATACATTTTATTTAGATTGTCTTTTTTTGGCATATAATTGGACAAAAAGTCTGATAATTGCTTTAATTTCATCTTCATTGGTGATGCTTTTGCCCTTTTCATTTTTTTATACTGGTAATGTAGTTTTCTAATTTCATTTTAAAAATCAAATTAACTAATTATTTCTTCATTTTACTTTTCTTGTTTTGGTTTATTTTTTTAAAATAAAACCAGGTCCTAGTTTTACTAGTTCAATTTTTTTAAACTTTCAATTTTATTAATCACTCCTTTGATTTTTAGGATTTTTATTTTGGTGTTTAATTGGGGATTTTTAATTTGTTCTTTTTCTAATTTTTTTCTAAGTCGCATGCCCAATTCATTGATCTACTCTTTCTCTCTTTTACTGATATATACATTTAGAGATATAAATTTTTTTCTAAATACTACTTTAGCTACTTCCCACAAATTGTGTTGTTGTCTCATTGTTGTCATTCTTTTTAATGAAATTATTGCTTCTGTGATTTGTTCTTTGACCCACTCCTTCTTTAGTATTAGATTATTTAGCTTCCAATTAATTTTTGATCTGTGCTTCTATGGCTCTGTTGAATATTATTTTTATTGCCTTACAGTCTGAAAAAGTGGCACTTGGTATTTCAGCTTTTCTTCATTTGTAAGATTTTTATTCCCTAATACATGGTCAGCTTTTAATGACGTGCCACATACAGCTATAAAAGGTACACTTCTTTTCTGTTCCCAATTTTCTCCAGGGCTCTATCGTATCTAACTTTTCTAAAATTATATTCATTTCTTTATCTCATCATTAGATTTATCTAGTTTTGGGAGGGGAAACGTGAGGTCCCCCAGTGGTGTATAATTGTACTGTCTGTTTCTTCCTGTAACTCATTTAACCTTTTCTTCAAGAATTTGGATACCCTGACATTTGGTGCATATATAATTAATATTGATCTTCATTGTCCATAGTACCTTTTAGCGAGATGCGGTGTTCCCTGTTCTGTTTTTAAGTTAGGTCTGTTTTTGCTTTTGCTTTGTCTGAGATCATGATTGCTACTCCTGTTCCAGCCCTTTGTGTTTTAGATTTGTGTCTCGTGAAGAACATACTGTTGGATTCTGGTTTGTAATCCCTTCTGCTCTCTGCTTCTGTTTTAGGGATTGTCCTATCACCCAGTCCCAGTTGTGATTACTAACGGTATTTCTTTGTTGTCGTTGGTGCTGTTGTTTACTCATTTTTCTAGCCTTTTTCTTTATTTTGAACTTTATGTTCGGGTTGGGTTCTGTGCACATCTGGGCTGAGATGGAGGTGGAGAGGGTCACTCTCCCATGCTTCAAGCCTTTTTCTCTACTGTGTTCACAGCTAGTTCTGTGATTCTGTAGACTTCCAGTGCTTCCAAGGTGGTGTGATCTGGGGAGAGATGTTGTCACTGCTTTTCTGATCTGTGTAATGCTCTTTACCCAAGAAACTCCCCTGTTCCCTTGGGCCAGCATTAGTTCTCCTTCCTGCCCTACAACTGCAACCAGTAACCAGGACCCTTGCTCCCTTGTGATTGCAAGTGCTCACCTACATGCTGGAACAGGGCAGTGGAGTTGCCAGACAATCGCCAGTCCTGTGCCCAGTGTCCTCTCATTTTTTCACATCCAATGCCTTTGCCTTCTGTGGGTGGTGAAATCTCCTGGATCTGCTGCTTGTGCTGCTGTTACTGCTGACACCTCCAAGGCCCACCACTCGCGTTGCTGCCAGGCTGCTCTCTGGGCCAGCTTCCATCCCAAGATCACAGAGCTCTCTTTCCAATTTCCTAAATTGCCTGACCTAGAAAAATGTCTCAGTCTACCTTTTTGATGGCTGTCTAGCCCCAGAATTCAGTGTGCCACCTTACTTTAAAGTTGTTTGGAGGGGAATGTTGGGAAAGTTCAGCTGGAAGACTCCCTCTGCCACCTTGGCTATCAGGACGGAATTCTTTGAAGTTCTCTATTTCATGTTTTCCTCTATAGAGTTATATTCAGCTTTGCTAGGTAAGTTAAATGTTTTGCTTTTTGGAGCATAGTATTCCATGCTCCCTGCTTCTTTAAAGTAATAGCTCCTAAATTTTGTGTGAGCATAACTGTGGTTCCTTATTCCTTAAACTCTTTCTTTCTGGATGCTTACAGTATTTTTTCTTTTAGCTGGAAGCTCTGGGTTTTGGCTATGATATTCCTCAGAATTTTCATTTTGGTTTCTTTCTGAAGGTGACTGGTGGATTATTTCCATTTCTATTCTTCCCCCTGATTCTAAGAGATCTGGGTAGATTTCCTTTATGATTTCTGAAATATGATATCTAGGCTCTTTGATCAGAGTTTTTAAGTTGTACAGTGATCCTTAAATTCTCTCACCTTGCTGTTTTCCAGATCAGTTGTTTTTGGTGTATGATACTCTACATTTTTTTCTAATTTTTAAAAATCTTTTTTCTTTGTTTTATTATTTTCTGTTGTCTCATGGAGCCCATTGACTCCTTGGTCCATTCTAATTTTCAGGGAATCTGTTACTTGGGTAAAGTGTTCTACTTCTTGTGTTAAACTGTTAATTATCTTTCCAAGTGACAATCCTTTCATATTATTTGAACCCCAATAAGATACAAAGCCTGAATTAACCAACCAAACTGCTTTGCTCTAAAAATGCCCTTTCCTGTGTCAGCAGCTTCAAAGACCAGATAAGATTGCCAAGGGGTATCTTCCCTGTTGGTGACCCGATGTCTGCAGCCAGAACAGTGGGATTCCTCTTAACCTGATATTCTAGGAACATTTGCATTTTGGGATCACAATCTCTAAGTGACGCTACCTTGTCAGTTGTCTTGTCTTACTGTATTTATGACTCATTCAATTAAGAAACTTCCTTTCTTATGACGTGGAGACCGTAAACTGGAGTTGGGATTGTTCTAAAGTCTACTAATACCTTGTCATTCTTCTGTCAAGTCAGTCAGAAGTTTGCTTCTGATTCCATGACCGTACTGCCTAGCCTGTTGGCCTCCTTTAACCAAACTTTCAGGTTGACACAAGTCTTTCCTCCATACCTCTCATGTCTTTTCCAATTCTCTTCTCTGTCACTTTCATTTCCTTTGCACTACCACTGTCACTCCTTTTTTAAACTTTTGCATCATTACTTCTAGGAATTCTCATTTATCTTAGGGGTAAATTCTTTTTCTTTGAGGCTTTCTTGTAGTTGTTTTAAAGTTATTTTTTCTACTTTGTGTCTTAGGAGTCCTTGGCTTCATGATAGCTCTTTAATTTTGAGTCATTCTTCCAGTAATCTGCTCTAGGTAGGTAACCTGGCATTGCTATCCTAACTAGGAGCTCTTTGGAAGCTGAGTGTTTCTGGAAACACACCCAAACCCCACTCCCAGCTGCCTTTCTGGGTGGATAATTGAATCCAGCATCTACTTTGAGCAACCATGAGCTGGGTTGTGCATTGTGTCTGTGCTGATTCTGTGTTCATGACCTTCTGAGCTGGGCTAGCACTTAATCCAAGGTCAGCTTTGGAAAGCCCTGCACTGCAGGCCTACCTAGGAGCTCTGAGTGTTGAATCCAGGCTTCTGGCCTCTCTGGGAAACCCCTTAGCTGTTGGACTTGAGTCTGAGTTGATGATATGCTCCAGGAGTCCCTGCACAATTCCCACTTGTTTCACAATTCCTCCTGTGGTCATTTGCTTGTGGGTTGAATTTGTATTCTTGGGGGGTGGAAAGGTGACCTATTGTAGTTTCTCCTTTGATTTCCTAATCGTTACTAAATCCGTCGTTCTTAGATCTTTGTTGCAGCAGTTGGGGGAGGGGGGCGGCTTTTTCTAGTTCTGCCATCTTGGCTAGTCTCTCTTAATCATTACTTACTCAGTGAGTAATAGGTATATTTTTCTTTTGTAGCAATCAAAGTTGCTCTTTTTAGGAACTGTGATAAGAATATATATGGACTGTGGAAAAAAATTAATTCAGAAGAATATGGCATGTCACATCTATACTGCATCTTTATTCAATGAGTTTCATTAGCATTTAAATAATTTCTCATTAATTTTCATAACCAGAAGAAATCGTGGATACCAGAGACCATCTTCACTATTTTTTGGATTTAGCCAATGAAGTGTGAAGAAGAGGATAATTTTTTCACAATCTAAGTTAACTTGTGGGGAACCAGGAAGGCCACGTGTATTTCCATTTCCTCTTTAGGACTTACAGTATATACATTATACAAACTTTTTCATGTGGGATGTTCTGAGGCCTGCTGATACATAAGTGGGATTATTTCCCAAAACTTCCTGGTTTGAACCTATGCATTGTTTTTTTAGTAGGTCATTCCTTCTCTCTCACACTTGTCTTTCCTTTTTGTCAACTTATTTGTATTGTGTTTCTATTTGTTGCAGTATTTTTTCTCTTGTATCTTACTTTTTACACAACTTATAATATTCTCTGCCTTTTCCCTCATTCTGTAGAAACTGTTTTTCCTTTATCTGTATGTCTTTTCAGAATTAGAGTTCTTAAATTCATTGGGATAACTTTGCAATAATTTATAGTTCTTACTGCTTTAATCATATAGATAGGTCAAATGAGACCTGGTTTATTTGAAGGTTTACATTATGCTTTAGCTTTAGTGACTACCCAAAAAAAATGAAAAGTTAAATAAAAGCTTTGTTAGACACGTAGTACTTACTTGTATCTTCTGTCAGGATCATATATAAGTCATCTCAGAGAAGTAAGAATACATCCTATTTTAAAAACATTTCCCCAAGAAGATTGTAGAAGTTATTTTGTGAACCCATTTGAGGTTTTGTCCTTACGGTTAGAAAATCCCTCTTAAAGCGGCATATCTTCTGTTACAATTTAAGGTGACCTCCTTTTTTGTTTTAGAACCATTATCGTCTTTCAGTCTTATCTAACAGATAATTCCAGGCATTTTAATATTTTTTTCATGGGCTTTATTGTTCAGCTCTAGTCATTTTTCTGGTTGTTGTCTGAACTTTTTTTTTCCCTTTTTTATTTACAGAGCTCAGAGGTGGGCAAAGTGTTACCATAAAAGTATAACACTGCTGTCTATATGATAAAGTAGAAAAATGCTCTCATGAGAAAATGCAAACACAGCTTTTGGCCTCAAGTTTACAATGGAAAATGATCTTCATTAAGTCAGGCAGTTATTTCTACCTAGGACAATTGATTCATTACTATCTGCAGAAAATACCGGGTTTCATAGTATGTATTATGATGTTTAAGAGGCCTTTTTTTTTTTCAAGCAAGGAGAAGTCATGGGAAGTGATATTTGATTTGGTTTGTTATACAGTTGGCAGGATATGACTTTAGAGTGCATTATGGTTCAAGAAGGTAATTGCAATCCAAATGATGAGCACAACGTCACTGATTGATTGGGAAGGTACTTCCTAGGACACTTACAAACAAGAGTGCCAGAAAGTCATCTAGAAAAAGAATGAGCGATATGACTAAATGACAATAAGTAACTTGACTAACCTGTTCCATAATTGCATCATCTAATTCATTTATCATAGTAAAATATCAAGGAGTAGTAACGTGACTATGAATAAATATCAGAGAAACCTATAGGACCCAAATAGCACAAGATTGCTATGCATGTTTCTTCTTAAAGCGGAAACCTGATATCCATTACATTATATTTGAATTCTGAGAGTAATTAAAGTGTGATGGTCTAAGTAACTTGTATTTTATATAGTGTACTGTTAATTATGTTTTTATCCTTTGGGAAAATACAGAATTAGACTGGAAATTCTGTAGTTACCAGGACATAATAAAAATAAAAGATAAAAAGTGTTATATAGGTTGCACATTGGGAAATGACTTCCCAAAATGTTCTCTGGCCTCTCAGGAACTTGAAGGCACTGCATTTTCCAATACAGCTACAAGAAAATAAAGAGAACTATGTGAACAGCACCAAGTATAATAAGACATTTTGCTTCTTAAATGAAAATAATTTTTCAGTAACCTGTTTGCTTTCTCAGTTCAGGTTGTGGCTTTCTCTCCCCCATCTACATGCCTACCCACAATATTTTGTTGGCCCTAAATGAATAACAGTGTTAACCCTAGTTTGCCATTTACTGTATAAATTGTGTTAGAAACTCTTCAGAAGCAGATGTCCTTGTATTTCTGTGACAGCCAGGGTACAGGAAGACTGTAATCCGTAAATTCAGATTCTGACCTTAAAAACTGATGTTGCCTCAAGCTCTGAAAGCCATTCACTAATTATGCAGCTTTCTTGGCACCATCCACTTTCCCAAGCCTGGCTCAGAATCAGAAGTATGTTATGTTTTCCAGTTAAGATTCAGGCTTTGGAGCCCAGAATGCTATTGTTTGGATTCGACATGAGAGTGGAAAGTGCTGGGTGGGTGGCATGGCGACAGTATGTTGTGCTACCATCCAGCATACCAGGCTTTAGTATTGTACTCTGGTTCCCATGCCCTTCCATTACCCCACTCCTTTGGCCAATCCACATCACTGACATTCCTGCTAGATCCAAAAGAACTGCTTACTCACCTTTCAAACTAGATTTGTTAATGAAAAAGAGGTAGGGAACAGTAGAAAAGGAGAGAAACACATACACAAGTAAGTGATGCAAATACATTTTTTTTGGCAAATACGTTATTTTTTAAATCAAATTTTCCATATTATTTTCCAGCTAAAAGTCTGTTGAAGTGAACTAATATTATTTTCTCCACTGGTGGCTTTTTTTAAAGCGTTCAAACCAATATTGTCCTTGTTTGCTTATATATGGGGTAGGATAAATTGAGTTCTTTTTATGTTCCCAGTGAGATCATAAAATGTCTTAAGTGAAAATTCCTTATTTGCCGAGTTTTTAATCCACTATTTTATTTTTAATAGCTAAGAAAATATCGTAAAAACAGAAGAATTTATTCTTTCCTGAATGAAATCTATACTTATTTATGGTTGAATGACTTTTCAGTAATGCCTTGGTTTTGAATATCTGTTATGTCTTTTCACTAAAAGTTTATTCTTTAGTCTATAATATATAATTTAACAATGTAAAATAGATTTTTTTTTTCTCACAACTACAAGGAACAATTACACTTGTGACTAAAAGACAGTAGGAATCTAAACTCCCCACACTGGTTTTACTAACCAATGTGAGCCTCTGGGGGGCACCAGATCCTTTGACACCATCCTTTAAAAAAAAAAAAGTAGGTTTTATTGATGCCTTTTGCCTTAACACAGTTGTTTCAGTACCCATCCCATTCCAGATTGAACCCAACTTCATAACAGATATCACTGGCCACATGTACCAAACCTTGCTACAGTGACTGTGTCTGATGATGTATATAATGTCGGTAGTCCTCTGCTTTTCTGCCATCATCAGGGTGGTATGTTTCATTATCTTTTCTGGGACTGTGATTGTTTTTTCACTTACTCAAAATTTAGTGATCTTTTCTTTTTTAGTGATCTTTTCATTTACATTGTAATATTTGTTGTGTATATTTTTTGATTCTGTTTTATTCTTTATCATGTCATTCCCATGTTGCTCTGAATTCCGTTATTTTTTTATAATTTCTTTTGGTTAAAATAATAATCCATGAATCATATATTAGAATTTTTCAGATATTCCCCTTTTGATTGGCATTTACTTTGTTTTTAGTTTTTTGCTACTACAAAGGATGCTGCTCTGAATGTTTCGGAATGCTTCATATTAAACCCTCATTTCTATCTTTGACTTCCTTGGAGCATATGTCAAGTAGTGTGATAAGTCAGAAATTACTTAGAGTTGTGTTCCCCTTCTTGCATAACTTCAAATTGATATGCAGCACAGTAAGACAAATTCCCAGCCCTACCAACAGTGTATTTGTATGCCTGGCACCTTCCTTTTACAAGGTAGGGAACATCACCTTGAAGTTTCTTTTTTCCTACTAGAATTAGAGAACTCAAGAATAGTCATAAAGGTTAAAGAAACCAGAGCAGTAATAGAACTGGGCATCTTTGGAAGTCAAGGACTAATAGTTAAGGCAGCAGAATGCCAAGGGTCCTTCATTCAGACAAGTCTGAAAAAGTCATCTGGTTGTAAGAAAATAGATTTAAATCCTATTGGAGGAATGCTGCTTTGTTCAGACTTTTATTTAGCAATCAAAACAGGACTTTACCTGTAATAGTTGCCACTTTGTGCTTCATTTCTTTCTCCCCATTCTCTACACCATAATATTAAAATAAGCTTGTATGCTTAAAAAGTAGAGGTACATTTGGTACTTATTAAGTCGAACCAAAAAAGTATAGGAGTGACAGATTTATCACTAATTAAACAGTAATTGCATGTACTAGAAAAAAACAATCTTCAAGTATAAACAACATCTGGTAAGGATTAAAAAGAAAGAATAATTTCTCCAAACTAAAAGTTGTTGAAAGTAGTTTGTATATTTTGAAACAAATAGATCCTGTAATGTAAAATGGGTGTTTACATTCTTCTTGTTTAGTGTTTTTTAGCACTGGCAGAAATAAGGAAAAGGATACTGGCACAGTGAGAAAAATATATCACTAGATTTACCTACCTTACTTTAGTGGTGCAAGCTGAATTTTGGTAAAGTGTAGTTAAGGACTTCACTATTTGAAGGAAACCCATGGTGTAGAATCCTTATTTAAAAGTTGGAGTAGAAGCCTTGTTTAAAAAAAACAAAAAGTAGATTCCTTATCTAAAACCCTCTGCTATGATACAGTGAGTTTGGATTTTTGAATAAAAGGTATTCCTAATTCAGAGTCCATTAGATTAGAGAGAACAGATGAGCCAAGTATATGTGACAACTAGTGGTGTAAATTAATGGTATCTGGATTTATCTGGTCGGTTCTTCCATCCTTACTTATGGAGTCTGGCTTTCACCTCTAATACCTAACTAAAATAAAAATCTTACCTACAGACTCTTAGTTGCAGAATCTAATAGTCTTGTTTTCTCAGTCCCTCATCTTCAACTTTTTACCCTATTGGTCAGCCCCTCCTGCAAATGCCTCCCTTGGCTTCTATGACCCTCCTTTGTTCTGGTGGTTATCCTCCTACCTCTCTAATCACTCCCGTCTCATTTGCTAGACTTTTAATGCCTCCCTAAGGTCATCTTCTCTTCTTCCCTACAACCTCTCTTAGAATCTCATCGGCTATCTTGAGTTCCGTTGGCATCTCTATGCAGCTGACTTCCAAATCTGTATAACCAGCCTTCATCTCTCTCCTGAGGTCTAAACCACCATCACTAACCACCTATTGGACATCTTCACCAGGGTAGATATCTCAAAATCAGCATGTCCAGAATGGAATTCAGCGGTTTCCCTCTCCAGTCCCCCAACTATTTCTCCTCCAAATTTTCTTTTTCTTTCTCTCCCCTCCTCAAAATTCCACCATCTTTTCAGTCACCTAGGATCACTGTCTTGTGGTCATCCTCCAGGCACTGGGTCTAGGGTCAGAATGACCTGAGTTCAAATCTAGCTTTAGACATTAACTAGCTGGGTGACCCTGGGCAAGTCACTTAACCTATGTCTGCCTTGGCTTCGTCAACTGCAAAATGGGGATAATGACACCTGCCTCTTAGGGTTGTGGTGGGGATCAGATGAGGGAATGTTTGCGAAGCTCTTGACGCAGATAATAGATAGTCAGTAGTGCCTTTGCTCTTCCTTTCCCTCCGTTCTCCCTTCTCCTGTGATCAGTCAGTTACCGTGTCATCTCCCTTCCATCCCCTTCTCTCTGTTCACGCGGTGTAGGGCTGTAGTAGCCTCTTCATTGGCCTTCCTGCTCTCGGCTTCTCCCTCCTCTGATCCGTCCTCAGCGGGGTTACCCACAGAATCTTCATCGAGTGCAGGTCATGGGTCTGGAGCTCCTCCTGCCTCTGGGTGAAATACAAATTACTCTTCTTGACTATAAAACCCTGCCCTATAGTTGTACACATCTCACGTGACTCCTCTTCATGTATAGATCGATGTTCCTGCCAATACCACTGCTGAACCACTGTTCCTGAACTCCTCATTCCTGAGCCATTCCTCACGACTAAAACACTAGCTCTTCATTTCCACCTTCCAGCGTCCTTGTTGCCTTCTAAAGTCTTTATCATCTTCCAAGGTACAGCTTGGGTCGGATACTCTGTGAAGGATTTCCTAATTCCCCTTCTCCCCCTTCAAATTACTTGTCTTATCTTAGTACATATTATATCCCTCCAGCACAATGTAATGTCATCCTTAGTACTTGAACATAGAATAAAGATAGGGAGTGGACTTGAGGTTTCCTTGGTATAGGGTTGGCACAGTCTCTTGGACTTAGAAATTGGTTAGAGCACTTAAAAGTTAATTGACCTGTCCAGGGTCAAATGGTAAGTATGTACCAAAGGCAGGATTTGAATTCAGAGGGGGTTTTTTTTGGAGGGGAGGGGAGCCTCAATGCGTTATCTGTTACTCGGATGCTGCCTTTTGCCTTCCTTTCAGCAAATTGAAATTGAAAACTAAGTATCAAAAATGTTAGAAAAGGTACAAATATTTTTTCCTTAGATTTTACCATGTTATATACTGTTCTTTTTCATGTGACCTACCCACTAAACAAACATGGACTCCAAAGAGTAGGAATCAATGTTACTCAAGTATGTAGAAAAAATAACAGGTCGTCTTCTCTCACCCGTGTACACAAAGGTACAAATACAACATACTTTTTCACCACTTACTAGAAGTTAGGTCATCTTTTTATATTCAGTTTAACTCAGATGGGGATAGGCTATCTTTTTTTTCCTTTTTACACAGGAAGAGAAAAAATAATATAATCCTAGGAAAATGGAAAGAGAAAAGAATCACAAGACTGTAGAAATTAGGGAAAGGAACTATACCAATGGGAGGATCTAGGCTAGTAAGGAGATACCAGTGCATAGGAACTGAGAAGAAACTATTAGGAAGTCAGTGATGAATGGGGGGACAGAAGCCATATTACAGGAAATGATGAGTGAATAGATGTTCTCTGTGCCTAGCACATAGTAAGCACTTAATAAATATTAAATGAACTCAATTGTCATCTTTCTACATTCCTTTTCAGATACATGGTTATGAAGTAGGAAATGAAAATCAATTCAACTTCTTCATTACATCATCAGCTGGATTTGAAATAGCTCACAAATGAAAATAGTTAAGCCATATGGAGAAGATAATATCCTGATAAGCAACAGATTTGGGGGGGGGGAATGGAGAAAAACAGACTTGCAGATTGGAAACAGGAAGGGCTACTTTTTCCCTTTTTATTTTCATAGGAAAGAGAATAGCCTAATTCTTAGAAATTCAGAATAGAATTCAGAAGCTCTCTATTGTTGATAATGTTGAGAACATAGCTGTTTCCTTCTTTGAACATTTAAAAAAAATACAGAAATATTATATGTCCTCCATGTATTTTCTAATGATACTATGAAAGGTACTGAGTGAATTTCAATAAATTAGCTTTGATCTCCACATAAAAATAACCATTACTTCAGTTAAGACATTTAATTTTTAATTTTATTTTTATTTATTTAATTTATTTAATATTTTTAGTTTTCAGCATTGATTTTCACAAGACTTTGAATTAAAAATTTTCCCCCAATTTCTACCCTCCCCCCCCACTCCAAGATGGCATATATTCTGGTTGCCCCATTCCCCAGTCAGCCCTCCCTTCTGTCACCCCACTCCCCCCCATCCCCTTTGCCCTTACTTTCTTGTAGGGCAAGATAAATTTCTATGCCCCATTACCTGTATATCTTATTTGCTAGTTACATGCAAAAACTTTTTTTTTGAACATCTGTTTTTAAAACTTTGAGTTCCAAATTCTCTCCCTTCTTCACTCTCCACCCACCCTCCCTGAGAAGGCAAGCAATTCAACATAGGTCACATGCATATCATTATGTAAAACCCTTCCATAATACTCATGTTGTGAAAGACTAACTATATTTTGCTCCTTCCCATCCTATCCCCCTTTATTCAGTTTTCTCCCTTGACCCTGTCCCTTTTTGAAAGTGTTTGTTTTTGATTACCTCCTCCCCCTATCTGCTCTCCCTTCTATCATCCCCCCTTTTTTATCTTCTTCCTCCTCCTTTCCTGTGGGGTAAGATACCCAACTGAGTGTGTATGTTATTCCCTCCTCAGGTCAAATCCGATGAGAGCAAGATTCACTCATTCCCCCTCACCTGCCCCCTCTTCCCTTCCTACAGAACTGCTTTTTCTTGCCACTTTTATGCCAGATGATTTACCCCATTCTCTCTCTCCCATTCTCCCTCTCTCATCCCTTAATTTGATTTTATTTTTTTAGATATTATCCCTTCATATTCAACTCACCCTGTGCCCTCTGTCTCTCTATATATGTATATTCCCTTCAGCTACCCTAATAATGAGGTCTCATGTATTATACACATCATCTTTCCATGTAGGAATGTAAACAAAACAGTTCAACTTTAGTAAGTCCCTTGTGATTTCTCTTTCTTGTTTACCTTTTCATGCTTCTCTTGATTCTTGTGTTTGAAAGTCAGATTTTCTGTTCAGCTCTGGTCTTTTCACTGAGAAAGCTTGAAAGTCCTCTATTTTATTGAAAGTCGATATTTTGCCTTGGAGCATAATACTCAAGTTTTCTGGGTAGGTGATACTTGGTTTTAATCCTAGCTCCATTGACCTCCAGAATATCATATTCCATGCCCTTCGATCTCTTAACATAGAAGCTGCTAGGTCTTGTGTTATCCTGATTGTGTTTCCCCAATACTCAAATTATTTCATTCTGGCTACTTGCAGTATTTTCTCCTTGATCTGGGAGCTCTGGAATTTGGCGACAATATTCCCAGAAGTTTTCTTTTTGGGATCTTTTTCAGGAGATGATCTGTGGATTCTTTCAATTTCTATTTTACCCTGTGGCTCTAGAATATCAGGGCAGTTCTCCTTGATAATTTTTTGAAATTAGGCTCTTTTTTTGATCATGGCTTTCAGGTAGTCCAGTAATTTTTAAATTATCTCTCCTGGATCTGTTTTCTGGGTCAGTGGTTTTTTCCAGTGAGAAATTTCACATGGTCTTCCATTTTTTTCATTCCTTTGGTTCTGTTTTATAATATCTTGATTTCTCATAAAATCACTAGCTTCCACTTGCTGCAATCTCATTTTTAAGGTAGTATTTTCTTCAGTGGTCTTTTGGACCTCTTTTTCCATTTGGCTAATTCTGCCTTTCAAGGCATTCTTCTCTTCATTGGCTTTTTGGAGCTCTTTTGCCATTTGAGTTAGTCTTTTTTTTAGGTGTTGTTTTCTTCAGTATTTTTTTGGCTGTCCTTTAGCGAGTCATTGACTTGTTTTTCATGGTTTTCTTGCATCATTCTCATTTCTCTTCCCAATTTTTCCTCTACTTCTCTAACTTGCTTTTCCAAATCCTTTTTGAGCTCTTCCATGGCCTGGGACCAGTTCATGTTTTTCTTGGAGGCTTTTGATGTAGGCTCTTTGACTTTGTTGCCTTCTTCTGGCTGTATGTTTTGGCCTTCTTTGTCACCAAAGAAAGATTCCGAAGTCTGAGTCTGAATCTGAGTGCGTTTTCACTGCCTGGCCATGTTCCCACAGCCAACTACTTGACCCTTGAGTTTTTCGTTGGGGTGTGACTGCTTGTAGAGTAGAGAGTTCTTTGTTCCAAGCTTGAGGGGCTGTGCTGTTGTTTTCAGAGCTATTTCTATGCAGTCAGCTCTGCCACACCAGCACTCCCCCTCCCCCAAGAACCACCAACCTGGACCTGACTCAGATGTTAAGCAGGCTCTTCACTCCTGCTCTGATCCACCACTTAATTCCTCCCACCAGGTGGGCCTAGGGCCAGAAGCAACTGCAGCTGTAGTTCTGTAGCTCACCACCCCCACTGCCCCCCCGCCCCGGGCAGCGGCTGAACCGCAAACTCCTTTCACTCTGCACCCCTGCACCTTTTCCCACTAACCTTCTCTGTTGTCTTTGGTGTTTGTGGGTTGAGAAGTTGGTAACTGCCACAGCTCACTGATTCAGGGTGCTGGGGTCTGTTCCACCTGGCTCCTGGTCTGGTTGGTCTGAGCGCAGCTCACGCTGGGCTGTACTCCACTCTAATCCCAGTTCCGTGCAATAGACCTTTCCCATCCACCATCCAGGCAGTCCTGGGCTGGAGCCCTCCTTCCCTCTGCTATTTTGTGGGTTCTGCAGTTCTAGAATTTGTTCAGAGCCATTTTTTATAGGTTTTTGGAGGGACCTGATGCTTTCCAGCTGCCATCTTGGCTCCGCCCCCTCCATTTAAGACTATTATGAGAATTCTGCTAATGTGAAAAGTAGCCTGAATTTTGCTTTTGTGATTCGATGTCACCAGACTCTACTTCATGGGCCCTGATGCATTTGAATGTCCATCAGGGAATTCACTGACCCTTAAATGATGTGTTTGAGGAATGTGAAGAGTTTCGTTTTCAAAATGGTCAATAAAGGCTTTTCAGAGCTTCAAGGCAGCAGAACGGAAACTATTTTTAAAATCTGAACTTCTACAATGACTATTTAAGTAGATTTTTCCCTGCCTCATGGAGGCTTATCTGTTTTTAAAAACTAAAAAATTGTAATCATGAGTTGTGAACAGCTGAAAGTCATAATTTTGGGTACAAGGACCTCTGCAGAGACAAATGCATAAGAAGAAAACCAGAAAGGATATTACACAATTTAAAAACACTAAAAAATATTGAAGTTAGACAAGACGGATGCTTATCATACTACAAAGCATTGCATAAAGGAGAGCACAGGTCTAATTGTTTTAGTGAATTGAATGAACCATTTGGACATTATTTTCTTGATTTCTATTTTCTTGATTATTGTGATCACAGCCTTATTCTGTATATTTCGTGAACTTATTCTTCCCTTTGGAAATTATATTAATACTAAATGAATTCTTTACAGGCTGCATGTGTGGCTTTCTTAATATTTAAAGGAGAAACTGAGATAGCTAGAAGAACACACTGAAACCAAAGCAAAGAATAATTGGATGGTATAACTAAAAGATATCTTAGACTTGATCTAATTCAACTCCCTTGTGTTACAAATGTGGAAGCTCAGACCCAGGGGACCTAAGTGACTTACTGCTGTCTATGAGTAGCACAGCAGGCTAGTGACAGAGCCTGCCTAAACTAGGGGCCCTTACTGTAATCTACTACTCTTGACATCATTTTAATTTTAAGAAAAATTTCAAAGTAATTCTTTTTCCCCTTAAATATTTCCCCTTCCCTACCTTCTTTATGGCTATATAGGGCAACTCCATTCAGCTCACAACCTAGGAGTCATCCTGGATCCCTCACCGTCTCTTACCCCCTCATATCCAATCTGTTGCCAGCGCCTATCTATTTCACTTTTGTGACATCTCTCAAATATTCCCCTTAGGAATATTTTTAGTGCAGGCTCTCCTTACTTCACACCTTGATGACTGCAGTAGCAGTCAGTGGGTCTGCCTGCCTCAAGTATCTCCCTATTCCAATGCATCCTTCATTCAGCCGCTGAAGGGATTTTTCCTCAAATGAAGGTCTGAATATGTCATCCCACCCCCCACCCCATTCATAAACTCCTGTGGCTTCCTGTTGTCTCCATGGACAAATACAAAATGCTGTTTCACATTCAAAGCCCGTCATAACCTAGCCCCCCTCCTACCTTTCTGACACTTTACTCATTAACACTTACTCCTCGATCTAGTGACACTAGTCTCCTGGCGTTCCGTGAACAAGAGACTCTCTCTCTCAGCTCCAAGCATTTTTTCTGACTTTCCGTCCTACCTAGAATTTCCTCCCTCCTCCACTACCATTGCTCACCTGGCTGGCTTCCTTTAAATCACAACTAAAATCCCACTTTCTAGAGGAAGCTTTCCCTGATCCCTCTTGATTCCAGTGTTTTCCCTCTGTTAATTACTTCATACTTATCATGCACGTAGCTTGTTTGTCTGTGTTTGTATGTTGTCTCCCCCATTAGATTATAATCTTTTTGAGGACAGGGTCTGCTTTGGCTCTTTTGTCCAGCACTTGGCGCAGTGCCTGGCACATAGTAGGCATTTAATAAATATTTATTGATTGATTAACCTACTTATTGATCTATTAGCATCTACAAGTGCTGCTCTTTTCAAATCATTTTTGTAGGAATATCTAGTCTACAAACAAATCTCTGGAAGAACTGTTACTAATCGTCAATGAAACTTTGACACATAGTTTCTATTCATGTTTGACTCTTTTCTGCACTAAGTACATGTCCGACAAAGTCCTACCTAGTACCTTGCTTTTGGTGGAATCGCATGTTGCCTTCTCGGAAACAGATGAACTACCCTGCTGATAAACCCTGTGGAGTTTTCGTTTCTCATTTGGTAGCTACAGAATTTATCCATCATTTCGTTGAACCAAAGTTCCGGCCCAGATGAGCAAATGTGATGCCGTACACCAGTGTGAAAGCTGTTCGCTCCTCTTCTACTCCACCGTGCTGTGTGCCGATTCAGCTTTCCCTCCAAGTCATCAATAAATAATTGTTCACATAGGGAGAAATGCTCTCGCCTGTTAATGTTGAGTCTCCCGACAGTCACCTTGTTTGTAGCCACCACTTTTTCTGAATGTAAAATTTATCTTGGAGAAGATGAATAAGCTGGCCTTTGTTTCCCAGCCTTGTTTCGCTTAGGGCAACTAATTGAATATGGTACCTGTTGAGTTCTCTCACAAAGCGCAAGTGAAGCTTAGAGTGATGCAAGATTCTTGGCTCAATTCTATGCTGAGAGCAGTAATCCCAAGAGCTTCTATGATGCCGTGAAGACTGTTTAACTGCTCAATACTGATGGAGCCACACTGATCAGGGACAAAGACACGATCCTGGAAAGATGGGCTGAATATTCCTATAGTGTCCTTAACAGACCATCATTAGCCAATGCTGAAGCCATTGGTCATATGGCTTAGGTTGTAATCACTTTCTCTCTAGCTGAACCTCCAATTAAAAAAGAGGTAACCAATACCATCAAGCTCCACTTGAGTAGCAAAGCACCTGGCACTGATTCTGTCCCAAAGAGATCCACGGGGTCTGCTGCTTATACAGAAACTGACTGGAATCTTCCAAGAGAAAGTCCATCCCCCAGGAGCTTAAGGATCCCTCCATCGTCCATTTCTATAAAGGAAAAGGAAACAGGTTGTCTTGTGTCAGTCACAGAGGGGTCTCTGGCTGGTGAGATTCTTGCCAGAGCTCTCCTTAATAGGCTGATCCTTCACCTGGAAGATGGTTATCTACCTGAGAGGCACTGTGGCTTCAGAAAGGCCTGCGGAACAGTCGATATGGTGTTTGCTGCCCGACTACTCCAGGAGAAATACCAGGAGCAGAGCAGAGGCCTGTACACAACATTTGTTGATTTGACAAAGGCTGTTGTGAGTCCTTGTGCGAGATCATGGCAAAATTAGGTTGTCCAGCGAAGTTCATCATTATCGTGTGCCAGTTCCACAACAGCATGCTTGTCCGGGTTCTGGATAACGCCTCACACTTTCCTCGTCTCTAGTAGAGTGAAGCCGGGGTATGCTCGCTCTCATGCTTGTTAGCATGAAGTTTTCTGCAGTGTTGTCAGACACCTTCAGTTGGAAGTTGATCTCAATGCCACTTTCATCTTCATTGATGATCAATTATTTAATTTGAAAAGGCTGCAAGGCGAGACCAAAGCAGAGGGGAAGTTGGTCCATGACTTTTTGTTGCAGATGACTGTGCACTCAGTGCAGCCTTTGAGGCTGAGTTGCAACAGAGTATGAATTCTTTGCTATCTATGCTAATTTTGTCCTGACAAGCAATGCCAAGATAGTTCCTCTGTTAGCTAACACCGCACCGACCATATGGAACCATTGGTTACAAATGGAGACATTTTGAATGTTGTGGATAAGTTCACTTAACGTTGACAGTATGCTTTCCAGGGATGTCCACATATGACATAAGGTGGATGCGTGCATTGCCAGAGCTGGGCCAGGGTTTTGGAGGCTCCAAAGGAAAGTGTGGGGAACTAGAGTTATCAGGCTGCACACCATATTGAAGGTCTATAGAGCCATTGTTCTGACTACATTATCGTTTTCCTGCGAAACCTGCACAATGTATAAGTGCCATGCTAGAAAACTGAACTGCTTCTGCTTGAATTTTCTGAAGATCACCTGGAAAAATCAGGTACCGGACCCCGACGTCCTCTGTAGAACACTGCCAAGCAGAGAGCGCAACTCTGATGGGCTGGCCGTGTCGTTTGAGTGCCAGGTATATGCTTACCCAAAAGACTACTTTATGAAGAATTCATACATGGTAAGCACTCAAATGATGGTCAGAAGAAATGGTATAAGGACATCCTCAAGATCTCTTGGGACTGGGAAATGACAGCACAGGACCACCCAGCACAGTGTGGCTACATCAGAGAAGGTAAGCCAAACTATAGCAGCACAAGAGACGTGAGCTGCCCAAATCCAGAACCACTTCCACTCCAGATGTGCTAACAGATCGCTTGTGCCCACTCTGTGCTCGTGCCTTCTGAACTCATGTTGGACTGAACAGCCACAGCCAAGCACACTGTACCCTAACCTCAACATTGTGATGGCGTTGGTCGTCTTCAGAAGTAAAGGACCAACAACAACTCCAATGCTTCAGCACGGCATAGAAGTAACCCTGGGTTTTTAAAGGTTATGCTGGTGGAAATCATTTGCCATTCCTACCACAGGGAAGGATGTTTAATATAAGCCTGTCAACTGACTGTCAGTTCTAAGAACCAGCCTGTGTAAATTCAGAAACATCATGTTGGCTAACATAGGATGGTAATGTTAGGTGTAGCAATTCCTGATGACTGCCAACCACGATCTTGGTGAGTGGAAGGAGCACTCACATGGATGAAATAATCGATGCGTGATGTATTGAAACAGATATAATGCTGATGTATTTCTTCAGTTTTTTTAATAGTCCAATATTTCTTGTCTAAGGGATCCTGAGAAACTCTTTGAGCGCACTTCTGCAAAATATGTATTAAGGCTGCACTATTCTTGTAACACTTCATACATAACAGTTAAATGTTGGCATCTCTGTTACATTTGAGGAAACTGAAAAGACAGCTCCATTTCTGAAGTTAGAGTTGAGAAAGTAATCTGGCTCTCTTCATATTTTGTAGATCTAACCTTTTTTGCCAGATGTTTCTTAAGTAGATAAGGACATTGTAGTTATTTTGATATCGATGCCAAGTTCCACGGGAGTTAGGAACAAGAAAAAAAATGACAAAAGAACTTTGATTCGGATATTATCACTTTAAGGTGTAGAACTGTAACTTAGAAGTCACAAGGCTCTCTTCTTCAAACAATCAAAACCAAATATTTTACCAACACATCAGGGCTGCTTCTTTTTATCAAAAGTTTCTGGGAGACTTCTGTTGCTGAGAGCTCTTTGCTTCATGCCTGAGTAGCCAGCTGTGAGGGCTCGTGAACACTAGATGGCATACGTTCAATGCAGCAACTGACAACATAATTTTAAAACTGAATAAAATGAGTAGTAGGTGCATTCCTTTTTTAGAGTGTGGTCAAAAACAACAACAAAAAAAAATTGAAAAACAGTGTCCTGGCTTCTGGAGACTGGGAAAGTTTTTCTTAGTTTTTATTAGTTGGTGGGGTGGGGTGTTTTTTTTAGAGTTGAGATTTTTTTTAAGCTACTGTAGGACAATGCTTCCTAGAGAAAATCATATAATTTATAATTCGTTAGGACTTTTAAAATGTTTATATCGTATGTACCACATGCCAGTACTTTGTGTGGTGACAATTCAGATAAAACCTTCAAAAATTTCTCTTTTTAGTGATACAGTTTCCCTTCAGAATAATAATATGGATGCTGCTCTGAGTTGTCACCTGATTTTAGTCCCACTTACAACATAAATCACTTAGGCAAATTTCTTTAACCCTTTCCTCTGTCAGGTTCTCCATTTTTAATTTGGTGATACCACTAGTCACAGAATAATGGCCTTATTAAGTATAAAAGTATACATGAGATGTTACCTTTAAAAGAACTTTGGTCACTTAGGGTATCATCTTACGCTAAGATTTACATCACTGTTATCATCAGTCTATCAGCAAGCATTTATTAAGTGCCCATTATGTGTCAGATACTGGTCCTAGGTGATCCAAAACCATGAAACAATCCTGACTCTTAAGAGATTTACATTCTAACAAAGCAGACAACATGCATAAGTATATGTCAATTAATTGTGAAGAGAATAAATACAAATAAAATACAGTGCTTCATCTTCATACTAAATTACTTTAGCTGGCAGAACCACAACATTGTTTTTGGTTTGTTTTTTTAATCACTAGGGTTGTTTTTGCACGGTAAGAAAATGTTTATAGAGCATTTGAAATGTACAGAGTTCTTTGCTAAAATTCTTTTGTGTATTCAAAGAAATAGAACACATGGTCCATGACTTCAAGGAGCTTATAATCAAATTGAGCAAGTAAGATAGAAACAAATATATAAAGCAATAAATGTAAATGCCAAATTTGGGCGGGGTGGGGCAGCCAGTGAGTACTTACTTCTTCCCATCATAAGAGCCACTGAATAATTATTTTACTTTTTTCTAGCCTAGGAAAGAATATGATTTTAGTCTTATCTAGCTCAGGAGGCTATTTTTCTTATACTGGGAATAATATAATAATCCATATCCTTGGTAATGATAATGAATTGTTGATGTCATTTTCGTTTTCTTGTTGCTATTTTTTCCCTCTTATAGCCTCAAGCAGCCTGTCATCCCAGCATATTCAGAATTGTTAATGAAATTTTTCGGTAAGTGTCATTTAATGGTTTTGGGGCAGTTAATCTAAAAGTCAATTTTAAAACTAAATTTCAGTGACTGACAAGAATAACATCAGACTTTTGACATTTAGTGTTTAAGTCCTTTGCATATTTTTCTGTACTAGCTTTTTCCTCTATTGAGAAAAATGCAATTATCCAAACAAGATACAGGAAATAGTCATATTCAGAACAGAAGTTTTGAATTTCGAATTGTAAACTTAAGGTTTATTTAAGGTATCTGTCTTGTTACTTGCTTTTTGTGGTTCTACTGATAGTATCAAAGCAGTATTGGATTAATTCACTATGAATACTGGGAAGCAACGTGTTTGGTTCGCCACATGGGGGCCGACCATTCATTATGAGCTGATTTAACGTCTAAGAAAAGCCTTTAGACTATGATTGTGCTGATTTTGTTACAACATTCTTCTGAAAAGAAAACAAGCCATTAGACAACCTTAAAACTCATGTGCTGTATTTCTTCAGAATGTTCTGCTAATGGGAAAATTAGTTTAATTGTCTTAGTTCCTTGGAAAGTGAATTAGATCTCCCAGTATAAATTGCAGAGATCGGGTGATCGCTGGCATGACTAAATTATTACTGTTTACTTGGGGGAAGGGCGGGTAACCTGACATCTTAAGCCTGAACTGAGGGTAGGAGGTTCTGATCACCTTTGTAGTATTTAAAGACAGTCCTTTATGGATCAGTTAACTTTCTGGGCTACAGTTAAGACGTTGGATATTGCTTCTAAAAGTTCTGCCCTTCAGTGAAAGAGCCAATATATCTAGTAGCAATAACACTCCACTTAAAAAGATTGTATGTCCTAAATTAAAATTTTTAAGTAAGAAAAGAAAAGAACCCTTTTGAGTATGGTTGTGAATTAGGTTGATGTTTTAGATAAAAAGGACATAGAAATAATAAAACAACATGTTATTGTTAATTAAAGGTAAATTTCTTTGATTTTATATTTATATATATATACATATATATATGTATATATATATATTTATGGTGGTTCATTTTTTAAAGGAATTCACAATAGAGGAGTTGTATCAGGGCAAAAAACTTGGTAACCCAAGACCTATCTGCTTCACCTAGATCTTTTTTATTTACTATTGCACAGGTCACTTGGGCTATTTGGGTTTTGTTTCTCAGTTTGCAAAGTTGATGATACTTAGAGTTGCCTGTCTTTTCATCATTGTTAATTGAATGAAGGATCTTGAAATATATATGATAAAACTTATCCTGAATTACAAAAAAGCACAGAAATAAAGCTTTGCTTACCAGGATATTTAGGAAATCTGATGAATTTGACATAGTTCAGAGCATAAAAAGAATATTTTCACTATTTTCCCCCTTTAATTAATGCCAGCGTGACTTACAGTAATAATCAAACCTGTCATGATTTGATTTTACAATGCTTAGGAATGCACTACTGGAAACCAATGGAGCATCAGAAGTATTGACTCTTATACAAGTATTTACACGATGCTTTGTTCAAGCCTTCCAGAAAGATAATGAACAGGTTTGTCACATTGTATTATTTCCATGATTATCAAAAAAGTCTTGTTTTCAGGGTTATTGGTGGATTGTAGTTAAATGAATGCATCCAGTTAAAGCAAAGCCATCTTAATCAAGATGCTTTATTGTCAGTCCCCTACCTTCATAGCTAGCGATACTTCTCCAGCATTGTGGCAGGAGTGCCCCAGGTATCAGTTACTGATCTGCATTGGTAGAAGGAGTTTCTTCTGTGGGAGTCCCTTATACCAAAGAGATCACAAGACAGGATCGTGATGATAATAACAATTATATCTCAGAATTTTTCAAGCTATTGGCATCTTCCACTCCTTTTGCTATCTTGAAAATCAGCTTTTCAGTGCCATCAAAGGTGTGTTACCTCTAGCATGACCTTCTCCTTCTCCTCTGTGTATATTGGGCTTAGTCCAGCTTCTTTTCCTGTCTTTTGTTCTTTTTTTTATTTTGTAAATATTTTATTCATTTTAAATTTAAATACAAAATGAGAAAAGGAAAAAAAAAAAGAAAATTTCCATGTGCCCAGCAGAACACTAAAGAGGATTCAATGTAAAAGAATAAATTTCCATTTCAAGAAAACTTATATAATACATAACACACATTATTTTCAAATTAACCCAGCTTTTCTTTGCTTCCTTCCGGGTTTTCTTTTGTTCTCTGATATGTATGTAGTTTTTACTTTATTTTTTTCCTTCCTCCCCCAAAAAGACTACAATTACACACACAAGACACGTAACTATATGTACCTATACACAGATATCTATAAACACACATATATGCTCCATGTACATGTATGTAAAACCATGCTATGCATATTTCCACTTGTCATCAGTTTCTGTGGAGGTGGATGGCATCTTTCTTCATTAGTCCAAGTCTTTCCGTGTTTTTCCACATCAACCACTTCATCTTTTCCTACACCACAGCAGTATTCCAAAACAATCACATCCTATCTCAGAGATTGTCTATAAAATTTCTTCCCAATTTTCTTCATTCCTTCTGTTCTTGGCTACTTTGATTTTATTTATTAAATATAAAGTATAAAAATAATCTAAATCCAACTATGCTCTCACCTTATAATATAGTTTACAGTCTGATACTGCTTAATCTCCTTCCTTTACACTTTTTTTTTCCTCCAGATTTCTTTGAAATTCCTGACCTTTTGTTCTTCCAAATGAACTTTAATACTTTTTTCTAACTCATTAAGATTTTTTTTTTAGTAATCTAATTGGGATGGCATTGAATAAATAGATTAGTTAGGTAAAATTATCATTTTTTTTATTACGTTGGCTTTACCTACCCACTAACAATAAATATTATTCCAATTATTTAAATCTGATTTTGTATAAAAAGTGTTTTATGTTTATATTCATGTAGTTCCTGTGTCTGTTTTGGCAGGTATACCCTCAGGTATTTTATTCTTTCTAGTTATTTTAAATGGTCTAGAACAATATTGAATAATATTGGTGACACATAGTATAGTTTCCCTATTTTTCTTTTTTAATTGAATGTATTTTAGGTTTAATTTTGTCCGAGATCATGATTACTCTCCCTGCTTTTTTTTTTTGCTTAATAAATTCTACTCCAGCCTTTAATTTTATCTTTGTATGTATCTCTCATTTTCATTGTTTCTTGAAAGCAACATAGTGTTGAATTTAAATTTTTAATCTGCTATCCATTTCTGTTTTACAGGTAAATTCATCCCATTCACATTGTAAGCTATAATTTCTTGTTGTATATTTCCCTCCTTCCTATTTTTCCTCACTATCCTTCTCACTCTATTTACCCTATCCCTACCCTCCCTCTTCCAACTTCTACCTGCTACCTTGCCCTCTTATTCCTTAATCTACCCACCCCTCTTATTTTCTCCCCCCACCCTATCTCCTTGCCCTCTTATTTTTTTCTGAACTTAGAAGACTTTTATACCATTCTATATATATATACATTGTTCCCTCTTTAATTCATTCCCAATGAGAGTAAAGTTCCAGCACTACTCACCGTCTTCCCTCACTTGATTCTTCTATATCATTTCCTCCTTTCATGCCTCATTTGTATGAGTTAGTTACTCCTTTTCATCTCTCCCTACACAATTTTATTTCTTTTAGAATCACCCTACCACACACAAGTTGGCCTAAGCCTTTCTTTCAAACCACCCAAATAAAGATGGCAGCCATAAGAGTACTGATAACACTTTCACATATAAGAAGTAAACAGTTTGACCATATTGAGTTCCTTAGAACTTGCTCTTTATTATTTACCTTACATTTCTCCTAGATCTGCTATGTCAGATTTTCCATTAAGTTCTGCTGTTTTTGTCACAAGTAACTGAAAGTCTTTCAGTTCATTAAATGTTCTTTTTTTTTCCCATTCAGGATTATATTTAACTTTTCTGGGTAAGTTACCCTTGGTCATAACCCCAGCTCTTTTGCTCTGCAAATATAGTGTTCCAAGACCTATGGTCCTTCAGTGTAGTAGCCCCTACTAAGTCTTATGTAATCCTCATTGTAGCTCCATGATATTTAATTTTTTTTCTTGTTCCAGTATTTCCTCCTTAACCTGGAGCTTTGAAACTTGGGTATGATACTTCTGTCAGTTTTCCTCCTGGGATCACTTTCAAATGGTGATTGGTGGATTTTTTTCTATTTCTACTTTGTCTTCTTGTTGTGGAACTTTGATAATTTCTTGGAATATGGTATCAAGATTCTTTTTTTGAGCATACCTTTCAGGTAGTCCGACTATTCTTATGTTGTCTCTCCTCGATCTATTCTCCAGATCAGTTGTTTTTCTGATAAGATGTTTCACATTCTTTTATTTTTTCATTCTTTTGATTTTGTTTTATTACTTCTTACTATCTTATAATGGCATTATCTTTCCCTTGCCCAATTCTAGTTTTCAAGGAATTATTTTCTTCCTTCAGTTTTTGATTCTCTATTTGCAGTTGGTTCACTTTCTTTTCATAATTTTCTTGATTTTCTTGGATTGTTCATTTTTTTCCCTCTAATTTTTCTCAGTCTCTCTTTTCTTTTTAAAGTCCTTTTTAAGTTCTTCTAAGAACTCTTTTTGTGCTTGGGACCATTTGACGTTTCTCACTGAAAAAAGGAGTGACTTTTTTAGCTCCACCATCTTCCTCTAAATAAGAACCCAGATCTTTTCTATCCCCATAGTAGCTATGTGTGGTTGGGTTATTTCTCCTTTGCTTACTCATTTTTATTTTATTTTCAACAGCTTATTATTATAATCAAGTTGTAGTCCCAAGATATGGGGAATGATGACCCAGGCCTCAGGTCCTTCACATTGTGACTTTATGAGTTCTGTCCCAGGGTCCAGTCTTGGGCACTCCTCTCCACCCCCAAGCCACAGCTAGGGCTCCCTGCCATGCCATCCTACAAATGCTCTTGCTTTCTGTGGTCCCTATGGACCTTCTGGTGGCAACAAACTACAGCTGTCCTCTGTGCCCTGGAACTGAAAGGAGGGACTCCACTCTCCTGCAAATGTCCACAGCCAGCAGGGTCCCCGTCTTTCTGCTACTGCACTCATTAGACATGTGTTGGCTCTATCTCTGCGGCAGCAGGGGGCCTCAGAGGGGGAAGGTCCTTCAGTCTTCACCTATTCAGCCATCCATCCCCCATGCAGTCCTTGAGGTGCAAGTTCCTGAGGCTGAGGCTGCCTTCCAACCCAGCTGCCCCCAGAGTTTGTTTGTCTTCCTGAAAGTGTTTGCACCTCACTCAGGCCTGCCCTGCACCCTAGAGGTCCAGGCTTTCTTAGGATCTTCTCACATTGTCTTAGAAGGAAAACTGCTTTATCTGAATTCTTGTTTATTTCTGTGGCTCTATGTTCACTCTGAGGTGATGTTCTGTCTTTTTATGTGGAAGAAATTTGGAGAGCCAAAAGTTTTCCGACCTACTCCACTATCTTCCCAGAATCCTTCCTGTCTTTTGTTCTTCATTGTTATTTCCAGGACTGTGATGTTAAAGTCAAAATGTGGTGGCCCCACTGGCCTTCACGGTGAAAAGGGTTGATTCAAAAACTTCCTCAAACACTGTGCACCTCTCATCTGGTTGTTCTGTTCTTTGGTTTGTACTTAAATGTCCTCTAGATGACTTTGTTCATTTGGATCTCAACAAACTTCCTTTAAACTTCTTCTGTCTGTTTCTCACACCTCTGCCAAGGCAGTACTGCTTCTCATCTGCTACCATTCTTCTCCATAAAGTTTAAAGCTAACTTTCCTTTAGCTGCCACATTTCTGTTCTTTGCAAGTAGATCAAGTGTTTGCTGGTTTTTAGGGTCTTTTACTATCCTCATTAAACCCTTAATTTATATCAGTTAAATTTCTGTATGAAATTAGTATAAGTCTGTGCCAATGTGCTTTCTTCCATTAATTTCCTTTTTTTTGGCATCAGTAATTTTGAAATGGACTAGGTTGGAGTTGTTTTAATTGGATACAGCATCCTTTTTATTTTCATTTAGTTTCATAACAATTTTGGTCATTAATTTCTTAGTGATCTAACCATTCATACACAGCTATTCAGTATCAGTATGAATTGTTTCCCGTCTATCAAAATATAATCCGTTTTGTAATGTTATTTGATGTTCGCCACGTCCAGAATTTTCATAATTGGTTTGGACTTGCACTGCCCAAAGAAGGTTATCTGGAAGGGGCATCACACTACAGTAGCCAGTCCTGAATAACCGGTGCTAAAACTAAAAGGACCTAAAGCAAGCCCTGGCAGCTTTCTTGAGCAGATAGGTTGTGCACAGCCTCACCCTTTACTTTCTCAGCCTTGAGGGCACCTAGTTCATTTTGGCAACCATCAGGCTTTTTAATCAGCAGTAGCCCAGACCTCAGGTACCTTAATCGATTCTCAGCATGGGGTCAAAAGGCCTACTAAGAACAGAGATACAATAGTGCCTGAGCCAGTGCTTATAACCCCATAATAGCCAGGATGTCCTCTGTTGTCTCCCCTGCTTCATTTGCCTGGGATCCTCAGTCTGGAGATTCTTCCTGTCTTCTTCCCACACCCTCAGTATTCAAAATATTTATGATCTCATAAAACTAAAATCATTATCCAAAAACAGTAGATTTTTCCATCCAAGTTAAAGGCAGAGATCTGTAGTAGTTGAAGGTGTTGCTTTTGAATTAGAAGTGTGGGAAAGCACACCATGCCTGGAGCAAAAAGGGGCCAGTAGTCTTGGCTCTTCCTCAGCCTACCCTGCCCTGAGTATTTGCCGGCTTTAAGGGTCCAGGTCTGTCTAGGAACATACCTCCCACTGACAGTCCCCATCATAGCTTAAAGTTCAAAGGCCTTGTTCACCCCCTCCCATTAATTTTCTGCTCCCATTCTCTGTCTAGCTTGATGGACACATTATCTTAAATCCATCATATTATTCCTAGATCAGACTGTCAGCTCTATCCACTTCCATGTATTTTTATTGACATCCTTCAGATGCCAAAAGGAGAGTGACTTGCCAGATTTCTAAAGTTTGTATTATCACAATTTGTCATAATAATGAATTTACATAACATGAAGTTTTATCATTATTACTGTTAATAATAACATTCCATTATTTCAACAGATAACATGATGACATCTTCATGAGTCCTCTTTGTATCAATGTACAGGGCGTTCCTAAAGTCTGGACACATAGGCAAAAATGCATATTTTCAAGAAGTGAAATTAATGCAATTTTCAACAATATTTTATTTAATTGGAATATTAACAAATAACATCTTCATTGTGATTTCCATCATTTGTGATGCAAAGGTTGATACACTTTTCAAGATTCATGGGAACTCGATGTAGTAACTCCACATTGACGTCAATTTTAGCACATTCACTCTTTATGCGTTTATGCGTTCTATGAAGTGTGTTGCATCTGTGATTTTCGTTAAGTACACCTTCTCCTTTAGCACACCTGAGAAAAAAGTTGCTGAATAACACAGAGTGAAACGGTTAATGAGATGTTAATGAGGTTTCCTATGTGTCCAGACTTTAGGAACAGCCTGTAGGTCCCACTTCTGACCGTATCATTCGAATGGAACTTTCTTCAAAATTACTAACGATGTTTTAATTGCTAAATTAGATGGTTTCTCAGGCCTAATCCTTGTCAGCCTGTCTGCTGCATTTGACACTTCCGAGCACTGCCACTCTCCAATTTGGGACTCTATTTTCCATTGTATTTTTCATCACTCCACCTCTGCCTGTTGTTGAATACCAAAGTACTTGTCGATCTAATATGTAGAATCTAATCCTTTACCTCTTCAGCCTTTGAAACAGATGTTGGCATGTATGCTGCAGTTATTTTAATGGTTATCTTTTGACAAACATTTATCATGAATACTGCAATATTAGAATACTAAATGTCCCATGAAGTGATGTTTCTCATTGCCTTTCAATACAGATAAAAAATTAACTCTGCTACTTTATTTACATAGATACACATGCGTATACATGTATATGTGTGTATATACGACCATATGCACACACACGTGTGTGTATATATAAATGTGCTTATTTTGTGTATGTGGATCTCAACTTTTCTTACAGAAGGTAAGTTCCTTCAGGCAATGGTCTTTGATTTTGCTTTCGTGCCCCCCGTGCTTGGCATGTTATCAGCATTGTTCAGTCATTTCAGTTGTGTCCAATTCTTTGTGACCCCACTTGGGGTTTTCTTGGCAAAGATGCTGGTGTGATTTGCCGTTTCCTTTCCAGCTCATTTTACGGATGAGGAAACTGAGGCAAACAGGGGGAAGTGACTTGCCCGGGGTCATGTAACTAGTAAGTGTCTGAGGCTCCTGACTCCAGGCCTGGGGCTCCGTTCATTGCACTGCCTAGCTGCCCCTGGTGTACTGTAGTAGGTGTTTAATCCTTGTTGGTTGATTGCCTGATTGTCTCCAAGAACCTAGAGCCACCTTTCCATTTAATTGGACCTTCCTGTTCTGGTTTTGTTCCTAGCACAATGTTAAGTGATTCAATTTAGTATTTGCAGTAGTATGTGCAGTCGCTGGAAACTCACAGCTAAGTCTAAAAATGTGCATCCCAGTAACTTCTACAACTGCAGGTTGGAAAAGGGTCACACAAGACTGAGGTTATTTTGTAATTTTCTTTATTTCAGACTTTGCAGTGGCTAAAGAATGTATCATCAAGTGGTGATAAGCTCTGTGTACTTCACTAACCTTGTCCTTGGAAAATAAAGCAGTGCTGAGGTTCTGTCACACCCATCAGATTTACAAAGGTGGCAAAAAAAGAAAAAGAAAATGAAAAATGTTAGAGAGGCTGTAGGAAAACAGGCATGATTACTGGACCTTTGAATAGATAGAACCATTTTGGGAAGCATTTTGAAATTATATACAAAAAGTTTAATAGTGTGTACCCTTTGACCCAACTGTAAGAGGAAAAGGCCCTTTGTGTACGAAAATATTTACAGCAGCTCTTTTTGTGGTGGCAAAAAAAACCTGAAAACTAACAGGATGTTGATCACTTGAGGAAAGGCCGAGTAAGTTGTGAAGGAATGTAATGGGCTATTATTGTGCCTTAAGGAATTAGGGGATAAATTATTTCACAAAGACATGGAAAGGCGTGTGTGAACTGAGATGGAATGAAGTAGCCAAAACCAGAAGAACAATTTTTACTAACACCATTATTTTTTTAAATGCAGAATTTTGAGGACTTTAAAAATAAATTAATAAAATGAGCAGAACCAGGAGAACAGTTTATACAATAACAACACTTTAAAAACAGCTTTGAAAGCTGTAAGAACTCTGATCAATACAAAGAGCATTCATGATCCCAGAGGACTGAGGATTGAATATGCTGTCCATTCGAGAGGTGACGCCTCTAAAGTGAAGAATGACGCGTTTTTATGTGCAGCCGCTGAGAGAATTTGCTTTGCTTAACTGTGAATATTTGTTACAAGATATTTTTTTTCCTCCAGTGAGGGAGGATAGAGGGTAAGAGGGAGAAAAAATAATTTCAGCATTTTTTTTTTAAACAGAGAGGTGGGAGGCTGCTACATATGTTAAATGTTTCATGCGCCCTCAGATTAGCTCGTTGTGTTAGTTTTACTTAATTGTTTTGCTAAATTACAAGTGACCTGTTAGAAATAATCTCTAAATGAATGTTTTTATGTAAAAAGCGTACAAATACTGCTTAAAAGAAAAAAAAGGCCACAATCTGTTGTCACGGCGATCGTTGATGCCTTTCTAATGTGGTTGCACTAAGCCGGCATAGCCTTCGAAAACCCAGGGTCATCCACGTGCCGCAGCAAGACATCCAAGTAGGACCCCAGTCTAAGATCGAGTCAGCTTTGGGGAGGTGCCATATCATTCTTATTGACTTATATTGAACTTGAAATGCGCTACGACCTCCAGAGCTTTTTTAGGCACACTCCGACATAGCCATAACCTCCCCATCTGCAAAGTGGATTTTTTAACCCATGTAAGACTTTTTTTAAGACTTTTTTTTTCTGTTGCAGCTGAAATTTCCACTTAAGTCCTACTTTCCCTATGCCTCTTCATCTCTTCTCATGGTATTACTCCAAAACCCAAAAGGTGAGTTGAGCTAGATTTCAGGAGTGAGAAAATAACTTCTGAGAACATTGATGTTGAGATACATGTTTTCCCAGGCAGATTTGCTTATTAAAATGGAAGAAAAAAAAAAGAAAGCTGTCTAGTATTTGAAACAGTCCCACAGAAGTCTCCTATAATAGTTTGTAAAATTTACCACCTGAACATAGAATGTTTTGAGGATGACAGAGATAGCTATTTCAGAGGCAGAAGTGGGACTAGATCCCTGAAGTCTTTTCCCGATGATCCCTGCTACAGTTTGTTATGTTGTACACCTGACATTGTTTTCAACACAGATTTTCCTAATTTCATTTTTGCCCTATTTTGGACAGGACATATTTGATGTGTACTTGAATATAGAATTGGGAGGCACAGCTTTTAAAAACAGGGGCAGGGAGGGAAGAGGCATGGTTCTTGATCACCAGGAATCAAAATCAAAAGGAAAGGTAGTATTGACACAGACAGATAGAAAGGACATGGGTTTTATCCGAACTGAGAAGAAAGGGGAAGTTGAAAACTAAATTAACAGAAAATGTTTTCCTTTTAGTGCTTTTTTTTTTTCTTTAACAAATTTAATTACTGGGTACAGTTGTAGAAAAGAGATAATTCTAAGTGTTGCAACATTTACTTAATTCTCTTTCCAGAGGATGTGGCCAGGAGTAGGAAGAATGCAGTAGATAACCTTTTGAAGTTCTTCAGGATTTATTTGACTGGCTTGGGAGTCTCCTCTGAATCTCTTTGACGCTCCCATTATAATATGTTATTAACACAGTGGATAAAGGGAAGGTTTGCTTTTTTTGAGAGTAACTGGTTGACCTGGGATAGAGCCATTTCCATACGTGTTGGTTCATCTCTTGCCAGCTAAATCAAAATGATTATGTATTGGAAACAGAATAATCTCTGAAGAAAGTGTTCTTGTAAATTCTGAGAACTACCTACAAATAAGGCAACATGGATGTGTTAGTATTAATTATCGCTCAGTCTTAGAAGAAGCATCAGTTTCCTGGGATCATGAAATGAATAATGAGAAGGGAAGCTGAAGGGAATCAAAATTATCTATCATTCTCTTCAAATCATTAGCTCAGCTTATAGGAATTTTAAAGAGTATAGAGCCAACTGTTAAGTTCTCTTAGTCACAGAATCTAATGTGCCTTCATAGAGGAATCTAGGGACTGATGTCAGACACTAGTAGTAATTTAATAGTCACAGCAGAAAAAAGATTCAGGGAGAAGAGCTGGCTAGTGATTATTTAAAAAAAAAAAAAAAAGCTTAAATAAAATTCCAGCACCCTTAATATCCTAAGCCGTAATAGAAAGTAATGTTACTGATTTCAGATTTGGGTTCGTGTCTATAATTTCTGTGACATGTTAAGAAATAATGATATTTCATTCTACATACTTTATATAAATTTGCGGGGTGTTGGTTTTTGACTATATGAAGATGCAGTGCTGTTTTGTATCTAGTTTTAAACTGCAGGTATTCAAGTGTTTGGACGTGTTCAAAATCGTAGCATAGTCATGAAACTACAAATGTTTTTATATTAGCCTACCCATGGACTGAGTTAGGTCATAACTGGAAAAGAGTTAGTTGGGTAGTTTGTTCCTAATCCCCCATTGAATGTTTCAGAAAGTCACCACATATTTTGATATAATTGGTCTTTTATGATCAGAGGAGGCACAGAACTGGGAAAACAGGGACACAGTAACTGAATTCCAGGAAGCTTATACAATCTCTGCCCACACTGTGCCTGATTTGAAGAATCCTTTGAACTCTAGCCCTATGTAATACAGATGAAACTTTGTTCCGTGGGCTAACAAGGATACATAATAGATAGGACTAGGGAAAAAAATGAGTGTGGATTAGATGTGGGTTCCACAACTGAAAAATGGTACAAAGCTTGCCATACACAAGATCTCTAAATTTTAACTAAGAGTTTTATCACTAATATATTTAGTTCTCCTCTTTGATTTTCTCCCTAGATTTGCCTCGTGGACTTTGGTGCCAGCACTTGAATTACATTTCAGAAGTACTCAAAAAAATAGTTGAAGACCAGAGTGTTCAGTGAGCTATAATACCTTTTAGTTGCTTTTATGTTTTGTTTCTCTTGCTTTTTATATTTTCCCCACCTTATTGGAAGTTGTGGTGGGAGGAGGGGTTGTAGGAGTTAAGCATTTAATCTGTGACCACCATGAAGAATTTATGGGGAGGGAAGAGTATTCTTTGAACAATAGGGAGCCCCTGTAGGTGACGTTTCTGTTTTTGTTTTCCAGCAAGGAGTGATGCGATAGGAGCTATACTTTAGGAAGATTAATCTAGCAAGATTGAGTAAAATGGGTTGGAGTAAGGAGAAAGACCAGTAAGGACGTTACCGTATCATGCAAGTAAGAGGTCACGAGAGCCTGAGCTAGGACGATAACCATGGAATACAAGGAGGGGAAGAGAAGAGTATCATCAGAGGCATGACAATCAGTAGGGAAACTTCAGGTCTGGATGTGGCGATTTTGAGGATGCCCAGGTAGAGGGAGATAGCAAAGAGACAAAGTCGCAGGGCAGACTCGGAGCTAATGACAAGATCGAGGCTAGAGGCAGAGAGGTCAGTCCAGTCATCCCCATTGTGGTGATGGTGGATACTGTAGACATGGATGAGATCACCAAGAGATTTAAATAGAGAGGAGAAGCAGGAAGAGGATAATGCATTTAGTGGGTAGGAGAAGCTAGAAGAACCAGCAAAGGAGGCAGAAGGAAAAAAAAAAAGAGGAAGTTCAGGAGAGTCTAAGTCACAAAAGCTAAGGAAAGAGAATTAAATGAGGGGTGACAATTGACAGTGTCAAATGCATCATAAAGATCAAGGATCAGAAAATGCCATTGGTTGATTGTTTAGGATTCGTGTGTCATCTTTGAGAGAACAGTTTCAGTGTAGTGGCAGGGGCAGACACCAGATTACAAAGAGTTGATGAATGAATGTGTGTTGAGAAAGTAAAGAAATGAGTGCCAGCTACTCCTTTGAGAACTCTGGCAATGAGGAGGAAAGACCCCCACGGTAGAGGAGGTGAGCCTCTTTGTAGACAGAAGGAAAGGAATAAGTGAAGAGAGAAAGATTGAAGAGAGAGGAGATGTTTGATGTAGCAGTATTGTGGAGGAGACCAAGGGGAAGGGATTATAGACGAAAAGGAGAAGGGCCAGACTGGAGGAAAGGGTAAGAAAGATTGGGGGGCAAAGAGGGGAGAAGATGAGGAAGCCCGAATTGGACAATCTCAGTCTTCTTAGTAAAGGAGGAATCAAGGTCATGTGCTAAGAGGAAGAAGGATGTGGTAGGATTAAACAGAGTAGAAAAGGTCTGAAATGGGCTTTGTGAAGTTGTAGAACAAAGACTCTTCCAGAGAAGCAGACTTTTCTGTCTACTCTGGCTGCAAAATCAGTGCTGCCCTGGCGTGGCAACAGTACCTCCAAAACATCTGCCGTTGTCACTGAACAGCCAGAGTAGCCGTTTTCTGGACTCCATCTGGATTGCGTGAATCCTCTTTCTCATTTTATAGCTGCTTGGCCAGCTGGAAGGCAGACCTGTACAACTGGGAAGGGCCCATTCCCATCAGCAGCTCATTTAGAGCAGTTAGATAGCCCAGAGGTGCTATCTACAGATTTTAATTTCACAACATTTCTGCTCATCATGAAAAGAAAATTCTTTTTCAAATTCGACGCACAATCATGAAGTCTCTGAAGGTTAAAAATTAGTAAGTACTTAGTGGAAATTGTGCATGGAGTTCCCAAGAAGAGGTACTTTTGAGAATGATCCCTTTGAATACCTTGGATTGGAACAAGTTGGCACTTTTAGTTGTTTACTCAAGACTTAACAGGTATGCCCCTGAGTGATGGTCATAAGTCCAGCAGTGAGTGAGGATAACATAAGACACTTCTACAAACATTAAGTTTACTTTAAGAACTAAGGAGGGGGAAAAAGTGAACTTTCACAGCTGCCATGTATCTTGATTCTGTTCCAGATCCTGTGGAAGTCTCTTTGAGCACTGGTTTTCATTTATTCACTTTGGAGAATGGGCTGATATTGCTGCTGAAGAATTAGTGATGTTGAGAGCTGAATCCCCTGCAGCCTTGCTGTGGCTCTTGGCCTTCTACTATAACCCACATGATGGAAATCAAGAGAGGACTCAGACAATGGTGGGTGGGAGAATTGCCTTAGTACTGTTCAGAATCAATTAGGGCTTGGAGGGGAGGGTAGATGTTTCTGTAGGAGGGAGCCAAAAAATGAATGTGACATTCATTGAAATGTCATGGTTTTATCCAAGGTCTGCCTAGGTTTGTTTGTTTGGTTTTTGGTTTTTCCAGTTTTTTTTTTTTTTGAGGCAGTCAGGGTTGCCCAGGGGTTAAATAGCTAGCAAGTGACAAGTGTCTGAGGCCAGATTTTAACTTGAGTCCTGACTCCAGGGCCGGTGCTCTATCCGCTGTGCCACCTAGCCCCTCCCCCACTTTTGGGGGGAGGGTTGCAGGGAGCAAGGCATTCAGGGTTAAGTGACTTGCCCAAGATCATACAGCTAGTAAGTGTTAAGTATCTGAGGCCACATTTGCTAGGTTCTTGCTATGGGCCATTTTGGTGATATTTAAGTGTTGCTCTCTTCCTATGTCTCAGCCCCCTCCCCCAATAATAGGGTTGTGTAGGCTATTGCTGCCTGTGAATTCTTTTTTTTTTTCTTGTTCCTAAAACTGGCCCAAGGAGCAAGATTTCCTTAAAAGGCCCTAAAAATTCCTCAGGGACATAATGAAGATGAAGTATAGTCTTTGTGTCCTTATATGCTTTTTAAAAAACTTATCTTAATTATTCCATATATATCCTTATCTTACTTTTCCTTTTTTGATGGAGTCACAGAATATTAAAATTTCAAGAGACAGAAATTTTTAAAGAATTTATTTGTGCTGAATTCTGGGGATACAAAGACAGCTAGCCCCACCAGCCCTGAAGGAGCCTACATTCTGATGAGGAAAGACAGATCATAAAGGAAAAGTGGAATGGGCATGGTATGGAGATGGCCAGAGTGGCATAGAGGCCAGGTTCCCAACAAGATATGGTGAAAACTCCCTTATTAAAGCCTGAGACCCAGAGTCCAAGATTGCAGCTATTGATCAACAGTTCCAAACCCCTAATTTTATTGACTCAAACATGGGAAATTGACTCGCCTAAGGTCATAGATTGGGTTAGTGGTAGAATAAGGTTTGGAACCCATGTTCTCAGGGTAGAGCAGCAATCACATCATGGCAATGATTTCCATTTATCCAGTGGTGGTCGTTCTCACTTGTTACCACTTTATAACAGAGTACCCTAGTCCCAAAGCTTTGGCTTGGGGCACATTGGAATCACTGTTCTCCCCAGACAATATCAATGCTGAATTGGATAATTAAAGGGTAATCTGCAGAGATAGAAGGGTCTTTAGACATATCAATACCCAAATATATGTTTGACTTAGGATTAATTCTTCTCATGCCAATCATGATTCTTAAAACAGTGTTCAGCATTTAAAAAGAAGAAATTGGTGACAAATTCTGACTTTTTCTTAGTCAAAGTTCTCTCCATACAGCAGGGCAGAGACACAGAGCTCACATTCTATTATCTGTATTAGTGTTTGCTTTTTTCAAGCAGCAGAAAAACCAAAGCAAGCAAGTACTTTGCCCAACACTCAAGGAAACCTCCTTTACTCTATTAATTTGCATAAAGCATCAGCAGAAGAAAATTCTGATAATTTCAGTTAAAGTTACATAAACTTGTGAATGAATGTCAGCAAGAGAGGCGTCAATACCTTCAATCAAAGCCTTACTGCCTTTATTATCCAATATGAGCTAAAGTAACTATCATCTTTGGCACAGTTAATCAGTATAGTGCTTACTGATACCATCCTCAGGAAACCATCATGTGATTGCTTTAGTTTCTAGTTCTAAAAAAGGGTTGTAACCTGAGGATCTGTTTACTGATTGAAAAAGCCAGTCCAGGCCTCAAACGGACACGGGCTGCTTGTCAGAGAGAAAAGGCAGGTGAATGAGATCCAAATATGGTGCCCTTTTACAGTAACACTGTGCCTGACTAGAATCACAGGAACACAAATTCAGAGAGGGGAAGATCCTTGGAGGTCATCTAATCCAACCTCATCTTTTTATTTTAAAAAGTTATCAGCTTGACAAACATCAACAAACGCAAATATTTCCTTACATAAACAAGAACAGAAAAAAAATAAAAGATTGTATAGGACACTGTGAATCTCCTTCACAAACAGTTTGTATTTCTTAAAGGAACAGTCAGTTTAGCGTGCTAGTCCTGGCAGTGCCTGGCTCTCAACTTCCTTCTGTGCTCTTCTGTGTATGTTTTTTAATGTTTCATTGAGGCTTATTTCATCCTTTTCTTTCTTCTTCACTAGAACTAACCCCCTTCCCTCCTGTAACTCTCCCTTCTCTCCCAGAAAAGCTCCCCTTTGTAACACATAAGTACAATCTAGCAAATAAAACCCCACAAGCTGGCCACATTGCAATGCCTCATTCTGCACTCCTAGTCTGTCACTTCTCTTTCAAGGCATGTAAAGCCTGGTTCATTCGTCGGCATTCTTTTGCAGTCATGATTGGTCATTGCATTGATCACAGTTAAGTTTTCCCTTATGGTGTTGTAGATTTTATATAAAGTGTACTCATTCTGGGTGGTGGAGCCAAGATGGTGGCTGCTTAAGCCCTCCCCCAAATCCCTCCAAACACCTGTAAAAAATGGCTCTGAACAAATTCTAGAGCTGCAGAACCCACGAAATAGCTGAGGGAAGCAGGACTCCAGCCTAGGACAGCCTGGATTGTCACTGGGAAGGGTCTATTGCACGGTACTGGGAGTGGAGTGCAGCCTAGCCTGGGCCCCGCCAGGACAGGCCAGGACAGACCAGACCTGGAGTCAGCCACCCAGAACAGGCCTTGGGGCCATGAATCAGTGAGCTGTGGCAGTTACCAGACTTCTCAACCCACAAACGCCAAAGAGCAGTTTAGAGGGAAACTGCGGAATCGAGTTCAGAGCGGTCTGATCACCAGCCCTGGGGGTGGCAGAGGTGGTGCAGTGGTGGTGGTGGCAGCAGCAAGAAACTCCTGGGGCTGCTTCCAGAGCTCCAGCGTCAGCTGCTTCCCGAGTCCCTGGCTCACATGGTGGGAGGAATCTAGCAGCAGATCAGAGCAAGAGTGCAAGAAGCACTTTGTGGGCACAAGGGCAGATTCTCTTGCTGTTCCCTGCTTGGATCTGAATTGCAGTCCTGGTTGGTGGTTCTTGGGGGAGGAGGAGTGCTGCTGGGACAGAGCCTAGGGTGACAGTGGAGCAGAAGTAGCTCTGAAAGCAGCAGCGCTTGGACCCTAAAGCTTGGGACAAAGTACTCTCTACTCTACAAGCAGTCATACCCTGACAAAAAGCTCAAGGGTCAAGTAGTTGGCTGGAAACATGAACAGGCAGTGAAAACGCTCTCAGATTCAGACTCAGACTTTGGAATCTTTTTTTGGTGACAAAGAAGACCAAAACATACAGCCAGAAGAAGTCAACAAAGTCAAAGAGCCTATATCAAAAGCCTGCAAGAAAAATATGAACTGGTCTCAGGCCATGGAAGAGCTCAAAAAGGATTTGGAAAACCCAGTAAGGGAAGTAGAGGAAAAATTGGGATGAGAAATGAGAGTGATGCAAGAAAACCATGAAAAACAAGTCAGTGACTTGCTAAAGGAGACCCAAAAAAATACTGAAGAAAATAACACCTTAAAGAATAGACTAACCCAAATGTCAAAAGAGCTCCAAAAAGCCAATGAGGAAAAGAATGCCTTGAAAGGCAGAATTAGCCAAATGGAAAAGGAGGTCCAAAAGACCACTGAAGAAAATACCACCTTAAAAATTAGATTGCAGCAAGTGGAAGCTAGTGACTTTATGAGAAACCAAGATATTATAAAGCAGAACCAAAGGAATGAAAAAATGGAAGACAATGTGAAATATCTCATTGGAAAAAACACTGACCTGGAGAATAGATCCAGGAGAGATAGTTTTAAAATTATTGGACTACCTGAAAGCCATGATCAAAAAAAAGAGCCTACATATCATCTTTCAAGAAATTATCAAGGAAGACTGCCCTGATATTCTAGAGCCAGAGAGTAAAGTAGAAATTGAAAGAATCCACCAATCTCCTCTTGAAAAAGATCCCAAAAAGAAAACTCCTAGGAATATTATAGCCAAATTCCAGAGCTCCCAGGTCAAGGAGAAAATACTATAAACAGCCAGAAAGAAACAATTTGAATATTGTGGAAACACAATCAGAATAACACAAGATCTAGCAGCTTCTACATTAAGGGACTGAAGGGCTTGGAATATGATATTCCGGAGGTCAAAGGAGCTAGGATTAAAACCAAGAATCACCTACCCAGCAAAACTGAGTATAATGCTCCAAGGCAAAATATAGATTTTCAATAAAATAGAGGACTTTTAAGCTTTCTCAATGAAAAGACCAGAGCTGAATAGAAAAGTTGACTTTCAAATACAGGAATCAAAAGAAGCATGAAAAGGTAAACAAGAAAGAGAATTTATAAGGGTCTTACTAAAGTTGAACTGTTATGTTTACATTCCTACATGGAAAGATGATGTGTGTAATTCATGAGACCTTTCTCAGTATTAGGGGAGTTGAAGGGAATATAGACAGAGGGCACAGGATGAGTTGAATATGAAGGGATAAATATCTAAAAAAATGAAATAAATTTAATGGGTAAGAGAGGAATATATTGGGAGAAGGAGAAAGAGAGAGATAGAATGGGGCAAATTATCTCACATAAAAGTGGCAAGAAAAAGCAGTTCTGTTGAAGGGAAGAGGGGGCGGGTGAGAGGGAATGAGTGAATCTTACTCTCATTGGATTCAACTTGAGGAGGGAATAACATACACACTCAATTGAGTATCTTACTCCACAGGAAAGTAAAGAGAAGGGTATAAAAAGGGGGGGATGATAGAAGGGAGGGCAGATAGGGGGAGGAGGTAATCAAAAGCAAACACTTTGGAAAAGGGACGGGGTCAAGGGAGAAAACTGAATAAAGGGGGACATGGTAGGATGGAGGGAAATATAGTTAGCCTTTCACAACATGAGCATTGTGGAAGTGTTTTACATAATGATACATGTGTGATCTATGTTGAATTGCTTGCCTTCCTAGGGAGGGTGGGTAGGAAGGGAAGAGGGGAGAGAATTTGGAACTCAAAGTTTTAAAAGCAGATGCTTAAAAAAAAAGTTGTTTTTTGCATATAGCTGGGAAACAAGATATATAGAGAATGGGGCATAGAAATCTGTCCTGCCCTGTAAGAAAGTAAGGGGAAAGGGGATGGGGGGTAGTGTGGTGACAGAAGGGAGGGCTGACTGGGGCACGAAGCAATCAGAATATAAGCCATCTTGGGGAGGGTAGAAATGGGGAGAAAATTTGTAACTCAAAATCTTGTGGAAATCAATGTTGAAAACTAAAATATTAAATAAAAGTGATAAAATTAAAAAAAAAACAAAACAAAAAAAATGTACTCATTCTGCTCCCTTTATTCTGCATCAATTCATATAGATCCTCCCAGGTTTCTCTAAAACCATCCCTTTCATGATTTCTTATTGTACAAAAATATTCCATTACATTCAAAACTATTCTTTCTTTAGTCATTTTTCAGCTGATAGGCGTCTTCTTCCAACGCCATCTTTTTACAAAAGGTAAAACTGAGTCTAGGGGAGGTTCAGTGATGCCTAGGATCACAAAGGTAGCAAGCAAAGATGGGCTTAGCTTCTCTGATTCCACCTCCAGTTCTCTTTCAGCTGTTTGCTTAAAGTGTGTATATACCATGGGGGAAAATGGGAGATATGACAGTAACAGGTGAGTTTACTTAGAAGTTTACATGGTAGAGTCATGTCCTTTTTTTATCTGAGTGCTTAACAGTAAGGATTTTATAGGTACTTCAGTTTTGTTGTAAATCCTAAAGCCATAGTTCTTGCGTCTGTTGAAGTGTGCTTTGAAGAGTGAGTTCAGAATTAAAGGAACTTGTGACATGCTCTCCCCTTACCACCACCACCACCACCATCGTCCCTTCTTGCCAAGTTATTTTCACCCTTCTGCACCAGCTTTCTTAGTGAAGATTCCCACTTTCTCCCTCCACTGATCTCATTTCATTAAAACAGTAGCCCCCATTGGTAATTCTGAATCTACAAAGAATCAAGACCCTCCCTGTATTTTCACCTTTAAGTGATTCATTCCCTTCTCTAGAAGAATTTGTTTGAAAGCCTATGGTAGCAGTTTATACCAGTGCAATATGTTAGGGGGGGTGGGGGGTTATGGGGAACAGTATCTAGGTAACTATCCAGGCCTGGTAGTGAGGAAGAAGAAAGGGACATCCATCCTGGGGAAAAAATGAAATTGCAACAGGAGTCAGGAACAAAGTGGGATAAGAAAACAAAGAAATGTTTTAAACTCTCAAGTTGTTGCAGACACACAAGATAGCCCAGAAGCCCCTGAATGCAAGAGTGAGGAGATTTATAATAGGGAGGTTATGACAGAGAGAAGATAGTGTGAGCGCAGCAAATGAGAGGAAGCAATAACCAAAGCTCAGACTCTCTGCTTCTCTGGGGGTCAGTCCTGGGCCAGCAGAAGAGCATTTCCTAGTTTCTCACGGTCTCGTATGGTGTCAGAATGACTTCAGACAACACCCCTAGTGTATTGGCGTTTGTGACAGCCCTCATCAAGGGAAGTCTCTCTTTCCAACAAACAGCAACAACAACAAAAATTGACTCTTTCAAACTACATAAAATCAGTCATGGGAATTCTCAGCCCGGGATGAAGTATTCTTCAGAATGCTGGTTGAAGATCGTTCTCCCAGGATCCCTGTGGCATTTCAGAATCACGTCTCTAAATTTGTGTCTTGTTTTCCATTCACAACTTGCTCTGCTTTTTTTGTTGCAAGCATAAATCCCAGCATTAAATTTGTATTTTTTTCTTTCCTAAAATAACTGCTTGCAATCTTGCAACATGTATTGTGCTGACTCGTGAAGCCCTTTTTGTCCTGTAAAATATGTATTATTTAACTTTCAAAACACATGTATTAACTATTCTGAAGTACAAACTAAAACCTCTGCAGATGGTCTAAACAAGCTGGCAAAATACAAAAACAGAAAACCTGCCCAGTTATCAGAGTGTTTGATCAGAGAAGGAGGTCAGATCGCACGGGGCTTTAATTGATTTGTAGCTGTGATCCTGAAGTGAGTCCTCTGTTCTTTTTCCCACAATATAAAAATCTCACTGCATTCTGCTGAAACTTTCTTCGTTTCCTTTCATTACAAAAAAAAAAAAAAAAAGATTAAATCTTGGCATGATGCCCTGACTGCTTAGTGTGCAAGACCAAAGAAGTCAAGAAATTTCCATTCTGCCAATTTAGGCTTGTGTGGGGGAAGCAGTGTATACACTCAGGCATGCATTGCTTCCTCCTGTCCTCCTCATACTTTAGTTCTTTGATTTTATAGCGAGGGGTTCCTTAAGCAGCTTTGGTTGCCTAGTATTGAACAGATCCTAGAAACAGGGTTCAGGCTGGCTTGTCTTTGCATTCTGTAATCTGGGTTTCTTGGTAATTGCTCTCACCAGGTAGACGCAAGAGAAGCGCATGGGTGCCTCACGAAACTTTTCAGTGGGACTGCCCTCTCAGTGAAAGCTCTTCAGGCTGTGGCTGGTGAGAGCAGCGAGGCAGGTGCAAGACACCCTTCTGTTCAACGATTAATCAGGCACCTCCTTCTAAACTTCCTGCTGTTGTCTCCTGAAGGATGTAAGATTGCCCAAGAATTCATTGTAAGTGTCTACCCCTTTTTGCCTTCTGGTTCTTGATTGCCGATCCAGGGAACAGCTGCATGGCTTTAGAGCTGGAAGGGACCCCAGACACCAAACAGAAGGGCCGTGGTCCATCCTCTGTCAAGAATGGCGCCAAACTGAAGAACACTGTGCTGTCCAAGCAGCCTTCTTGAAGAAGGAGGGCTTCTAAGAGGACATTTAGTCATAAAGCATTCCTCTTGCCATTCAGTGTATTGGTCTTGCCCTTTATCATCACAAAGAATCCTGGACTACAGGTTAAAGAACAGGCCGAAGTAAAGCAGAGGTCACAATGCCATATAATTAAAGGGTGACTGCAAAGAGCCACATAGATTCTTCTTCCTAACATTAGGGATGAACTATTTTAGGTAGTTACTTTTTAGTGTCCTTGGCAGTATCAGAAGAATCCACTCTGAAACCAAAACTCTATTCTTTCTACCCTTATGTCTCAACTGGCATCTCCCTCCAGGGTTCCAGGCCTAGGGTGCCTATAGAAAGACCTTGCACATAGGCTTGCAGAAAACCCAAGGGGAAAACCTATTTTTCTTCTCTCTTCCTCTGTAGTACATCACCCTTAGGAGGGCCCAGCTTCTGCTAAAATTTGGTTTCTGAAGCACTTTGAATTTCTTTGTGTATGTGGTATGCCTCATTTGCTTCCAGAATAATTAAAGGCAGGAAAACTCTTTTAGGTTAGAGCTTAAAGATATATAAAAAGCTAGGCAGCTTCCAAATATTTCACTAGCTTTCTGAGTCATAACAGTTGCTTGAGTCTGGTGTGAGATTCTATTCATGCTCATATACGCTTTTCACTCTCCAAAGAAACTGCTGACCATGTTTTTAGCAGCAGAGGAAGAAGATGGGAGCACAGCGGGGCAGCCATTAGCTAAGGGGGTATAGACTTTGTTTTGGAGATGATTAGAGATACCAAGGTAGGAAGGGTGATGCTCCAGTGAGGGCTCAGCAGGGTTACGAAAGTCTTGAAAAAAGAAGAGAAATTGTAAAATGCCAAGAACAATATTCTTTTCCCAACAGATAGCCACAGTGTTGTTGACTGACTTGATTAGCGGGTGTGTCATCTAAAAGCTGTTTCAGAGATGGACCCAATCAGCTGTCATTCAGTGTGGTCAGTCTATGTATCCAGCCCTCCTCTCTCCTTGAGCTCTAATACCGTATTTCCCAAATGCCTGCTCGGTATCTCCAGCTGTGTGTCCCAGGTGCCTCTCATCGGAGTCTGTCAAACATGGAGCCTGTTTATCTTTCTACCTAAACCCCACCTTGCTCCTAACTTTATTCTTTCTGTCTAGGTCACCACCACCTCTCTCCTCAGTCTTCTCTCCATTCACACAACCACCCCCCTAATTTGGGCTCTCGTCACACTGCAGTTTGAGTATTGCAGGGATTTGCTAGTTGACTTCCCTACATCCATTCCTTCTCTCCAGTCCATCCTCTACACAGCTGTCAGACACCTTCCTAAAGCATGGGTGTGGCCGTGTTCATAAAGCTTCACTGGCTCCCTATTGCCTCTAGGATAAAATAGAAACTCCTCTGTGTTGGGCATTCAAAGCTCTCCAGACTCTGGCTTTTTGGGGGCAGCTAGGTGGCACAGTGGATAGAGCACCAGGCCTGGAGTCGGGAAGAGTCACCTTCCTGCATTGAGATCTGGCCTCCAAAGGCACTGTGTGTCTTAACTGTTTGCCTCAGTTTCCTCATTTGTAAAATGAGCTGGAGAAAGAAACGGCAAGCCACTAGTGTCTTTGCCAAGAAAACCCCAAATGGGGCCACAGAGAGTTGGATGCCACTGAAAAACGACTGGTCATGGACAATCTGGCTCCTTATACGTGACATTCTGTCACCAGCCTCCAGGAATCCTTAGACCCTTCCAAGGCACGCCTCCTCATCTTTAAACTCAAGCCCTCTTACATGAGGCCTTTTGGGATCCTCTTGACTATCCCCTCCTATTCCCCACTTCCATGTCCCCTCTACTGTAGTGCCAATGCGATCCCCACAGCGGCGGCTAGGAACACGCTGGTGTGGTTCTGAATCACAAAATAGAACAGACTCTCCGTGGAAGATGAAACCAAAACATTTATTCCAACACCAGAAAGCCAGATCTGTCATAGCAACAAAGAAATCCCATCACAGTCACCAGGAAGTCTATACACACTGTCAATGCAGGGGGCACCACATCCCCAAGCCTTCCCTCTGTCAGGCCTCCCCACAAACGAACTCCCTCACTCAGGCTAGCTACTCTGTGTCTCTGACTCCCTCCAACTTCCTGCTTCCCCTATTCGGCAAGCTCCTCCCACCACAGGCTCCGTGTAACTCAAGCAGGTCACATAGGTTTATTAATGGATGGGAAACAATACACCTACCAACACACCAGAAATACTCTGTATTTCATTTATTTATTCGTGTTTATGGTTCTTCTCATACGCATAAAATGAAGTGTAACCTCCTTGAAGACAGGGACTGTTTCATTTTTGTTTAGATATAATTCTTTTTGAAAGTAGGAGAAAGCAAGATATTTTTTAGACATTTACAATGTAGAGTTCTGCACCATGGCCTTTCTTACACTTTGATGATTTCAGTTTAACAAGAATTTATTAAGTGCCTGTTATATACAAAGTGCTGGAGATACAATGATAAAAACATCTTAAATTTAGACTTAAGAATACATTTAAATTTTGTTATGTAATATCTAATAGACTGCAGTTCCCCCAATTTTTTTAGTTCATTGGTTTTAAATTGGCCAAACTATAAAGTACTTCTGAGTGATTTTAAATTTTACCATATGAAACCTCCAGGTGTGAACAGGAGTAGCTAAGCTGTACCTTAAATAAAAGGTAAAGAAAAATCTGTTCAATAAAATAATAAAAGGAATACGTGGCCAAAGGTAAAAGCTGAGAGAACATGTGACAAACTTAAGGGAATTGTGAGAGAGGAAGGCATTTATCTGAACCTTGTGCCAGAGGGGTGGGTTCTCTATACTCCTCCCAGTTACGTGACTTCATTTTGCCATGGCCTTAAGAAGTCAAACAAGGGAAGCGGGAGCCTACATTTCCAGCACATGGGGCAGCAGAAACACTGGGTCTGATTGGTCTTTGTTGCCTCTTACCTTTCTAGGCCAAATTCATTTGCTGCTGAGCGTGAGCTCGTAGATAGTTTAGCACATGCCCCACAGTTTAGTGGTCCCCCTACAGCTTTTGCAACATTCCACATAGGGAATCTTAGTTACCAAGATCTCCTACCTACTGCCACCCCTCCCCCCATCCAAGCTCATATTTATAATCCCTGGTTAATTAGAAGACAGAGTCTATCTTTCTAGCCTTCTTCAAAGCTAGATATTACGTTTTCCAGCTTTCCTACATCTCCACCATTATAAATTACAGAGTAACATTAAAAATTGAGTATCTCAGAACCATGGGGGTTTGCCTTCCTTTTGGTGACCCATGATGCTTCTTAGGAACACAGACATTTACTGACAAGTGAATGGCTGTTCCTTTTCTTTGCATTTTTTCTTTCTCTTTTCTTATAGACAAAATCCATTCAGATCATTTTTTTTGTACATCAACAATGAAGTGCATTAGACAGCTTTGTCAGCATTTTCATTGTTTGCTCCTCCGACTTCCATTTCCATGCCTGTCGGCATCTGTTAGAAGCAACACCAGCCTTGCAAGAACTCGCCTGCAGGCCTTGTTGCTTATGTAGGAAATATCAGCACGAGGCATTTCCTCCTCTCTGCTCTTTGCCCCTTCATTCCTCCAGGGAAACACACATCCTCTACTGTACTCCTAAACCCTGCCACCCATGGGAATAGGAGAACAGGCCCACAATTTGACCTCAGTTTTCCCGAGGGTCAGGGATAACATGGGAGTTTTATTAGGTCTTGGATTGGGCAGTATTCCATTGATCATGTCCTGCTGTGGTGATGCAGTATGAGAGACGGGGACAGAAAAAGAACACATAAGAATAATCCATAGAACCCTGCTTTAGTTATTTCTACTACATTTATATTTTAATGACTGTGGGTTGCAGGGAGAGGATCCACTTTATTGAAGCTTCCATGGCAAAATTCAGCCTTGGGTAGAAGTTCTTGTCAGAAATTGTTGTAAAAGAGGAGCCCTTCACTTCAATTATATTCTGAAGTTTGCTACTTTCAACAAGCAGCTCATTTCCATAGAAAAGGATTCAGTTCTAGCTATAAATTAATGCTGCTAAACTAACCCTGAGACTGATAGAAAGCAGTAACTCAGTGGAAAATCCCAGCATATCCTCATTAAATTTAATAAATCAGGTCAGTTCACTGAAGATAATAGAGAAGTTCATTAAATGATAAAAAGCCAATATTTCTCTTCATGCCTTGGCTTCTGAAACTAACAAAACAAATATGCATCCTAAACAGCTGGGTGCCATCTGGGCATCTTGTTGCTCATCAGAGTAGAACATGCCTTCTGGATGCCATCCATACAGATGTTTTGAAAACCGCCTTTATCATTACCGGCGTTTGAAATTAGGCTTTGCAACAATGGCTGAACTGACATGACAGAGGCAGCCTGAGTAATGCAACTAAATATAATTGATGAAGGAATTTCTAGGTAAACATTTCTGAAGTCCCTATGACCAGGTTTTCTGGTGACATTCTATGAGATCATCAGATCTTCTTTTCTGGGGGTAGCTCATTCCAAGTAGCAGGTGGTCACCAGGTGGGTTGCTCTACAAAGAGGCTAGGTGTATTATTCATGTTTGTGTCAGCCAGAGCTAGGACATTCTAAGACTGGAGAAGAAAGAACTTCATGTTAGAGCCTTTTTATTGTGATTTACATGGGAATCTAGGGCCTTTCCGACAAGACTGAGTGCTACTCCGATCCATTCCAGCTCTAGCTTCTGGATTTAATTGAACATGCCGTCTTGGGGGCTGTGAAAAGGAAGTGCTGTACACGCTGGGTATGAGGGACATGATTTGTGTGGAAGGAGTGGCAAGAAGGAGCTCAAATACCTCCTTGCGGAGCAGCCAGAGGCTGATTTGGACCTGTTTCATCCTAAGAGGATTCAGCTCCTTCCTAAATTTAGTCCCTGAAAAATCAACCATCTGAGTCCTCTCTTAGAGTAGAGATCAGAGTTCTCTCTGCAGGATACTCTGATCTTGCAGGTGAATAACGTCCTAATTGTGGCTCCTTTGTATACTCTGTGCAACCTGTATCACATTTTAGAATCTGGTAAACCCTAAACACCTCGTCTCCATTCCTCTTCTCTTCTTATGCACTGCCAGCTCTCTCAGCCTCTTTCATACTGTTTCCCAAGTTCAGTCACTCCAGAATCATTTTATTTTTGCCTTAGTCTTTTTTAGTTCATCTGAACTTTGTCCCTCATTGTCCTGTCTTCATTCCCATCCATACTTTCCATGTCTCTGACTTTTCACTCTTTCTCTTCTGACACCTTCTTTTTACCTCTTGGTTCTCTGCCTACTTTTGCCACATCCTTCTCTTTTGGCTAAAAAGTCTTTCGGTTGGTCCTTCTGTCTCTGAATACGTTTTGCTTCTTTCTTTCTGTCCTATCATTTCTGTCTTCTGCTAAGTGCTAGGGATACAAGGGCAAAAGATAGTTCTTGCTCTCAAGGAGCTCACAGTCTAAGGGAGTGAATGGCAGTAACTGTGTACCAGGAAGCTATGTGTAGGATCAATAGGAAATAACGAACAAAAGGAGGGCACTAGAATTTTGGATGATCAGGAAAGGCTTCCTAGAGAAGGGGTAATTTAAACTGCGACTTGAAGGAAGCCAGAAGTGGACATAAGGAGGGAGAGCATTCCAGGCATGTGGGCACAGCCAGTGAAAATGCCTGAAGTTGGGAGATGATGGAGTGTCTTGAGGAACAGTGGGGAGGCCGGTGTCACTGGTTACAGAGTATAATGAAGGAGTGAGGTTTGAAAAGTCTGGGAAGATGGGAAGGGGCCAGCTTATAAAAGGCTTTGAGTGCCAGACAGAGCATTCTGTATTTGAGCCTGGAAGTAATAGGGAGTCATTGGAGCTTATTGAGAGGAGGATATACTGGGGTGGGGGAGGGACTTCTGGCAGAGAGACCAAGCAGCAGGCTTTGGCAGTAGTCTGGGTATGAGGTGACAAGGCCTTGCACTGGGGTAGTGGCATTGTCAGTGGACAGAAGGGGGCGTACATGTGAGAGGTTCCAAAGGCAGAACTGACAGGCCTTGGCAATTGAATGTGGAGCAAAGGGTAGGGGTGAGAGTGAGGAGTCACGAATGACACCCAGGTTAGGATCACTGGTGAAGGGGAGTATGGTGGTACCCTAAACAGTAAAAGAGAAGTTAGGAAGAAGAGAGGCTATGGAGGGGGAAACATAATGAGATCTGTCCATGTGATGTCCTATTCAGGGTAGCTAATAAGCCATTGGAAATATGAAACTAGAAGTCAGCAGAAAGCAGATTTCCCATATCAAATGGTTGCAACAAATGAAAAGTTCCTACTAAATCCTGAATCTCAGAGCTCTGTCTCGTGCATGTATATTCATGTGACAGTGTTATTTAGTTAGACAGCCTTCTCTTATGGCACTGTGCTCACTACACAATCTCAAGGGTCCTAGCTCTACAACTAAAAAGATCCCAGGTAGAATTGAGAGGGAACCAGGAGGTCACTGAGCCCAGCTTCTTCTTGTACAGAGGAGACTCAATCTGAGAGAAGCCAAGGGGCTTGCCTAAGATCCCGTAGATAGTCAGTGGCAGAGATGAGATAGAACCCAAGTCCTCTGACTCACTGTACCATGCTCTCTGTACACCACCGAGCACATGTGAATCCACGCACCCCAAGCTTTCACCCTCTATTCTCCCCATGTCTCTTCCTTCCCACCATCCACACCCTTGCTGCTGTTGCTGCTCCTGCCGCCCCTGGAGTTGAAGGGCCAGAGAAGGGAGACAGCCCTGAGACCCAGAGTTGTGATGGAGAGGGTGCTGTCCCAGGTTTCTGTGATTAATTGAGAATCTAATTGTACAAAACATCACATATAGAAATCAGTCTTTTTCAAACCCAGGACTCCCTGTTATATTCCTGTGTCTGGAAATCGTGTACTCCCACTAATCTCCCCAGCTGAGTTTTTATTTTCTTTGTTGTGTGTGTGTGTGTGTGTGTTTTCCCCCACTAATTGACATAGGAAAATGCTTTCAGGCACAAACAGAACTAGCTAGTCCTCTGGGCTCTATTACATAGAATAAACATTTCTGTGTTTCTCGTTTCCCAGATGGTTAGCGTGTTAGAAATCTTGGACATGTCCTAAGACATGACCACAGGTGAGTCATTAGTCTAAAAATATCATATTTAAGGTTGCTTGGAAATAGGCAGAATTTTCCCTTCTCCTTTCAGTATTTTCCCCTTCTTGCCTATATTTGAACTTTAAAGCAAGGCAACCACACTTCATCTGGCTTTACCATTGCAAACATTCCAAGTGCTTACAACAGAAATTCCATCAAATGTTTTTCTCTTAAAATGTTCCTAATTTGTATGTAGCCTTTTGTGAGCCCAAAATGTTTGAGAGCTAAAGCTTTCTATGGATGAGGGTGATCATTAGGAAAGGACTTTGCTAACTTCTTATATTCCTGGGAGAACTGAGTTTCCTCATTTTAAAAACAAAATGAAGGAACGGAATCTTTTGCTGTGGGATTAATAGAATAGATTGCTGTTTTTCAGAACTAGAAATGAATGCCTTAACTAGGTAAAAGATAGCTAATTTGTCCAGGAAATATTTTAAGTTGGCTTTCTCTTTTGCTTCTATTTTAGACAACTCAAACTGATGAAATAGCCAATGAGTTTTTACATCTCATTGCCTGTACTACATACAGATGGAATCGTCTTGGCATTGAAACCCTCAGGCCAGGAAAATTGGCAAGAGATCTCCTTCAAGAACTACGGCGTCACAGAACAAAAAGTGTATTGTTGTAATGGTCTCATCCCCCTTGCCGTCATTTTTTGTATGACAGTGTTTGCTCCGTGTTTATAGTAAAAGGAGTTAAGCTTCATAACTCAGAGTTATGAGTCTAGAAAATCAGTCACTGAGTATTTGTGAAGCACCTACTGTGTCACAGCCATTGTGGATACAAGGCCCAAGAAGGAAGCTGTCCCTTGTCCCATGTAGCCTAGACTCTACTGGGGTGAGGCGGGGTGGGGTGGGGTGGGGTGGTGGTGGTGGTAATAATACAAAGAGAATAAATAAGAATCTACACAGAGTGGTTAAAGATAAGGTAGTTTGGGAGGGAGGACAGTTAAAGAGATCAGGAAGGGCTTCACGTAGAAGGTGGTGCTTGATCTGTCTCAGAGGAAGAACAGGGCTCCATGAAGCTGAGGTAGAAGGAAGTGCAGGCCCATGAGACAGAACAGATGCATGGAGATGGAATCACACGCATGAGGAACACAGAGAAGACCAGGCCAGCTGTGACACAGAGGTCCACTGAGGCTGCAAAGATAGGTTTGGGCCAACTTGGTAGGACTTGAAAAGCTAAAGAGAAGAGTCACAATTTAAACACTAATTTCATTTATTTATTTGTTTGTTTTTGCTGTGAGAGGGAAGGGATGTCAAATTGTTAACTGTAAGAGATGTTGTAAAAGTAGCAATAAGGTATGGTAGCTGATCAGATACGTGGGGTGAGGTGGAGTGAAGGGTCCAGCATAATGCCAAGGTTAAGAACGTAGGAGGGTTTGGGGGAAAGAGAATGAGTGCAGTTTTGTACATGTCTCTGGGATATCCCATTACTGAAGCCCAAGAAAGAGTCTGAGGCTGGACAGAGAGATAGTGATAACCATGCACACACACCCACGTGGGAGTCATTTACACCAAGGAGGTAGTTAAGTGTATGGGAGCTGAGAAAGATTATAGAGAGAAAGGAAGAAGGCCTAGGACAGAACCCTAGAGAATTGTCCTAGTGAAGGGGCATGATGTGGACGATTAGCCTGCAGAGGAGAATTATGAAAAAATAATGTAACAAAAACCCGGAGAGGAGAGAGTGTCCACTACGACGTAGCAGTCGATTGTGTCGAATGTGGCAAGTGAGCTGAGAAGGACAAAGAATGAAAAATAATATCAGACTTGGCAATGAAAAGTTAAAAGAATAATGCTTAAAAAAATTAGGAAAAGAAGGGTGTCCTACCGTATTCCTTCTATGATTCAAATATAGCCTTAATACCTAAAGCAGGGAGACTCCAAACAAAGAAAGAAAGAAAGAAGAGATATCCCTAATGTATATCCAGTTAATCCATAAACATTTATTAATCACCTGCTGTGTGTCAGGCACTGTGCTAAGTGCTAGGATACAGAAAGAGGCAAAAGAGTCCCTGCTGTCAAGGAGCTCACAAAAAACTTTATTTTTTTTTTAAATTTATTTAACATATTTAGTTTTCAGCATTGATTTTTCACAAGAGTTTGGATTACAAATTTTCTCCCCATTTCTACCCTCCCCCCCACTCCAAGATGGCGTATATTCTGGTTGCCCTGTTCCCCAGTCAGCGCTCCCCTCTGTCACCCCACTCCCCTCCCACCCCCTTTTCCCTTCCTTTCTTGGAGGGCAAGATAAATTTCTGCGCCCCATTGTCTGTGTATCTTATTTTCTAGTTGCATGCAAAAACTTTTTTGTTTGTTTTTGAACATCTGTTTTTAAAACTGAGTTCCAAATTCTCTCCCCTCTTCCCTTCCCACCCACCCTCCCTAAGAAATCAAGCAATTCAACATAGGCCACATGTGTATCGTTATGTATAACCCTTCCACAATACTCATGTTGTGAAAGACTAACTATATTTTGCTCCTTCCTAACCTATCCCCCTTTATTCAATTTTCTCCCTTGACCCTGGCCACTTTCCAAAGTGTTTGTTTTGATTACCTGCAACCCCATCTGCCCTCCCCTCCATCATCCCCCCCATTTTTTTTATCTTCTTCTCTCTTCTTTCCTGTGAGGTAAGATTCCCAATTGGGTATGTATGGTATTCCCTCCTTAGACCAAATCTGATGAGAGCAAAGTTCACTCATACCCCCCTCATCCACCCTCTCCCCTCCTCCCACAGAACTGCTTCCTCTTGCCACCCTTATGGGAGATAATCCATCCCATTCTATCTCTCCTTATCTCCCTCTCTCAGTATGTTCCTCTCTCATCCCTTAATTTGATTTTATTTCTTTTAAATATCTTCCCTTCATCTTCAACTCACCCTGTGTCTGCTCTCTCCCTCTCTCTCTCTCTCTCCCTCTATCTATCTATCTATCTATCTATATATATATATATATATACATATATATACACACATATATACATACATACACATTCCCTCATATATATACATAAACATATATGTATGCATATTCCCTTCAGCTACCCTAATACTGAGGTCTCATGAATCATACTTGTCATCTTTCCAAGTAGGAATGTCAACAAAACAGTTCACCTTTAGTAAGTTCCTTGCAATTTCTTTTTCTTGTTCTTTTTCTTGATTACCTTTTCATGCTTCCCTTGATTCTTGTGTTTGAAAGTCAAATTTTCTATTCAGTTCTGGTCTTTTCACTGAGAAAGCTTGAAAGTCCTCTATTTTATTGAAAGTCCATATTTTGCCTTGGAGCATGATACTCAGTTTTGCTGGGTAGGTGATTCTAGGTTTTAATCCTAGCTCCATTGACCTCCGGAATATCGTATTCCAAGCCCTTCGATCTCTTAATGTAGAGGCTGCCAGATCTTGTGTTATCCTGATTGTGTTTCCACAATACTCAAATTGTTTCTTTCTGGCTGCTTGCATTATTTTCTCCTTGATCTGGGAGCTCTGGAATTTGGCAACAATATTCCTAGGAGATTTCTTTTTGGGATCTATTTGAGGAGGCAATCGATGGATTCTTTCAATTTCTATTTTGCCCTGTGGCTCTAGAATATCAGGGCAGTTCTCCTTGATAATTTCTTGAAAGATGATATCTAGGCTCTTTTTTTGATCATGGCTTTCAGGTAGTCCAATAATTTTTAAATTATCTCTCCTGGATCTATTTTCCAGGTCAGTGGTTTTTCCAATGAGATATTTCACATTATCTTCCATTTTTTCATTCCTTTGGTTCTGTTTTATAATATCTTGATTTCTCATAAAATCACTAGCTTCCACTTGCTCCAATCTAATTCTTAAATTAGTATTTTCTTCAGTGGTCTTTTGGACCTCCTTTTCCATTTGGCTAATTCTGCCTTTCAAGGCATTCTTCTCCTCATTGGCTTTTTGGAGCTCTTTTGCCATTTGAGTTAGTCTGTTTTTTAAGGTGTTGTTTTCCTCAGTGTATTTTTCAGTATTTTTTTGGGTCTCCTTTAGCAAGTCATTGACTTGTTTTTCATGGTTTTCTTGCATCCTTCTCATTTCTCTTCCCAATTTTTCCTCTACTTCTCTAACTTGCTTTTCCAAATCCTTTTTGAGCTCTTCCATGGCCTAGGACCAGTTCATGTTTTTCTTGGAGGCTGTTGGTGTAGGCTCTTGCACTTTATTGACTTCTTTAGGCTGTATGTTTTGGTCTTCCTTGTCAGCAAAGAAAGAATGCAAAGTCTGAGACTGAATCTGGGCGCGTTTTTGCTGCCTGGCCATATTCCCAGCCAACTAACTTGACCTTTGAGTTTTTCAGTGGGGTGTGACTACTTGTAGACTAGAGAGTTCTATGTTCCACGTTTGGGGGGGAAGTGCTGGCTCTGCCACACCAGCACTGCTCATTCCCCAACCCCCAACCCGGCCTGGGCTTAGATCTTCAGCAGATGTTGCACGCCTGCTCTGATCCGCCACTTAATTCCTCCCACCAGGTGGGCCTGGAGCCGGAAGTAACAACAGCTGTAGCTGCCTCCCCTCCGCTGCCCCCGGGGCTGGAAGCCGAACCTCAAATTCCTTCTACTCCCGCATCTTTTCCCACTAACCTTCTCCACAGTCTTTGGTGTTTGTGGGCTAAGGAGTCTGGTAACTGCCGCAGCTCACTGAATCAGGGCGCTAGGGCCCCCTCCACCCGGCTTCTGGTCTGGATGGTCCACGCCGCTCAGGCTGGGCTCTGCTCCACTCCGTTCCCAGCTCCCAGCTCCGTGTGGGATAAACCTTATCCAGAGACCATCCAGGCTGTCCTGGGCTGGAGCCCTGCTTCCCTCTGCTGTTCTGTGGGTTCTGCCGTTCTAGAATTGGTTTAGAGCCATTTTTTATACGTTTTTGGAGGGACTCAGTACGGAGCTCACATGAGTTCCTGCTTACCAGCCACCATCTTGGCTCCATCCCCCTCACACAAAACTTTAAATAAAATATGTTCCTATCACAAAGATTACACACCATGGCCATTTTGAATTTCTCCCAGGAATGTAAGGTAGAAAAACTATTGACATAACACACCTATTAATAAAATTTACGATTACATCGTTAGGTATAGAAAAGCCTTTTGACAAAATACAACACCTATTCCTATTTAAAAAAAAGACACTCCGGCTGGTAAGCAGGGACTAGAGTGAACTCCGTTACCGAGTCCCTCCAAAAACCTATAAAAAATGGTTCTGAACCAATTCTAGAACGGCAGAACCCACAGAACAGCAGAGGGAAGCAGGGCTGCAGCCCAGGACAGCCTGGATGGTCTCTGGGTGAGGTCTATTCCACACGGAGCTGGGAGCTGGGAGCTGGGAACGGAGTGGAGCAGAGCCCAGCCTGAGCGGCGTGGAACAACCAAAGTTGGAGTTGGGCGGATGGGGCCCCTAGCGCCCTGAATATGTGAGCTGCGGCAGTTACCAGACCCCTCGACCCACAAACACCAAAGACTGTGGAGAAGGTTAGTGGGAAAAGCTGCGGGAGTGGAAGGAGTTCAAGGTTCGGCTTCCAGCCCCGGGGGCAGCGGAGGTGGGGCAGCTACAGCTGTTGTTACTTCCAGTTCCAGGCCCACCTGGTGGGAGGAATTAAGTGGCGGATCAGAGCAGGGGTGCACAGCCTGCCGAAGATCTAAGCCCAGGCCGGGCTGGGGGTTCTTGGGGAAGGAGCAGTGCAGTTCTGACAGAGCTGGCACCTCCCCCCCAAACGTGGAACATAGAACTCGTTAGTCTACAAGCAGTCATACCCCACTGAAAAACTCAAGGGTCAAGTTAGTTGGTTGGGAATATGGCCAGGCAGCGAAAACGCACCGAGATTCAGTCTCAGACTTTGGATTCTTTCTTTGGTGACAAAGAAGACCAAAACATACAGCCTAAAGAAGACACCAAAGTCATAGAGCCTACAACAAAAGCCTCCAAGAAATACATGAACTGGTCCTAGGCCATGGAAGAGCTCAAAAAGGATTTGGAAAAGCAAGTTAGAGAAGTAGAGGAAAAATTGGGAAGAGAAATGAGAAGGATGCAAGAAAACCATGAAAAACAAGTCAATGACTTGCTAATGGAGACCCAAAAAAATATTGAAGAAAACAACACCTTAAAAAACAGACTAACTCAAATGGCAAAAGAGCTCCAAAAAGCCAATGAGGAGAAGAATGCCTTGAAAGGCAGAATTTGCCAAATGGAAAAGGAAGTCCAAAAGACCACTGAAGAAAATACTACTTTAAAAATTAGATTGGAGCAAGTGGAAGCTAGTGACTTTATGAGAAATCAGGATATTATAAAACAGAAACAAAGGAATGAAAAAATGGAAGACAATGTGAAATATCTCCTTGGAAAAACCACTGACCTGGAAAATAGATCCAGGAGAGATAATTTAAAAATTATTGGACTACCTGAAAGCCATGATCAAAAAAAGAGCCTAGATACCATCTTTCAGGAAATTATCAAGGAGAACTGCCCTGATATTCTAGAGCCACAGGGCAAAATAGAAATTGAAAGAATCCATCGATCGCCTCCTCAAATAGATCCCAAAAAGAAATCTCCTAGGAATATTGTCGCCAAATTCCAGAGCTCCCAGATCAAGGAGAAAATAAGCAGCAAGCAGCCAGAAAGAAACAATTTGAGTATTGTGGAAACACAATCAGAATAACCCAAGATCTGGCAGCCTCTACATTAAGAGATCAAAGGGCTTGGAATGCGATATTCCGGAGGTCAATGGAGCTAGGATTAAAACCTAGAATCACCTACCCAGCAAAACTGAGTATCATGCTCCAAGGCAAAATATGGACTTTCAATAAAATAGAGGACTCTCAAGCTTTCTCAGTGAAAAGACCAGAACTGAATAGAAAATTTGACTTTCAAACACAAGAATCAAGAGAAGCATGAAAAGGTAATCAAGAAACGGAAATTGCAAGGGACTTACTAAAGTTGAACTGTTTTGTTTACATTCCTACATGGAAAGATGATGCGTATGATTCATGAGACCTCAGTATTAGGGTAGTTGAAGGGAATATGCGCATATATATATATGTATGTTTATGTATATATATAAGTGAATGTGTATGTATGTATATATCTATGTGTATATGTATGTATGTGTGTGTGTGTATATATATATGTCTGTTTTTATATATATATATGTAAAAGAGAGAGAGCAGACACAGGGTGAGTTGAAGATGAAGGGAAGATATCTAAAAGAAATAAAATCAAATTAAGGGATGAGAGAGGAATATGTTGAGAGAGGGAGATAGGGAGAGACAGAATGGGATGGATTATCTCACATAAAGGTGCCAAGAGGAAGCAGTTCTGTGGGAGGAGGGGAGAGGGCAGGTGAGGGGGGAATGAGTGAACCTTGCTCTCATCAGATTTGGCCTGAGGGGGAATACCATACATACTCAGTTGGGTATCTTACCCCACAGGAAAGAAGAGGGAGGAAGATTAAAAAAAAAATAAAAGGGGGGGGAATGATGGAGGGGAGGGCAGATGGGGGTGGAGGTAATCAAAACAAACACTTTGGAAAGGGGACAGGGTCAAGGGAGAAAATTCAATAAAGCGGGATGGGTTGGGAAGGAGCAAAATGTAGTAAGCCTTTCACAACATGAGTATTGTGGAAGGGTTATACATAATGATACATGTGTGGCCTAGGTTGAATTGCTCAACTTCTTAGGGAGGGTGGGTGGGAAGGGAAGAGGGGAGAGAATTTGGAACTCAAAGTTTTAAAATCAGATGTTCAAAAAAAAAAAGGTTTTGCATGCAACTAAAAAATAAGATACACAGGCAATGGGGCGTAGAAATTTATCTTGCCCTACAAGAAAGGAAGGGAAAAGAGGATGAGAGGAGAGGGGGGTGATAGAGGGGAGGGCTGACTGGGGAACAGGGCAACCAGAATATAAGCCATCTTGGAGTGGGGGGGAGGGTAGAAATGGGGAAAAAAATTTGTAATTAAAACTGTTGTGAAAATCAATGCTGAAAACCAAATATGTTAAATAAATAAATTTAAATTAAAAAAAATATAAAATACCGAAACCAAAAAAAAAAAAAATAAAAAGTTTAAAAAAAAAAGACACTCCAAAAATAGGAGCCTTTCTTTAATGTGATAACAAAAGCCAAGAGCCAGCCAGCATCATATGTAATGGGAATAAACTAGGGGCCTTTCTAAATCGGGGCAAAAGCAAGGATGTCTACTGTCTTCACTACGGATACAGTACTAGAAATGCTGGCTTTAGCAATAAGACAAGAAAAAGAAACCTAGGCAGAAAGGAAACAAATTTGTCACTTTTTGCAGTTAATACGATGATTAACTTAAAGAACTCTTGGAAAGTGAGCTAAAAATTGGCACAATAACTTCAGCAAACCTGAAGGATTGATAAAATAACTATGGAATGTATAGAATTCTCTAGAGTGTGCCTGTCCAGATACATGTGGGAACTATGTGACTGCAACTAGAAAATAAGGTTTGTGAAAATACAGACTTATATAATTGAATAAAAATGAATTGCCCATAGGTAGGCTGAACCAACCTAATAAAAATGACAATACTGAGGGGGTTTTTAACTTATTTGGTGCCATACCACATCATCAAAGGATTACTTTAAAGAACTAGAAAAAAATAATGAAATTCATCTCGAGGAACAAAATGTCAAGAATCTCAAAGGAATTGAGAGAAAAAAGGGAAAATGAAAGGAACCCAGCAATATCAGATACAACATTATAGTATAAAGCAGTCATTATCAAGTACCAGTTAAAAATGGGCTGATTGGTGGCACAGTGAGCAGAGAACCAGCCCTGGAGTCAGGAGGACCTGAGTTCAAATCTGGCCTCAGACACGACACACTAGCTGTGTGACCTTGGGCAAGTCACTTAACCCCAATTCCCCTGCCTTCTCGCCTCAAAAAAAAAATAGGCTGATCAGTAGAGCAAATTAGATACATAGCATACAGAAACAGATTGAACTAGTAGACTAGTATTTGTTAAACCCAACTACAGTAAGAACTCACTATTTGACAGACACTGCAAAGCAGTCTGGCAGAAATTACAAACAGACTAGCCTTCCACAGCGTGTAACAAGATAAACCCCAAATGGATAAATGCCACCCAAAGGATGACCTTTCAGCTCTATGGCTGGGGGAACAGCCCTTAACTAAACGGGATGGACAAGATAACGGAGGAGAAAATACACAAAATTAAAGGGCTTTTAAAAAACAAAATCAGTGCAGCTAAAAGTCAATGAAGACATTGTCCCTGCCACCGGGAATATAACACACGAAAGGTGGGGGTACCCATCCCTGGGGAAGGATGGAAAGCTCCACAGAAGGCCACAAGCAGTGTGGTCGTTGGGCCCCTCCCTAACTAGTGGCTCCAGAGCCCGTGGCTTTGCTCTCCAGTTGTAGGCAGCTTCGGTCTTGCAGCACAGTGAGGATTCCCAGGGAAGGAAGACATGATGGAGAGGTCCAAAAGCGGAGGTGGGGGGAGAGGGGGCAACATGGGGGGAACTGGAAGGGAAAATAGAAAGAAAACCAGTGGGAGCGTGCCAGAGTCGGCTTGAATTTGAGTGTGAACTTTTACTCCTTGGAAATTGACAAATGCTACAAATTAAAGCTGACTTAGTGTTTTGTTGACTGTCTATATTTAAGCGATGGAGAAACATAAAAGTGTTAAGCTTACTTTTTTTTTTCAGAGAACTAATCCTTAAAAAATTTATCAGCACAACCCTAGAAACCCAGAAAATGAGGCAAACAGAATCTTTGCAGCAGTTTTCTCTGATAAGGGTCTCATTTCTAAAATATAAAAGGAACTGGTTCAGATTTATAAGAATAAAAACCATTTCCCATTTGATAAATGGTTAAAGGATAAGAATAGGCAGTTTTCTCTTTTGTAAATTTATTTTTTATTTTTTTTTACAACACTCGGTTCCCCAAGTTTTTGAGTTCCAAATTTTCTTTCTCCCTCTCCTCCCTCCTCCCCCCACAAGACAGCATGTAATCCGATATAGGTTCTACATGTACCTTCGCATTAAATTTATTTTCATAGTAGTCAAGTTGTAAAGAAGAATTATGGAATGAATCATGAAAAAGAAGAAACAAAACCAAAAAAGAAGGAAAAAAGAGCAAACAGTTTGCCTCAATCTACATTCAGACGTCATAATTCTTTCTCTGGGTGTGGATGGCTTTTTCCATCATGAGTCTTTTGGAGCAGTCTTTGAACCTTGTATTGCTGAGAAGAGCCAAGTCTATTAAAGTGTGTCTGTAATTGTGTATAATGTTCTCCTGGTTCTGCTCACCTCACTCAGCATCAGATCATGTCAGTCTTTCCAGGTTATTATGAAGTCTATCTGCTCCTCATTTCTTACAGCACAACAGTATTCCATTACCTTCGTATACCACAACTTGTTCAGCCATTCCCCAGTTGATGGGCATCCCCTTGATTTCCACTTCTTTAACACCACAAAAAGAGCTGCTATAAATATTTTTGTACATACGGGTCCCTTTCCCACTTGTGTGATCTCTTTGGGATACAGCCCTAGAAGTGGTATTGCAGGGTCAAAGGGTATGCACTTTTTTAATAGTCTTTTGGGCATGGTTCCAAATTGCTCTCCAGAATGGCTGGATCAGTTCACAACTCCATCAACAATGTAACAGTGTTCCAATTTTCCCACATCCTCTTCAGAATTTATGATTTTCCTGTTTTGTCATGTTGGCCAATCTGATGGGAGAGATGTAGTACCTAAGAGTTGTTTTGATTTGCATTTCTCTAATCAATAGTGATTTCGAGCTTTTTTTCATATGCCTATAGATAGAATAGGCAGTTTTTGAAGGAAGAAATTCAGGCCATCAATAATAAAATGAAAAATGCTCCAAATCACTAATAATGAGAATAATATAAGTTAAAGCAACTCCAAAATTCTGCCTCATTCATCAGATCAGTAAAGTTGACAAAAGAAAACAAAATGACAAATGCTCTAGGGGCTGCAGACAAACAGGCACTTCCAGTGTGTCGCTGGTAGAGCGGTGAATTGGTCCTCTCCTCCTGGAAAGCACCTTAAACTATGCTTAACAAGTTACTAAACTCTGATGGTCCTTTGACGGAGTGATACCACCACAAGGCCTGTCTCCCTCCCCATACCCCGCCAAGAAAAATCAAAGAGGGAAAGAACTTCTTAATCAATAAACTCTAGTAGCTCCCTCTCACCTCCAGGGTCTTTAAAGAATCCTTGTTTGGCATTCAGAGCCTTTCCAGTCTTACATCTTATGTGCCTGTCTGCCCCGCCCCCCACACACCTCCACCACCATGTAGTCACTGCCCTCCTTGCTGTTCCATTAACAAGACATTTCCTCTCCTTTTCCCTGGCTCTCCCTCCTCAGTCTCCTCCTGACTTCCTTCAAGTCCCAGCTACAATCCCACATTCTAATCTAAAGGAAACTTTTTTCAATTTCTCAATTCTAGCACCTTCCCTTCGTTGATTATGTCTTAATTTATCCTGCGTGAAGCTTATTTGTCCATAGTTGTTTGCGTGTTATCTCCCCCTTTAGATTGTGAACTCTCGAGGGCGGGGAATGTCTTTTGCCTTTCTTTGTATCCCTAGGGCTTAGCACAGTGCCTGGCACACAGTAGGCACTTTATAAATGCTTATTGACTGATATGCCAAAAAAAAAGAAGTATGCACCTCTTTTGTGGTATCAAAACTAGGGGGTACCCATGAATTAGGGAGGGCTGAATAAATTAAGATATATGAATATAATGGAATATTACTGTGACATAGGATTTTATTTAGATCTAATTCATTAAATTGTAATCTCTGAGTACAAGAACTGTCTTTTTTTTGTATTTCTATCCCAACTACTTATGTACTTTGCATACTTATTAAATTTTTATTTACTGACCGTAAGAAATAACAAAAGGGATAGTTTCAGAGAAACTTATGAAGATTCAGAAACTGACCTAGAGTGAAGAAAAGCCAGGAGAACAATTTATACAGTAACAATATTGTGAAGACAAATGACTTTAAAGACTTAAGAACTCTGGTCAATGCTATGACCAAACATGATTACAGAGGAACGATAATGAGACGTTACCTACCTTGGGATACAAATGTGCGTGTGACACACGTATTTGGAGATAGAGGAATCTTTTTTCTTTTTCTTTTTTCTGTCAAAGGAGTGGGGAGAGGAGGATAGAAAAGAAAGTAGAATTTTATTAATTGAAAAAAAATTTTTTAAAGAATCATGTTAAGTCTAAGGGATCTTCTGTAGGAGCTGAGACCAGGAAATTCATAGAAACCAATAAAAGGGATCAGGTCAAGGGTAGGTCAGGGTTAGGAACATCTTTAGTTGTCTTAATTCCAATTCAAAACATGGTTAATATACCGTAGAGGTCATCAAGCCCAAATATTTCATTTTATAATAAGTAAACTAATTAATAGGAAAGTTAAGCATTGTCTACTAGTTCGTAGCAGAGCTAGGCCTAGAATCTAGGTTTCCTGTTGGACTAAGGTCTGGTGTTCTTTTTTTTATAGGAGATTAAAAAGCACTTTTTTCTTTAAATCTGTCTGACTTGAATTTAAACACTTAGCTAAAATTTAATTTATGTTATTCAGTAGTTATATTTTCTTTTCCTTTTGGAAAGATGTAAGAATAATCTTTCACCAAACTTAACCCACATCCCCTTCTTATTATTCTGATGTTAGCTCACAACCTAACGTTACCTTTCTTCTACTCTCAAACCTACACAGATTTCCCTGGGGAGTTTTGAAAAATGGAGGATTGCCTGCTCTGTTCACCTGAGTAGCCCAGTGACTGCTACTAACCTCGGCAAATCCTGGGTTTGAACGATTCTCGTTTTACTGCAGCCAGACGTCTTAAATGGGCTTTCAGAATAATCAGTCTGCTTCCTGCTGTAGGGCACCAGGGGCCTCTGCAAGTCAGGGAAGCGTTCCTTCAGGCGGATGGTAAAATGGACGAGATAGTCATCAGTTTCTACAGAGACCATTTTGCCCTGACCTGCACCCCATTGATTAGTTGGACTACATTTTTGTTTATTAGCAACTTTGTGTTTCTGGCCCCCATTTTCTGAGAAGAGAGCTTATGTGGCGAGGGAAGCATGTTGGTAGTAACATGGGCATTTAGGCAAATGACAGATTGCATTTTCTATTTAAGAAGGGGACTAGGAAAAGATGTCAGTCCTACATATTACATTTGAGCCATTAGGCAAAATCAAACAGAAGAGACTGTGCTGTCCCTGTGTTACCCAGAGGAGGAGGAAAAAGCCTGAAGAATTTGTCCAGTGGGAACAAATGTGAGGAATGTTGTTCCTCATGGAATCAGGAATCTAAAATTATTTTGCCTTCCAAGGAAGAAAGGAACACAGTTTTTCATTTAGTTTCACTCCCAGTCTCCCTAGTTGGTTCTCTTAATGAAACTTTTCCTCTGACAGTATTTTGGTGTTTATGATTTTCTTTTCAAAAATACATTTCATGATGTTATTGATCACCAAGCTATTGGCCATATATCAGACCATAAATATATAACTAGGGATAGGGACTCATTGGTATGAGTGAGGAAACTTCCCCTACCAGCTCAGGCCAGCTCCTTCTCCACAACCTAAGAGCTGGCCAGATCACTGACAGGTTAAAGTAACTCGTCCAGGTCATGTCAATGCTGATTCCTTACATTACTCCATACTGCCTTTTAAAGATAGAATCAGCTGAAAAGAAATAAGCAACATAAAGCCCTCTCAGAACGTGCTGTTCCACAAATGTGCTTATGCCTCGGGTCAAAAACTGTACTTTGGATTGGACGATGCGTAATCCATTGCTCTCTAATCCAAGTTTAAACGACTTCCTCCTTGGCCCTCTGATGTCAGTGGCTCCTTTTCTGTTTGAGTTTTAGGTTAAAGGAACAGTTTAATCAAGATCAGTCCTCTTAGTCATCCCAGTATATGAAAAAGTCTGCCTCCTCAAAGAGTTGAAAATTACATGGGTTTTGCTCAAAAAATGGTCAGTCAAATGTGTGACATCCCGTTAGACCAGAACTCCTAGCACACAATAAGGACCCTAAGACCTAGAAACGGCAGGAAAGAAAATGGAAGAGAAATGACTTCTTAGACTCATTTTTGTTGGCCCCTAAAGGAAAACATCTTGCTTGCCTGATCCAAAATAGGGTTACTGTTCAGAGATACTTTAAAGGCAAATAGCCCACAAGCGCCATCTGTAACTTTAAAAGGAGACATCTGCACTCACATTCCTTGAACTTTAGTCAGCATAGTAGTTATAAATCTTTGGTATTTTTATTGCTCATTCACACTGCTTGTCTTATTTCTAGCTTTAGAAATCAAGTTTTTCTCAAAAATGTTACTGGCTGCAATCAGATCTAGGTATATCGGAAGACTGAAAATGGGAGCCCATTGCTACAGAGGCTGCATGAGTATCCATCCCTACAATGGAAAAAATTCCAGAGCCATGACCCAAATTTTCCCAAGTATAAATTTGAAAGATATAAATATGAAAGATTGATGGGGCCATCCTCCACCTGAGATCATTATTCCTTTCCCCTCTCTAGTTAGCATCCTGCTCTCTATGTCCTAGTGGAAAAAAAAAAGATTTCCTAAGTTCTCTCTTCAATGTGTTGCACCTCTGCCAAATCCAAGCTTTTTCAGCTAAACAAAACAGTATACTCTTTGATTCTTTTCGCTTAAATCAGCATTTGTCTTTTTTACATGGAAATCTCAGTTGCTATCAGGTCCACCCTCTCAGTGAATACTAATTCCAATTTATTTTTTAAACTAAAAGGAAAATGTCACAACACTTTAGCTTTTGAAGGTTAAAAAGACCTTAGAGTTTAGGGACTCAAGATCATATAAGGCTCATAGAATAAGAGCTGGAAATAATTTTAGAGGTCATCAAATCCAACCTGCTTGTATCGATGAGGATCCTGAGGCCTCAGACTCACCCTAGTCCACACAGTAAGTGACAGGGCCTGGATTTCAATCCGGGCCTTCCCAACTTCAAATCCTGTCTTTTGTGCAATGTTGCATACCTGCAGAATCCAAGAGAATTAGCACTTATTGGAGCTGCCAGTATTTTAATGGAAATGAAACCAATGGCCCTTCCCTTAAAAAAAATTATTTCTGGGGGGCGGAGCCAAGATGCAGCTGGAAAGCAGGGACTTGCATGAGCACCCTGACAGGTCCCTCCAAAAACCTATAAAAAATGGCTCCGAACAAATTCTAGAACTGCAGAACCCACAAAATAGCAGAGGGAAGCAGGGCTCCATCCTAGGACAGCCTGCATGGTCGCTGGGTGAGGTCTATCGAGCATGGAGCTGGGAGCGGAGGGGAGTGGAACCCAGTGTAGGTGGCAGCGGGACCAACCAGACCAGGAGCCGGGCAAAACAGGCCCTGGCACCCTGAATCAGTGAACTGTGACAGTTACCAGACTCCTCAACCCACAAACACCAAAGACAACAGAGAAGGTTAGTGGGAAAAGCTGCGGGGGGGGGGGGCAGAGCGAAAGGAGTTTGAGGTTCGGCCACCACCCCCGGGGCAGCGGGGGTGATGCAGCTACAGAACTACAGCTGCAGTTGCTTCCAGCCCCAGGCCCACCTGGTGGGAGGAATTAAGTGGCGGATCAGAGCAGGAGTGCAGAGCCTGCTGAAGATCTGAGTCAGGTCCAGGCTGGTGGTTCTTGAGGAAGGAGGAGTGCTGGTGTGGCAGAGCTGGCTGTATAGAAATAGCTCTGAAAACAACAGTGCATCCCCTCAAGCTTGGAACAAAGTACTCTCTACAAGCTGTCACACCCCGATGAAAAACTCAAGGGTCAATTAAGTTGGCTGGGAACATGGCCAGGCAGCAAAAACGGGCTCAGATTCAGTCTCAGACTTTGGAATCTTTCTTTGGTGACAAAGAAGACCAAAATATACAGCCAGAAGAAGGCAACCAAGTCAAAGAGCCTACATCAAAAGCCTCCAAGAAAAACATGAACTGGTCTCAGGCCATGGCAGAGCTCAAAAAGGATCTGGAAAAGCAAGTTAGAGAAGTAGAGGAAAAATTGGGAAGAGAAATGAGAATGATGCGAGAAAACCATGAAAAACAAGTCAATGACTTGCTAAAGGACAGCCAAAAAAATACTGAAAAAAGTACTGAAGAAAACAACACCTTAAAAAATAGACTAAACCAAATGGCAAAAGAGCTCCAAAAAGCCAATGAGGAGAAGAATGCCTTGAAAGGGAGAATTAGCCAAATGGAAAAGGAGGTCCAAAAGACCACTGAAGAAAATACTACCTTGAAAATTAGATTGGAGCAAGTGGAAGCTAGTGACTTGAGAAATCAAGATATTATAAAACAGAACTAAAGGAATGAAAAAGTGGAAGACAATGTGAAATATCTCATTGGAAAAACCAGCAACCTGGAAAACAGATCTAGGAGAGATAATTTAAAAATTATTGGACTACCTGAAAGTCATGATCAAAAAAAAAAAAACAGCCTAGATAGCATCTTTCAAGAAATTATCAAGGAGAACTGCCCTGATATTCCAGAGCCAGAGGGTAAAAGAGAAATTGAAAGAATCCATGGATCGCCTCCTCAAAAAGATCCCAAAAAGAAAACTCCTAGGAATATTGTAGCCAAATTCCAGAGCTCCCAGATCAAGGAGAAAATAATGCAAGCAGCCAGAAAGAAACAATTTGAGTATTGTGGAAACACAATCAGAATAACACAAGATCTAGCAGCTTTCTACATTAAGGGATGGATGGGCTTGGAATATGATATTCCGGAGGTTAATGGAGCTAGGATTAAAACCAAGAATCACCTACCCAGCAAAACTGAGTATCATGTTCCAAGGCAAAATATGGACTTTCAATAAAATAGAGGACTTTCAAGCTTTCTCAATGAAAAGACCAGAGCTGAACAGAAAATTTGACTTTCAAACACAAGAATCAAGAGAAGCATGAAAAGGTAAACAAAAAAGAGAAATCATAAGGGACTTACTAAAGTTGCACTGTTTTGTTTACATTCCTACATGGAAAGATGATGTGTATAATTCATGAGACCTCAGTATTAGGGTAGTTGAAGGGAATATACATATATATACATATATATGTATGTATGTGTATATATATACATGTATGCATATGTATATATGTGTATATTTGTGTGTGTATATATGTATGTGTGTATATATACATATATGTGTGTATATGTATATGTATATGTGTATATATATATATATACATATATATATATATATATATAGACAGAGGGCACAGGGTGAGTTGAATGTGAAGGGATGATATCTAAAAAATAAAATCAAATTAAGGGATGAGAGAGGATATATTGAGAGAGGGAGAAAGGGAGAGATAGAATGGAGTAAATTATCTCTCATAAAAGTGGCAAGAAAAAGCAGTTCTGTAGGAAGGGAAGAGGGGGCAGGTGAGGGGGAATGAGTGAATCTTGCTCTCATCGGATTTGACCTGAGGAGGGAATAACATGCACACTCAGTTGGGTATCTTATCCCACAGGCAAGAAGGAGGAAGAAGATAAAAAAGGGGGGATGATAGAAGGGAGGGCAGATGGGGGAGGAGGTAATCAAAAACAAACACTTCCAAAAAGGGAGAAAATTCAATAAAGGGGGATAGGTTAGGAAGGAGCAAAATATAGTTAGTCTTTCACAACGTGAGTATTGTGGTGAATTTGAGAAAGGCAATCTCAGTGGCTTTGTTGCTATTGTGGCTGAGGATTTCACTGTTTTCTGGTTGTGTAGCTGCTGCCTAATTCAGGATGATTATCCGACAAATTCATCTGTCAGCCTTCTTTACCAAATTAAAAAGAAAAGCTCTCTTTTATCAGTGTTTTTGATGTGGCTGGAAAGTATCCCAGGGACTCAGCTTAGAAAACTTAGGGACAGGATGAGAGCAAAGAATGTTTCAGAAAACAAACCAGAGCATGCTCCAAATGCCTTTTGTCCCCCTAAACAAAAGCCAGGAAACAGTTAAGACCTCAAATGTTGGCCTTTAGCTTCTGCTCCTATGTACATTTACCCTTGGGTGAGCAGACTCCAACACAATCTGGCCATCAGTGCTCTCGGACCCAGGTAAGAAGGATGTGCAGTCCTACGATAATATTAGGTGCAGGGGGTGAGAACCAAGAATATTTAACTGTTTGCCCTGCTCCCCTCTCCCCAACTATTAGACTTACTTGTTGTGTTTATTATTAAAGCTCTATCATTCATTAGAGGTAGCGGAGAGTCAACTGCATTTCCTTTAACCCCTAAGATGAAACTGTACAACAGCCAGTCTTGTTCCTTGTCAGTGATCTAGTGACACAAACTAGAAGGAGCCTGGACTGATTCTTCTACACCTGTGTTTGTGCGTGTGTAGGTCTCAGCCAGCTCTGTGCCTCCTTTTATCACCAAAAGGCAAAGGTTGCTTCTGGTGCCCTCATGAGGAGCTGGACGTCAGCAACATGTTTCTATGACATTCTGTCATCATTCATGGCGGCCTTCCCTTTTCTGAAGAGGACAGTTTGTTGGTGGCCCCCATTTGCCTGAGCCCTTCTGGCTGGAGTGCTGTAGTTCTGAGGTAGATTTCTTAACCATTTAGTCTGGTGGGGATTTCAGGGTTTTGCTGGAGTCGGTATGTCAGAGCTTGTCAGTCTCCCTCTATTCAGTCAGCTGTCTTGGTCAGAAGGCCCACCGTCTTTTCTAAAAAACAATGAAGTCGTACAGGTACACCAACATTTCCAGGCAATTCATGTCTATGACTATTTTCTCCATCATCCGCTGAAAAGTGGGGGGTACCCTGGAATGTCTTGGTGCATATACTTAAACTAGCAAAGTCAGCCAGGCAGAAGAAAAACGTCACCTCCTTCTTCCATAGTATGATACATTTTCATTGGATTTTTTAGAGTGTGTTAGTTTGGGCACATTCCTATCTTCCCATTCTTCTGTACCAGCACTGTAGGTAATATATATGGCTGATGGATAGTGTGTTGATGACCAATAGTTCTTTCAGATGATCTCTGAGGTCTTCCACACAGAATTTTGCTTTGGAATGGTCAGGAGTTTGCAATGTAGATTCAATAGGTTACTTCTTTGTCATAGCACACATGCTACTCCTGCAATGAGATGCCACTTATTCTTTCTTTTTTTGGTGGGGGAGGGGGGAAAGACAGGGCAACTGAGGTTAAGTGACTTGCCCAAGGTCACACAGCTGGATTTGAACTCAGGTCCTCCTGACTCCAGGGCCGGTGCTTACTCACTGCGCCACCTAGCTGCCCCTCCACTTATTCTCTTGCTGAACGTCTTCCTCGGAGGTTCAGCAAGAGAAGCCTTGGAGAGTCACCAAAGTCAGACTCTTCAGTATCTTCTAAGTTTGAAAATAAAAATCAGTCCTCTTATGATGCGGAATGAGCTCACTTGCCCCCATCTTCCTGTATCTGACATACATATGGCCATCTAGCCCATGTTACAAATGTCTCTTTGCTTGTAGCCTGCTGGTGGTGTTCTTTTATCAAACTGTTGTAACTTGTGTTTCTTTGGCCCTTTGTTTTACCATGGTTCCATCTTTCAACAGTTGTGCTTCACAGGCTTCTGCCTTCAAATCTGTGCCATCAGTGAACCCTCTTGCTTTGCTTCTGTGGTCCAAACATGAGAAAATGTGCTGAAAGTCAAAATTGAGTTCTCCCAAGCTATATTACCCAGGGTACCCTCACTCCCAGCAGCTGTCCACAGACCAAATGTTTATTTTTATCTTTATAATATTTGTGAAATTATCCATCCTCATAGTCCTTTGCCCAACTGTCATTCTGTATCTTCTCTTGAACTGTATTATTCCTCATTCCAGGTCTTTAGCTGTGGTTTCATGCTCAGTCCCAACCTCAACCACTTGCACAGGTCTATCACTGGACTATCTGAACATTATCACCAAAAAATTAACCAAGACATCTTATTTCAAGAAACCTTCAAGGGAAACTACTCAGATCTCTTAGAACCAGATGACAAAGTGGACATAAAAGAATCTACAAGTCTTTTCTTGAAAGAAACCCCAAAAAGAAAATTCCTAAGAACATCATGAGATGGCAAAAGAGTGGGGATCTGAAGGGGTGCCCATAAATTGGGGAATGGTCAAATAAGTTATGATACATAAGTGTGGTGGAATTCTATTGTCAGAAAACATTTAAGCACCTACTATATGCCAGGCACTGTGCCAAGCATCGGGACCACAAAAAGCAAAAAAGACAGTTCCTGCCTTTGAGTTCACAATCTAATGAGGGAGACAACAAGCAAGATAAATAGGAAATAATTCTGAGAATTAAGGGCTCCAGCGTTAAGGCGTTGGAAAAGACTTTCTGTAGAAGCTGAGATTTTAGTTGGGCCTTAAAGGAAGTCTGGAAAGTAAATGGCTGAAGAAAGGAGCATGCCAGACATGGGGCGCAGCCAGAGAAAATGCTTTCACCAAGAGTGGGTCTCGTTTGTGGAACATTAAGAAAGCTGGTGTCAGTGGATCAGAGAAGGAAGTAAGATGCAAGAAGATTGGAAAGGTTGGAAGGGACTAGGTTATGAAAGGATTTGAAGGCCAAAGAAAGGATTCTGTATCTGATCCTAGAGGTAGTAAGGAGCTGTTGGAGTTCACTGAGTAGGGGACAGGGTGACATGATTGGACCTACACTGTAGGAAAATCACTCTGGTAGCTGAATGGAGGATGGACTGGATTGGGGAGAGACTTGAGGCAATCAGATCCACCAACAGGCTATTGTAACAGTCTAAGGCTTGCACCAGGGTATAGGAAGTTTCAGAAGAGAGAAAGGAGAAACAATTGAGAAATACTGCAAAGATAAAATTGATAGGACTTGGCAACAAATTGGATATGGGGGTTGCGAGATGGTGAGCAGTGAAAGGTGGCCAGCCTAGGGCCTGGGAGGATGATGTTGCCCTCTTCAGTAATAGGGAAGTTTGTAGGATGGAAATGTTTAGGGGGAAAGATAATAAGTTCAGTTTGGACATTCTTAGCTTAACATCCAGTTATGGTGAACTCTTATCAGCATAATGACCAACCATAATTCTAAAGGACTAATAATGAAACATGCTGCCCAACTCCTGACAGAGAGATTATAGATTCAGAATACAGAATGAGATTTTTTTTAAAATGACATGGCCAATGGAGATATTTGGTTTACTATACATGTTTGTGATGGGTTTTTTTATGTTCTCAACTGGGGAAGAGGGGAAAGTGAGAAGGTGAATTTTGTCTGACTAAAACAATTAAAATATTTTTTAAAAAAATATATTGTGAGCAGGCAGAAAGAAAGAATTCAAGCAATGAGAAGCCATAATAGGGACCACACACAAACCAGCCACCACTATAAAAGAGAAGAAAGCTTAGGATACAATTTCCCAGAAGACAAACAATGTGAGTTTACAACAAAGAATAACTTATTCAGTAAAACTGAGCATAATCATATGGGTGGGGGGTGGGGGGTGAGGAGTTGAATGGGCCTTTAATAAAATAGAGGACTTCCAAGCATTCCTGATAAAAAGACCAGAGCTGTGTAGAAACTTTGAAATTCAAATACAGGATTGAAGAGAAACATAAAAAGGTAAATATGAATGAACAATCATAAGGGATTACACAAGAATAAACTGCTTACATTCTAATATGGGAAGATGATATGTGTCCCCTCTGAGCCCTTTGTCTTCAGGATCATAGGAGGAGTATAATCAGACAGAAGGCTAGCTATGTTCTGTTATGTCTTGATGGTCTTAAAATAAGTCCTGAAAGAGAAAATTCACTGGGTGGGGAGAAGAAAGGGAGAGGAAGGATAGGGGAAATTATCTCATATAATCAGAGTATGGAAGTAGAAGTCTATACAAAAAAAGGAGGAAGGGGTGGGGGCAGTAGCTGACACTTGAACCACACTCATCTAAACTCATCAAAGCACTGAATTGGCTGCACAAATACATTTCACCTAACAGGCAAATAAGAGGGGAAAGGGAGAAAGCATGCAGGGATTAGAAAGAGTGAAGATTAAGAGAGGGATTAATACTAAGCAAAACAAACTCTAAGGATGTACAAAAATATTTAGAGCTCTTTTTGTAGGGGCAAAGAATCAGAAACTGAGGGTGCCCACTAATCAAGGAATGACTGAACAAGTTAAAAAAAAGTATAAATAAAAAATGAAGTATAAATTTAAAAAGTATGAAAAAGTATAAATGTGATGGGATACTATTGTGCTGTAAAAAATTAATTTCCAGAAGCACTTAGTAAGACTTGTATGAACTGATGAGGAGTGAAGTGAACCAGGAGATCAATTTATAGAGGGAAAACAATATTGTAAAGTCAAACAACTTTAAAAGACTTAGCAACTCTGGCCAGCCAACTCTTTCAGAGGACTAGTGTTACCCACTTCTTGGTAGAGGGGTGAAAGATAGTACAACATGGGATTTTTTTTGACATGGCAAATAAAAAAATGTGTTTTGCTTCATTATTCATGTTGGTAACAGGCTTTATTTTTCTTCCTCAATGAAGGGGGAAGGGTATGTATGAGAGAGAAGGCCAAGTTTTTTCTTATTAATAAAATTTAATTTAAAAAAAGAATATGTAAGCTAAAAAAAAAACCTGCTGGAGAACAACTCAAAAAGAGGCAATTTAAGAATTGCTGGATTCTCTGAAAAAAACCTGGACACTATATTTCCAGAAGTTATAAATGAAAACTTCCCAGAACTATGAGAACCACAGGGCACAGTGAGAGTGAAAGAATCCACCATCAGTTCACGAAAAGTTCCCCAAACAGAAAAGTTCCAGGAATGTTAGAGGCAAAATCCAGAACTCTCTTATCAAATGAATGACTAGATGAATAAGTAAATAAGAAAGCTATTGCAAATATCCAGAAAGGAATTCAAGTAGCAAGCAACAACCATCAAGATCTCACAAGATCCTGCAGTTTCTAATATAAACGAGAAAATATCTAGGAAAACAATATTCCATAAAGCAGAGGCTATAGGCTTTGAAGTCAAATGAATAAATATTTACTATATAGGCACTGTGTCACCCAGAATAACTTCCTTGAAAAGCTAAGTATAACCCCAGATGGGAAAAGATGAACTTTTAATGAAACAGAGCACTTTTAAGAACTCTTAACAAAAACACCAGTGCTGAGTAAGAACTTGGAGACAAACACAAGAGTCAAGGGAAACTTATAAAGGTAACTTTATTTGAGCAATTGATAAGAGATGTATGATAATGTAGTACTAATACTCTAGTGGGGGAAAAGAAATTCCTTCCAGAATATCAGTATCTTCAGTTAAACTTTAAAAAAAGAGAGAGGACCTGGGGGTGGGTTGGTTCTGTTCTGAAGGTTTGAAGAAGAAAAAAGATAAGGGAGGGTAAAAGGAGGAATGCATTAGAGTAGAAAGGAAGAAGAAAGGAAGGGAGACAATGTGCTATTTTTCATATTTGAGGTGAATAGGAAGAACAGGTATCAAATGAACCTCTTTAATCTGATAGACAAAGAACAAATCAACACAAATATTTTAGTGTAGAAATATATCAAATTCAACAGAGAAACAAATGGGGATGAGGGTTGTCAAAGATGAAAAGAAAAAAGGGTAAAGTTGTTGAATCATGGTAAATGGATATAATGGAATATTAGTGTGTCAGAAGAGGTGATGAAAGAAATTATTTTAGGGAATCATGGGTAATAACTGATACAGAGTGAAGTGAACACAACCAAGATTACAAATCATAGAACATTTTGAAAACAAACAATTTTGAAATTCTTTACAATTTTGATCAGAACAATGACAAACTATGTCATCTTTCCAGAGGAATGATGAGACATGATACTCATCTCCTGACAGAGGGGTGACAGATACAGGGTGCAGAAACCTATACATTTTTTGGACATGGCCACCTTGTGAATTTGTTTTGATTAGCTATGCTTATGTTCTAAAAGGTTTTTCTTTCTCTTCGTCTTTTTTTTTTTGGCAGGGGTGGCAGGGTAGAGTTAGTAATAGTAACTCAGAAAGAAAAGGATGTTGAATTTTTTTTAATGCACAGAAGGAAGTTCAAAGGGAAACAGAAAAGTGGGGCAGTTTTAAAAGTAATGCGTGGAATGTATATTATATGCTTACAAAAAAGAAATGCATGACATAGAAATTCATAGTTTTCTACAAACCTTTTGTGTTCTACTCTGTATTAGGAAATTATATTTGGTGTTTAGATTGAGAATTTTAAAATAAAATTGAAAAGATAGTGGAAGAATATAGAGAGAAACTGATGAAAGTGTTTGATTGACCAAAGAAGGTTGGTCTAAAGCTGTCGATTGACCAGTGCTAGTTTTGAAGAGCCCCTATCAAATATTTAGGTCATATAATTTCTCAACAAGATGTAAGCATCAACCCAGAGAAGAGAGATAAACTTCTCAACTGGCCACATCTAAAGAACCTGAAGGAGCTAAGAACTTTTCTGAGATCTGGAGGCCACAATCCCAAACTTGGTAAGAATATGCAATGATCTAAACCACTGAATGATCTCATGCATGGATACAGCATTAGAAAGAACCTGAAGGAGAAGGATGAGAAAGGAAAATTGCTCTAAATCTTATAAAGCCATTTGGATATTGTTGGACAGAATAATGTGAACGAACTTTCAAAGACTTGACCAGTTGCCTCACACATGGATCTCAGAAAGCCTTTTTTACTGCATACTTTGACTAGTTTGAAAGGTTTGGGAGAAGCCTTGAGCCAAGAGAGTGATGGTCACCAGAAACCCATTGTATTTACCAGCTTACATTGAGATGAGTGATCTTGTTCATATACTGAAGTTCTTGGCTTTGAAGTGGGCTGTCACTGAGAAGTTCAAAGATGATATGCAAGGATCTGAATTTCATATGTGGATGGATATCAATACTCTGACGTATCTTGGCAAATGCCGAATTAGATGCTGTTTGCCAGAAACAGGTGGGCAATATTAGCTAACTATGAATTTAATATACACTACTTGCCAGAGAAAAATAATGAGAACACAGATGCTCTATCCCATAAGCCACATGACTCTGAAACGCTGATGATGCCTAAGGAAGGAAAGAAGGCTATCAGTGATGCTCAGGATTTTGGGGCACAGTATCAAAGAAGTACAGCTGAGAATGTGGGTCTTCCATGGGCCAGCAGTGCATCTAAACTTTGTTTCATTAAACCAACCTTTTTTGCCTCAGTTGTTTATGACTGCCTAATGGGAAGAGTGGATGACCCATGAAGGACTCAGGAAGTAATATAAGTAAAATAAAAAACAACCACCACTAAAACGAGGAAGTAAAGCTAAAGGACCCAACTTCCATTCCCTAGATGACAGCTTACCATTGAGATAATAGCAGAGGTTGAAACTGTGCAACAGATAACCAGAGGGGACACTAACTAATCTCATACATGATACCAGGAAACAGTTGGTGTTGCCAGTACATATTCTTTATGGCCATGAAAGCACCATATCATGACTTTGGATACACGGGTCAAAAGAGAACCCCAGAGCTAGTAAGAACCACATTTTATTAGTCGAAGGTGGCGGAAATCATTAAGTATGAACCTTATGCTCAATATGTCCAAAGAAAAATGTTATCAATTCATGCTTAATATATTGAAAATATGTGTACAAGGAAACCATTAAAACTTGTCTGTGCCTTTATCTCTGGGGAAAAAGGATAGTAAAAGTATAAGACATGCCATAGTGGAGACCAATCTCTTTTTTTTAGGAATGCACAGAAATACTATCCCAAAGAGATCATATAAAAGGGAAAAGGACCCACATGTACAAAAATATTTATAGCAACTTTTTGTGGTGGCCAAGAATGGGAAATTGAGGGGATGTCATTCAGTTGGGGAATGGCTGAACAAGTTGTGGTACATGAATATAATGGGATACTATTGTGCCCTAAGAAATGGTGAGCAGGTGGATTTCAGAAAAACCTAGACTTACATGACCTCGTGCTGAGAGAAGCGAGCAGAACCAGGAGAACATTGTACACAGCAGCGATAACACTGTATGATGACCGACTTTGTTAGACTTGGCTCTTCTCAGCAATGCAATGATCTAAGACAATTCCAAAAGACTCATGATGGGAAATGCTTTTCACATGCACAAAAAGAACTATGGAGTCTGAATGGAGATCAAAGCAGACTATTGTCCCTTTTTTGTTTTTTTTTCTTTTTCGTGGTTTTTCCTTTCTGTTCTGATTCTTCTTTCACAACATGACTGATATGGAAATATGTTTAATATGATTGCACGTGTATAACCTAAATCATCTTGGGGAGGGGGGGAAATTTTAGAACTCAAAATCTTATGAAAGTTAATGTTGAAAACTAATAATAAATAAATTTTAAAATACATATTCAACAAGAATACTTCCAAAATACTTCTACTGTTGCCAGAGTGGTGTGGGAGAATCATTTCTTAGTCTAATTATTTCTGGACCCTCTGTAAGGATCCATTCTGACTGAGGCACTCACTTTGACAGGAACTTACTCAAAGGTTTGGCAAGGACCAAGAAGTGAAAAACGAGGTCACCATCCACACATTAGGAAGAGACCTAATGGACGTCTACACCAAACTTGCTGAAATCTGGGTGAAAGCCATTCCTACATTTACATACAAGATGGAGAAGAGATAAGATTCAAATCTAGTACATCTCAGTTAAGAGAGAGATTGAAGAAAGCCTTCAGTTCAAAAGAACTGAGATAGGAACAAAGTGTAGCATGATGCCTAAGTGCATTAACAATAATTGCAGCCAGGTGATGAGTTTTATTGAGAAACTTGCACGTTTAGGGAACAAAGAAGTTAGCTGACTGCTGGAAAGCTAATTCATATCAAGTTGTCGGGAGACTGTGCAACTTGTCAGTTTATAAAATGAGGAGAGGGTGATGGGGGCCCTATGAAGACAGATCATCCGTTTATTGCACAGAGGAGAGTTAGACTCTGATGAATAGAAGAGAAGAAATGATGGACAGTTAGCTAAGCAGACTCTGAGGAGAAGAAACTTGTAGAAAGACTGTCTCAGCTAAATAAAAGGTCTTTTTAGGACTGGAGGGGATTCCACTTTAGATGAAGGCAACAGCAGAGACCCCTGAGGTACCAAAACAATCTACAGAGCTTAAACATGTTGATAGCCAATATCCTCATGAAAAAAAAGATCTCCAGATAATTAAAGTTGAAAATTAAGGCAACTCTGAGGCTACACCCTACACCCATCAGACTGGCAAAATTTAAAAACTATATTGGAGGGGCTTTAGGAAAACAGCACTATTGGTATGAACTGATCCAGCTATTTCTAAACAATACCTCCAAAAGATCCAAAAAAAAAAAAGAAAAGAAAAGAAACCATATGAAACCTTGCTCTTTTCATAGTGGCAAAGAATTGGAAACTAAGCAGTTGCCTAGCAACTGGGTAATGGCCAAACATATTATGGTATATAAATATAATGGAGTGCTATTGTGCCCTAAGAAATTGTCAAAGGAACAGTTTCAGAAAAAAAAATGGGAAGACTTGTGTGAACTGTTGCAGAGTGAAGTGAGCAGAACCAGGAGAACAATTTATATACAATAACAACATTGTAAAGGCAAAAACTTTGAAAGACTTAGGAACCCTGATCAATGCAAGACCAACCATGATTCTAGAGGAACATCTGAAAGGGCAGTGACAGACTTAAGATGCAGAATGAGACACACATTTTTGTGCATGGCTAACGGAGAATCTGTTTGGTTTGACTATTCTTATTTCTCATAAGGCTTTTCTTTTTCTTCAATTTGGGAGGGATGAAGGAGAGAAAATAAAGGCTTGTTAATTCAAATAAAATGTTCAATGCTTCTAGCTAACAAAGTTCCTCTAGACATATGGGATAATAATTCTCGTCAGTCTATCCCATAAACCAGTTCAGGTGCAGATGCAGAGAGGTCAACAGTTTATAAAAAATTTGAATAATCTGACCTGTGACCAAGCCAACTCATGATGCTGCTGGAGAAACATGAGAGATGATTACTAATGTTCACCTAGGTATACATTACATATAACTTTATATGATGGCATATGTTGATATATATAATATATACATATAATATATATATATATATATATATAATGTTATTATTACTGTCCTGCATGTACTAGAACTACATCTGTTTTGGTATGCATATTTTTGTTATTTTTATATACACTCAAGATGTGCATGTATTGTCAATCAATGTTGCTATTATTAGAGGTATCTTTTATTTTTTTACTGTTTATGATTATTTCCTTCTGTGCTATGGATACACATAGACTATTATACTGTTAGAATTTAATATATCCTGCATATATTTTAGACATTTTGTCATTGAAGTCATTTGTTCTTATATTGTGCTATGTCTAATGCATGGAACATTAATGTGGAATATGTAATACTGTGGTGTGATTGTGATACTCTGTTATACTGATTGTGATAGTTACAATATACATTTGCAGATGTCTGGTATGCCCTAGGCGATTTTCACAGAGACTACAAAATTTTAGCTGTGGGGAGGAATATAGGCCTTGGGTTGGTAAGACCCAGGATCAGAGACGTTTTGGAGAACTTTATGCTGGTGACTGAGAACCCTAGTACTAGACTGTCCACAGGCCTTCAGAAGAGCTCAATTTGTTTTGGGGTTCCAATAGCTCTAAGGAAGGGATTTCTATCTAAGCTTCAGGGAACTAGGCAGGAGAGGGTGAGAAATGAGAATAATAGATGAGCAGAAGACAGGAGCATGGCAGTCATGAGACAAGGATGAGCCAGTGGTTGTGATGACTGGTAAGAATGAAGTCCAATCAACAACTCCTTTTAACATCTGCCTTCCTCAGTGTTTAAATCATAATATATTTCTTCTTAACCATTCTTCCCTTCCCTATTGTCCACTCTTAGTGTTTTTATCTAATTCTACAAGTTTTAATTTGAGAGAAGAAAAGCTATCCCATGGGAGAAGGGATTCTCTGAATTTTACTCCTGGGTGGGAGCAAAAATGACTGGAGAATGAATGTCTCTAACTTTGCTGATTTCTGAGGTTATTCCAGAACTAATTTCGGAGATTATTTTAGTGGGGAATCACTCGAGTGCCTTTGAACTCTTAATAGAATTAACAAAGAGACAAGCCTGTAGAAGAGAAGGGTGGGAGTCAGTGTGATTGTCTCTGAATTTACCTGAAAGACACTCTGCATCACACGCCCCGCGAGCTATAGATGTATCGTATTCTGTTGACTAAAATTTTAGAATTTTTTCCTTATATTCTTTAGGGAAATCATGTTTAAATTTCATTTTTATTGTTCTCTTTGCTAGGTTTAATATCCTTACAATTCCCTTACAAAAATATTGGATAGCATTCTCTTTCCCTACATTTATAAACAGGTTATGTAAAGGTATTATTTATTCTTCAAAAGTCTGGAAGATTTCTCAGAGTTGTCTTAATTTGCATTTCTCTAATCAATAGTGATTTAGAGCATTTTTTCATATGACTATACAAAGCTTTGATTTCTTTGTCTGAAAACTACCTGTTCATATCCCTTGACCATTTATCAATTGGGGAATGACTTGTATTATTATAAATTTGACCCAGTTCTCTATGTAATTGGGAAATGAGGTCTTTATCAGAGGTACTTGTTGCAAAAACTTTTTTTCGCAGTTCTCATATGTAAAACCATCAGGGTCAATTTCTTCCCCAGCTTATGTTCAAGTCTGACATGGCCACTGGATAAGTTCTGTCTCAGCCACTGGCGGGCTGCAGGACTGGGCCCAGAAGATAGCTCCTTGTTCTTTAGAGCCTAATGCTGAAGCAGCTGGCTGTAAAACATGTCATGGACCCCCACTACCCTATTTCCTGGTGGCTTGGTGTGATATTCTGAAGCCCAAAAAGTTGTAGCCCCCTCAAATCTCTTTTACTGAGACACAGGAAAAATAAATACAAAGATGCGTATTCCTGGGCCACATGTTCTTCTTGGATAGGGAGAGCATGTGACATTTTCTCCCCCCTCAGTTTAGTCATGTAGGAAGGACCAAGGGGACAGGCTCTGAAGGCCTAATGCATTGTGAATACATTCCAGTTCTGGCTCCGTAGGCAAGGATGCTCCTCATTGCCACTGGTTATCAGAACAGGTGCAATTCCACAATGGCCCCATGTGCTCTAAAATCTATGTGGCAACTGCATTAGCAGAGCATTAGAAGCATGTTCATAAACGCTGAGCTCAATAGGCTGGTTCCCCGTTACATACACATTTGAAATCTCTATTTTTCTAGGTTTTTTTTAAAGGTAAGATTTAATTTTTTCAAAGTAGATTATTCTTAACTCCTACATTTGTTTGCTTGGATAGGATATTTCTATATTGAAAACAAGGAAGTAAACTGGTACTTTGACTTTGTTACCCCCATGCGTTACCATGAAATGCCTATAAAAACAAATGCCTTAAATCCTTTAATCCTGAAAATAGAGGTCAAATCAAAGTAGAGAACAGAGGAACTCCTTAGTTCCTTCACTGATCCCACCCATTTCCTGCCCTTTTCTTTCTGTGAGTCATTCCCGTATTACTCCTTCCTTTGCTGGATCCCAAACAAAGCCCGAGTGGGAATTCAGGGTCACACCAGGATGCGAGAAGGAAAGGATTTCCGGGAGATGGACACTGGGGGCAGTTTGGGTCTATGGTGCTAGCCTTCATCTTTCCTTCATGCTGCTGCTCCCCATACACCCTTGTTCCCAGCCGAATCTCACATTTCTCTGGCATAGTTCTTGTTCCAAGAATTGAAATAAGAAACAAGTGAATAAGTTTTAACTAGTGTGTGGGTGTAGACAGGAGCTGTCTCCTCTAGAACTCATTGCTATCTCTCCATTTCAGGTTGGCTCGAGCAATGAGTTCCTCTATGATGATTAATTGGGAGGTCAGCGGCAAACGAATCTGAGGCAGCCAGAAGAACGTGTGGGGGAATGAGTACCACTCCTGCTTCCTTCCAAGCATGTGGGAGAACAGCAGGCCCAATAATGTGCTCACGATGGCTCAGTAAAGCCAAGGACTGCTGCCGTTTCCTTTTCCTCTTGCCCAAAAGTTTATCCTGTTTCATGTGCGTAGCCCAGGCCATGAATTCTGAGGAACAGGGTGATAACATGTGAATGGTAAATACAATTGTATTTTTCAGCTTCAGGAAGAAAAGCTAAAACTAGTTCCATAAACACTGCTTAATTCTGTTTGCTCCTCGACCGGATTAGATACTTCCGTTGAAGACGAAAAGTCTTAGCTACAGCACTAGTCAATTTTCAATTAACTCATGGAGCTTTAAAAAAAAAAAAAGTATAATTTGGACCACGATTTTCTAACCACTTCCTCCCTCCCCACACCGAAAAAAAAAAGCAACCCCAAACTCTCAGAGCAGATAGCTAAAAATATAGCAGTAAAGAAGAGCTGAAAACACATGAATAGGAAGAAATATAAATAAATAGAAATAGAAATGAAGGAATATGGATTTCAGGCTGGGGGCAGCTGGGTGATACAACAGATAGTGCTGGGCCTGGAGAAAGGAAGACTCACCTTCCTGAGTTCAAATCTGGCCTCAGACACTTACTAGCTGTATGACCCTGGGCAAGTCACTTAACCATGTTTGCCTCAGTTTCCTCATCTGTAAAATGAGCTGGAGAAGGAAATGGCAAATCCTCCAGTATCTTTGCCAAGAAAACCCCCCAAAGAGCTCAGGAAGTGTAAGGCAGGACTGAGCAACAACAACAAGGCTCCAGAACAAGGATGGAATACACCTAACAGAGGCTGGTAAAACGCACATGAACCTAGTCAAAAAGGCTTTAAACTGAAAGTGAAGTGGGAAAAGGGAGGGAAAGGAAAGTACGTGTGTGTATGTGTCAAACCAACGTGCCTCAGAGATAGCTCTACTGTAAGGAGGGCTGCAGAGAAATTCAGAGGAAACACAATCCAAGAAAGCAGCCAACCAGTAAAACAAACAGCTCAGACTTCCCTGCACAAAAGAGCCGAGTAAAGGGAGCCAGCAAAGTGAACTAGAGACTCCAAAGGAGGCAAATGTGACCTTCTGGTTCTCAGTGAGACTCGGTGGAAAGAGATCCTGACTGAAAGGCTCGAGGAGGATTTGCCTGATTCAAAAGAACAGCATTCATAAAGGGAGATGGAGAATATTACGGAGTAGCATTGTATGTAAAAATATTTATTCATTTGAGTAAATCTAGGAATCAACTGAAGGCAGAAACATGAGGTTATACTCCAGGTCACATAGGAAGAGGAAATAGATGAACTTGGGAAACAGATCTCAGGGATGGTTCAGAGGCATAAATACCTGGACATATGTCAGAGCTCTGCCTCTCTCTGCCAAAAGCCCAAAAGCAGAGAGACTGAGCATTTTGTAAAAAAAAAAACAAAACTCTTCTTAATTCAAGAGGTGGAGGAACTGACCAAAGGGAAATTCAGTTCTGGGTCTGATTCTCATCAACCAATAATGAGGAAGAAACAAGCACAGACATGATGAGACTGCTCCTTGTAGAATTTGTGTCAGAGAGGAGGAAATCTGCACATAATCTACCATGCAAACCTAGATTTTTGGAGAGGTTTAGTCAAGAGGAAAGGTAGGGCCTTGAACTAAAATTCTTTAGAAGCACGTGGAATCACAGAATGTGAGAGAGAGAAGAGATTTCAGTGACTATCTAGAATGACTTCAAACAGAAATTCCCATTACAACATCTCAGACAAGTGGCTATGCACTGTTGGCTCAAAGACACTGCGCCCCCTCCCCGCCCCATCAGGCGGGGTGTTCCAGGCCTCTTGAAAAAGCCCACTCCACTTTGGGACAACTCTTAAGTCGTTAGGAAGTTTTTCCTGACATCAAGGCCTGTATTTGCTCCTGCAAATTCCACCTATGTTCCTGTTTTTTTTTTAATTAAGATTTTTTATTTTGGTTTACAACACTCAGTTCTGCATGATTTTGAGTTCCAGATTTTCTTCCCTCCCTTCCCCCCCAAGACGGCATGGAATCTAAGGCAAAACAGGTTGTCCACATGCAGCTCTTCAAATACTAGAATCATGTTCCCTCTTAGTCTTATCTTCTCCAGGTAAAACATTCAACATTTTCTGATCTATTTATTTAACCTATAGGCCTTGGGTCCTGCCATTTATCCAGGGGCTGGAACCTTGGGTTTTCTAGGAATTCCCATCTGCCTTGCAGCTGAATTTTCTTTTGTGTATTGTCTCCCCCAGCTAGAACACGAGGTTCCTGAGAATGGTCTTATTTTTCTCTATCAGTGTCCCTAGTGCTTCGCGCAGAGCTTGGCACATAATAAGCACTTAACCATTACTTTTTTATTCACTAATGTCACTCCCTTTGTCCAAAAATGTTCATTGTATCGTCCTTCCATCTCCTGAACGGTCAACCAGTCCTATGATGTGAACTCAGTAAATCAACGAGCTCTTAGGAAACATCTGGTACTCTGCTGGGCAGGAGGAATTAATTCATAAAGACAGAAACGAAGCAGCCCCTGTGCTTACAGAATTTACATTCTCTCACAGAAGACAACACACCCACACACAAGTTCAACGAATGTAAAAACAGGTATGACCCCTTTCTCCCCGCCCCTGCACCACTCCCTTGTGATTTGTGGGACCTTGGGCCACTTTCAGTAAAGCTTTGGCTCAGCACTGAAATACTTGGCTCTTCAAGATGAAATAGAAAGCCCAGAGTGGTCTCTTGGACCTTCCCCTCCTCCGTCTACCCCCATGAAAATGTGGGTAAGTAGTTATAGTCATTTGAAAGGGAAAGGAAAACCTTTCTTCCGTGTATGCTTCTGTGTCCTAGACCTCATCCAGACTACACACTGAGTGCCTTTTTACTCCCCTTTTTGGGATACCTTAGACCCAAGAGAAGCCACAACTTCTAAGTGATTCTACTCGGGGCTCTGAGTTAGGGGTGTAAAGAGCCAGAGTTTGAGACAAAGACCTTGACACTTCTCTTTAGAGGCCAAGATCCTCTAGAACTGAACCTGGTCATAGGAGTAGGTCTAAAGCTGAGGAGCCCTTTAATTAGAAAGGGTAATACAGGGATGGTTCTGTATATACAAAATCAATACAACATAACTGGGGCGGGGCACTGAACCTTAAAGCCTTTCACAATTCTGGATGCTCTCCAATTTACAGCAGTGAACACAGTACTCCAGATGAGATTTGATAAGGGCAGAGAACAGAGAGACTCCTTATTTCAGCAAGTTATTCCTCTCAATGCAATCCAAGGTCGAATTAACTTGACATATCCAAAAGATTGCTGACCCATTTTGAGCTTTTGCAGCCCACTAAAAGCCCCAGATCTTTTCCAAACTTCTAACTCTACCTCCCCATATTCTGTGAAGTTGATTTTTGTACCTGACTATAAGATGTTGCATTTAAATCTTTTTAATTTGATCTTTTTAGGTGCAGTCTCATGCAGTCTGTAGCCTGTTAAGATCTTTTCGGATCCCAACTGCCATTCAGAATCAGTTTAGAAGTTGGGAGAAATCTTAGGTGGCATCTAGTCCACATACCCCAAAGGAATCACTGCTGCACGCTCCAAAGCAGTCATACAATCTCTGCTCATGGTTAAAGAATACCGAGATGGGGAACCCACCATCTCTCTGGTGTTAGCAATCCTTCCCAGCTCAGAGTCATCTGAGAACTTCATGAGTATGACAGCTAAATATTGTCTTCCAAGTGTGATAATTTGCTTTTTCTTTTTTGGAGGGGGGAAGGCAGGGCAATTGGGGTTAAGTGACTTGCCTAAGGTCACACAGCTAGCTATTGTGTCAAGTGTCTGAGGCTGGATTTGAACTCAGGTCCTCTTGACTCCAGGGCTGGTGCTCTACTTACTGCACCACCTGGCTGCCCCTGATAAAAATTTTAAACAAGAAAGAAGCAAGTACCCTCAGGGACATTCCATTGGAGACTTCCAACCACATTGGCATCAACACATTAAAGACCACTCTTTGAATCGGCTTGTTGTTGTTCAGTCATGTATGAATCTTTCTGAGCCCTTTTTGGGTTTCCTTGGCAGAGATACTGAAATGGTTTTCCATGTCCTTTTCCGGCTCGTTTTACTGATGCGGAAACCAAGGCAAATAGGGTTAAGTGACCTGCCAAAGGCCACACAGGTCTTCCTGATTCCAGGCCAGGCATTCTATCTACTGTGCCACCTGGCTGTCCTAGTCAATGCTGGATCCAGCTCATATCAGATTGTACGAGCCCACTGTTAAATATTCAGTGAGCATTCCCACCTTGAAAGCAGTGGCATGCTACAAATTAGGGTTTATTATTTTATGGATTATCTAGATTACAATGATGGAGAAAATATTAATAATGCATGGAAAAGAACGTGTGTCATGCGTATGTGTTTTTCTCTTCAGAGAGCTAGTTGTTAAAACATTTACTAGCACACTCATACATCTAGTCCATAGCTCTCCATCATTTCGACAAGAATACCTTATCAAAAGCCCTGCTGGAATACAGCGATGAGATAATATCTAGAAAGCGCTTAGCTCCTTGTCTGGCACACAGTAGGCACTTCATAAATATGCGCTCCCTTCACTTTCCCTTGTAAACTGGATCCAAATTATCGCCCCCATCCACCAGCTTAGGAAGACAGTTGCTCACATCAATAAACATTAAAAAAGGGAAAGGAGGTTAGTTTGGGGTGACCTAGTCTGGACAAGGCTGCCAGGTAGCACAAGTGGATAGAGTGCCAGGTCTAGAGTCAGGAAGACCCGAGTTCAAATCTTACCTCACACTCTAGCTGTGTGACCCTGGACAAGTCACTTAACCTATTTGTCTCAGTTTCCCCATCTGTAAAATGAGCTGGAGAAGGAAAAGGCAAACCACACCAGCATCCTCGGCAAGGAAACTCCAAATGGGTCACAAAGGGTCAGACATGACTGAAATGACCAAACAACAAATTCTTGACAAAGTCATGTTGCTCTCTGTAATCACAACTTCCCATTCTAGCTATTTGCCAACCAGCTGTTGAATGATTCATTCTAGAATTTTCCAAGGATTTAGGTCAACATCACTGGCCTAGTGTTGTCAGACTCCTCTTCTTTTTAATCAGGACAGTTTCCTTTTTCCAGTCTTGTGGTATCTCTATTTCCATGATCTTTCAAATATGACAATGGCTCAGTAACTGTATCTGCCCGTTTTTCACCCAGTCCAGGTGGCTGCTTATCGTCTCACTTGTCCCCCGTATCACTTCCCTGTTAACCATTTTTGTTTTGTCCTGTCCAGAACAAAGGTCACTCTTCTTGGTAGAGAAAACAGAAGCAAAATTAAAATTAAGGAGCTATGCCTTCTGTTGCCAGCTTATTGTTCCATCCACCACAACCAGAGGTCCTATCTGATCTTCCCTATCCCTTCAATACATAGCTTTAAAAAGTCTCTTAGCTTCTCTTGCCAACCTTGGCTCCTTCTGAGGTTTAGCACCCAACACTCTTCCAGAACAGAGCCATGATTCATTCACTATCACTGGGCTTCGCTTCCACCTTCTGTATACTCCTCTATTAAATTTGATTATTCAATTCCCCATGCATTCACATTAATCTCTTTAAACAAATCCCATTTTCCCTCCTAATTGGAATTACTCCCCCTCATGTCATCAGTTTCATTCATTCTACCGTCCCTTCTGGTCTAACTTCCTGTGCAGAAGTTCAGTCCGTGGGATCTTACTGGTTATTCTTCTGAAATCTAGGATGTAGGATAAGCCTGTGCTTGGATTTCCTCGGCTCCCTTACAACCCCATGAGGAAGGTTTCCCATCATTACTACCCCCAACAACAGTTCCTCCCCATTGGTGAGAATTTGATCCAGAGAAGCATTTTTCCTTGTTGATTTCTTCATGTTTTGAAGGATAGAATGATCATTAAGGCAAGTAAAAGGGTTATTAACTATCCTGATTTTGGCAGACAGCTCCAGCAGATGTCTGGATAATTAAATCCCCCATCACTACTATATCATGCTTTGGTGCCAGACTTGTGATCTGTTTCCTAAACTAATTTCCTTTTTCAATCAACCAACCAGCATTTATTAAGTATCTTCTCAGTGCTAGGCACTGTACTAGGTGACTGGTGGTTTGTAGTATACTTCAGTGACAAAACCGCTTGTTTCCATCCCCATTAACCTTTACCCATATGTCTTCCACTATGCATCCCTCCTATGGCTGCTGAATTTTCTCACATGCAATAACTTCATAATATACAATTGCAACACCACCCCACCCCCGACTTTGATCTCTCCAAGTCTCATAATAGATATGGGGTCAGATTTTCTTGTAACTAGGAACTGCAGTTTCTCAGTTGTTATTGGTGTTGTTTGGCATAAACCTGAGCATTTGCATAGACTATAGAATTTAAGCTAAATTAGTATTTTTGAAGAAATTTTACTATTGGCTCCTTTTGTGGGTTTTGTTTGCTATGGATTTCTGAGTGATTCAACGTCCATTCTTCATTAGAGCTCCTCTCTATGGTATCTAGCTCAGGGGTTTGCAGAAATAGCCTTACCCTCTGCCCACTCCCATCCCATCTTTTCAAATTTAAAGCACTGTTGATTAGAACTATGATACCTGGCAAATGTATTCCTACCAGCCTTTGTTAGTTGGGTGTACTTCATCTTTGGCCAGGAATCTGTCATCCCTCCCTGTATTTTAAGCTCTTGTCCAGAAGCCAAAATCCTATTCGTGGGCACCATCTTCTTGGCCAGCTGTTCACTCCCCAAACTAATCTCAGACGATCTACATTCCTGCAACACTGACCTACTAGACATTCCCTCTGCACAGCATTGTCTCCTCCATCTTTATGCCTTGGGGCTAATGGTTCAAAGGCAGGCCTTGCTCCTTTCCTCCCCCCTCTCCTAAGTCTCAATTAGGAAACAAATTTTTTTTCAAAGTCTGAATTGGCAGCCAACCTAAATATATTGGATGAATTGGTAAATATACAGTCGCTAGAAGTACTCTTGTAAGGGCAGCTAGGTGGTGCAGTGAGTACAGCACTGGCCCGAGGGTCAGGAGGACCTGAGTTCAAATCTGACCTCAGACACTCGACATATTTACTAGCTGTGTGACCTCGGGCAAGACCTTAACCCCAATTGTCCTGGCCCCCCCCCAATAAATAGAAGTACTCTTGTACTTTTGTCTTATTCTTCTTTCAAACAATTTTACATTTCCTTATTTTTTTGTTTTTATGTGCATTTAAAGAGATCAGGAAAATGATTACTTCTAATCATTGTTAGGATCTTATGTTTTTAAATGAGTAACATACATATGAGGTCTTAGGCCCTAGCTGCCTGGACAAAAAAAGCAGGACTGCGCCTGCACTGAAGAGAAGCAGCGGAGAACAATCTTCCTTTTACATTTTCTTGCACAAACGTAAGAGGATGATAAAAATCTATATCCTTCCACTTTCTTACTCTGTGGCACCTACAATGTCACTCCATAGCCTGAGGCATTACCTAGATGCTAAGAGTATTACTTCAAAATCATCCTTTTCTTAAAAAAAAAAATTTTCAAATTAGAGGTGGCCAATGTCTTTATCGTTACTTCGAGGAATGCTTTACACAGATTCTGAATGGAGTCATTACTTGTTGAAAAAAAGTGGTTTAGAAGTTTATGGGTTGTTAGCCTAGTCATTTTCCTGAGTCAGGTATCAATAAAAATTAGCCACCTTCCTAGGGTGTCATTTGAAAGGCCAAACCCTCCATAAAGTCATCCCAATGTATCTTACTTCATGAAGGCGATCTGTCCTAAAATTTTTCAGAGTATGCTCCCTGGACCCCTCCCATTCATTTTCTCTCATGTTATTTGTGTATTTGTCCTTTTGCCACTTGAGGACGAGACCCTTGTGATCAAAACCTGTGTTGGCTTTATCTTTGTATCTCCATTACCTAAATGTGCCTTTCTTGTTGCAGACACGTAATACATCATTTAATATTTAATACGATGAATTAAGTGTAACATAGGGAACTCACCATCTTTATCCTCAATAGGTCTTCTCTGTGTGCCTGCAGAAATTAGCTAGTTGTCTTCCTACTTTCAAATCATCCGCTTTGGGGGCAGCTAGATGGCGCAGTAAGTATGGCACTGGCCCTGGAGTCAGGAGGACCTGAGTTCAAATCCAGCCTCAAGACTCTTGACACACTTACTAGCTGCGTGACCTTGGGGTAGTCGCTTAATGCCAATTGCCCTGCCTTCCCCACTCCAAAAATAAAAAAAAAAAACAAAACAGAAATCATCCACTTCCTACTCGCTCCTTTCTCCAAAACCAGATTCAAGCTTTTAGTGATTTATGGGAGTCTGGGCATCCTATGTGCTCTTTATGACAGGGGTTTATGTTCTTGTATGTCATAAACCCCTTTAGCCATGTGGTGAAGCCCACAGTCCCCTTCGAAGAATGTTTTTAAATGCATCAAATGAAGTACAACGGATTATCAAAGACACCAAAAGTTAGTGAAAGTAGATAGTATTGTCCCCCATCCAAATTCACAGACACACCCCACCTGAAATCTACCCATGGAACCTCTGCTTTAAAACTGATCGGGCTGCTTTGAGGACTACTCTTTGGCTGCTGGACAAGGTTCAGGTAGTTGCGGGGCACGCACTAATGATAGTTAAGTTTTCCCAAATTTTCATGCTGTTTAGTTTGATTATATGTATGTATATATACGTGTGTGTGTGTGTATAACATGTATCTGTATCTATACACACACATACACATAAGTATATAAAATACACATCTATGCATACAGATATATTATGCATGTTATAGCTTTCTTAAAAAAAGTGCTACATAAATGTTAGCTATTATCGTCAGTGGCTTGTTCTGCTGGAAATCTTTCTATACTTGTAGTGCTACTTTCCACTTCATAGCGAATCATCTTAGAAGAGCCCTGGATCTTAGTTCCATGCCAGGGGATACAGGTTCTCATCCCTGCTTCACCAGGAACTATCTACATGGCCATGGTCAAGTCCCTTCACCAATCTGGGCTTCAGTTTTCTCCTATGTAAAATGAACAGATGGTTTTAAATTAACTTAAAGTCCCTTCCCAGAGCTAAATAGAGACGCTCTGAACAAACCGCCTCCCATTTCTGATTACATGTATCCACACTTAACTATTTCTCAGACCACTCCTAGGTAAGCCTAGTCACCAACCAGGAAAGTAAGAGACCGAATGATCCAATGATGTTCTATGACCCTCTGACCTGATCTAAGATGGGAGAGAATGCCACTTTTGTTATCTTCCTTGACAAGTTTTAAATCTCAACTTACAGCCCTTGGCTTGGTTTCACTGATTCTCAAAATGTCTCTGCCTCTTGTGTGTCAACTTCAGTCACTTTCATTCCTCTCCTCCTCCAACCAAACATTACTCCCTTTAGAAGAGCAGAACAGTTCCCAGGCCTTACTACCCAGCACTCCTATGTCCTCATTTTCCCCTATTAACCTCTTTTGCCTTCAAGGATTCCTTGCATAGTCCCTCCAGCAACATTTTACTCTAATCAGATGGAATGCATCATCTCTAAGGTAATTTTAGTTAAAATCATTTGACACCTTTAATAAAGATTCCCTACTAGCCTAATGAACCAATTTGCATCTTCCAACTCATATCCTGTTTATTCTAAGAAAGTTACCAATGTAATTTTTTCTAAGTAGATGAATACAAATAGAGAGAACCATTAGCATGTTTACTTAAAAGTCACCAGTCTCCTCAAAAGAGATCCCACAGCGCAATCTGGGCAGCAGCAGCAACGCCACTGAGGGAGGTGGCTCCCAGGTATGCATTTGCACCTTGCTGCCTTTACTGCCAAGCTGGGCTGAGAAGCATCTTATACACTCTGCTTTCCTGTTCTGGATAGTACTTTTTTGGTTAGATTTTTTTTGAGAGTTTTTATTTTTAGTTTACAACACTCAGTTCTACATAATTTTGAGTTCCAGGTTTTCTTTTCCCCCCGCTCCCCAAGACGGCATGGAATCCAATATATCTTCTATGCATAACACACTAGTCAAGTTGTGAAGAACCATGACCAATGGAATGAATCATGAGAAAGTGGAAAAGGAACCAAAAAAAACCCCCAAAAACAAAAACAGAAAAAAAAGGGAAAAAAAGGCGAGCATGAAGTGTGCCTCAATCTGCATTCAAACTTCATAGTTCTTTCTCTGGATGTAGACAGCATTCTCCATCGTGAGTCCTTTCAAGTTGTCTTTGCACCTTGTGTTGCCGAGAAGAGCAGAGTCTATCAGGGTTAGTCGTCACAGAATCCATACATCTGTGGTTACGTATAATGTTCTCCTGGTTCTGCTCCGCTCGCTCAGCATCATATTGTGTGGGTTTTTCAATGTTATTATGAAGTCCGTATCATCCCCATTTCTTACGGCACAATAGTATTCCATTACCTTCATATACCACAACTTGTTCAGCCATTCCCCAATTGATGGGCATCCCTTTGATTTCCAATTCTTAGCTACCACAAAAAGAGCTGCTATAAATATTTTTGTACATATGGGTCCTTTTCCCACTTGTGTGATCTCTTTGGGATGCAACCCTAGAAGTGATATTGCTGCGTCAAAGGGTATGAATGTTTTTACAGCCCTTTGGGCATAGTTCCAAATTGCTCTCCAGAATGGATGGATCAGTTCACAACTCCACCAGCAATGGAACAATGTTCCAATTTTCCCACATCCTCTCCAGTATTTATCATTTTCCTGTTTTGTCATTTTAGCCAATCTGACTGGAGAGATGTGGTACCTAAGAGTTGTTTTGATTTGCATTTCTCTAATCAGTAATGATTTCAAGCATTTTTTTTCATATGCCTATGGATATCTCTAATTTCTTCCTCTGAAAACTGCCTGTTCATATCCTTTGACCATTTCTCAATTGGGGAATGACTGGACAGCATTTATGTCAGGCTGCAACTGTGTATGGTATTATTTCTAATAATCCTGCATCACTTCTGTTCTATAATCACATCGTTTCCAGTGAAATGTATATGCAGTGCTTTTATATTTGTGTGCAACAGCCCCTCTTCCACTCAGGATATCTGATATAAAGGAATCAAACAAGGTTCCACAATAAGATATAAAAGTGGTAAAAAGAAGAAAAAGAAAGATTCCAGGTCGATTGAAATTTTTTGTCTCAAAAACTACACTAGTTCTCTTCTTATTCCTCAAAGATCCTCTCCAGTTCTAACTCCATGAACCCACAAACCCCTGCCCATCTCTGTAGCCAATTTCATCAGATTGTTCTTAAAAGTGTTTTGATAATTATAATTTGATATAGTTGGTTTCCTACAACGGATATTATTTTATGCATTTAAAAAGAGTATTCTGAAAGGGGTGCATACGTTTAACCAGACTGCCAGAGGGGGTCTATGATACAAAAATGGTGAACAACGCTGGAACTAGATGAGAGTCAAGTTCTCTATGCCTGGCGTGAATGAAGATTACATTAGTGTCTCCTATGAGAGACTCACATTCATCAAGATGGCTTCGGGCTAAGCTGCAGATCTGGGATCCAGCACAAAGGGATGAATCTGTGCTAACTTCCACTTCACGCTACCATCCTTATTTTGAAAGCTATTCTTTGGCTGTTGCCTCCTCTAGTAATAACATAAACTTGGTGCTGCATAACTTTTAAACAAGAACAGATATAACTTTTATTGACAATAAATGTTTTACAGGAAGATGTAAAATAAAAACTTTTTAGCCCAAAGGACTAGGGAGTGGTCCCACCTACTGGATACCGTTTTGAAAGGTTTTTTTTTTTTTAAAATCCTGTCTTCTGTTTTGCCTCCAAGAAAATCCTTAGCATATAAAGGTGGCCTCTCTGAATCCCTTCCTAGTATTTAGACCTGGAACCTTTTCTAAGTTTTTGCTATTTCCACAAAGGAAAAGTAGCAAAAGCTGTACTCCACATAACCTCTGTGAAAACATGTGAAATGGGGCATAAACTCTAATGAATAGCACTCTGTACATCCGTTTGATGGCACAGCTCCTTGGTAGCCAGTGCAGAAGCTGGCTCAGCAGGGCAGGGAACTATCTCCTAATCCTTACTGAGTCTGAAAGGCTGAACTTTAAAAGTTGCTGAGTGGCCATAACCCAGGTAATTAAAAGCAAGTTTGGGGACTTTGGTGAAGCATGGCATAAAAGAGAAAGGGGATTAAAGAAGACCCCTGTGTACAATCCTACCCAAATCACCAGCAGGACTCTGCCTTAATGACTGGTGCAGAAAGAAAGGTTTGGCTTTGATTTCTGGAAGGGAAACACTGGGGCGTTTAGTTTCTACCATTCCATTTGAGGTAGATGCTGATCTGGGTTCAATACACAATGGAAAAACTGCCAAAGAAACATGATGTTAAATAAAGGTTATCTTTGTCTTCTTATACATAGTGTAACCCCTTCCTCATTTCACATGTGAAAGTCAACCACAGACACACAATAATGAAGGAAGAAAAATTTATTCTATTGTCATCTTAGAAAATATGGTTTATTAAAAAACACAATACAAAACCTAATTTACACATTTTCCCCACCACTGTGGTCTATAAGGTAATTAAAGACATTTGCACATGATAAACATATGTAGTTATTCGCAAAGCTCAACAGGGCAAATCTTTGTAGGAAAACTCTTTGAGTATTATGGACAAATTAGTTGAGACCTGACACTGCCCACAAAGGGCTTCTGAAGCAGAAAGCGTTTGCCAGGCCTTCATGTAACTGGGTAATAGGATTGAAAGCAAAGGGCCTCTGGCAAAGCCTAGACTCCTAAAACAAATATCTGGTTTTCTCCTTTTGAGGTGGAGCTTTCCAATTCTGCTCTGGGGCTCGAGAGAGAGCCAGACTCCAATGAAGTCAACACAGGCTGGTGATTCAAAGCACCAATGTCTACCCAACAGACCCAGGTCAAGTACTCTTGGCTTGCTGGCAAGAGAGGGAAAGTACTCTTTTTGCATTAAGGTCTAAAATCATGTCTGTATCTCTTCCCACAGAAGTGGAAAAATAAGTCTGACTGGAATCCTTCTCAGATTAGAAGAAACTATTCTCTTTCAATCCAAGTTATCTTAAATAATCCACTATGTTTTTTTCATTTAAAAGGTCTCTATCAATTATCAACAACCTACTAAAATTCAGGCAGTGATATTTGTAAAGAAAATCTTAAGTGAGATGTTTTAATTTTTTTGTAAATTATATTTTATCTGGAGAACACTTTAAACTTGTTCTGTGTATCTGGGTTACCCTTTTAAAAGTACTTGGAAAAAGTCGGACCAAAATTCCAAATGTGGTTATCTACCAAAAACAATTCAGGAACAACTGGCTGAAATGGCATGGAGGAAGAATGCCAAATACATCTGGTCACTGGCTGGCCCCACCAGATAGAAACCATGTGCTTTCTGGACATTTTGAACTCACATGCTGAAGGAACCAGTGCTTTTCAGCAGGTTTTACCAGATGCTTGAATGTCTGCATAGAGATTGTCATGGCAGATCAGAATCGCACGCAAAACTCTGGAGTGGGCATGCTGTGTGGAATAAGCTGGAGCTCTCACAGTGAGGTCCTGTGTGTGAGCATATATGTAAGCTTGTGTGTGGAGTTTCTTTTTCTATATGTTCAGTTGAAAGAAGCCTATGGGAGAGATAAGCAAAAAGAAATCAATGTTTCTTGTCAGCTGAGTGATTTAGCAGTCATATAATCCTTCCTTTGATGTCCAGGGTCAATGAAATCCTAGTACCACCAGGGTTTAGGAGTAGATATATTAAAAGAATCTCTCTGTGATCTTTCCTGCGAAGGAAACAGCAATAAAATTTATTACTTGGTCCCAACGAAGGAATTCTTGTAAAGGGTCTCAGTAAAGAGGTGTCTTTGTATTCCTCGACACTCGGCTTTGGGAAAAAAAAAGATTCATTGGGGGGCACAGGAAGAGAATGGTGTCTAGAGCCCATAACTCTAAGTCTGGGATTTGAAATCCTACTGCTTTGCATTTAAAATACATGATACGAGCTTGACCATCACATGGACTGCTACAGGATGAAAGAAATTACAGACAAGGTTTCATTTGGTAGAAATGCAAAAGAGAACAGCACCTGTAAACGTCTTTCTGGTTTTGAGAGAATGTAAGCAACAGGAGACAAAGAAATCCAGCCTACGTAATGCTAGAAAAATCACATTAAGCTAACCAAATTCAAATTTTAGGGGCTTACGTACATTCTTTTCACATCTGTACATCTTCGTGATTCTGCAAATGACATAACACAAAACGTATCTCATAGAAGCATTCAGTTGCTGCTTTTCCCCCTTGTTCTTTGAACCCCTAGCATTTGCTATCAGGTTGCTGCAGTAGGTGCTTGGGGCCATCTTCAACTGGGCAGGAATGCTTCTGGTCAGCATGTGGGCCCTTTACAAAAGGGGTGTTGTCTTTTTTGCTCTCGGGCTCGACTCCTGTTCCTGCTGAACTGAGCCAGTGTGTAAAATCAGAACTGTTATCAGCTCAGTAGGCACCGGAGGGCGGGTCCAATCGACAGCTCAGACCAGCAGGCCTGCTCCCCGCTACCTGGAAGCTCCGCTGGGAACCAGCCAATCGCCGGAGAAGACTAGAAAGAGGTGAGGCTACAAACACAAAGGATATTTTGCCAAACCGTCAAATCGGACGATGAGCAGTCCTCTGAGAAGCGTAAACATACCCACACACACTGTTCCATGGCTTTCACTGACCTCCGTGACTTTATCTGTGGTCTCAAGCTTTCATAAGAACAGTTCTGGTTATACCCAAGCAGGCTTTACCTTCCAGACAAGGCTAATCAGCATAGGTTTCTAAGATGGAGACAAGCAGAAGTACTTGCAGGCGATCTTTATATTCCTGACAGGACAAAGCATATTCTTCAGTCTGTTTCCAGCCGTTTTTTTCCTCATCTTCCACATACACGCACATGGCTTTTCAACCCGCATTTCTTAGAAAATGGCCCCTTAATAAGTGGTGTGACTCAGCCAGCAATCTTAGCGCCCAATCAGGTTCACTTAACGTTCCCATCTCACCTTCTCTTCAGGTGCAGAACTTAGCCACTGTGAACAAAGAGGAGACCAATTACTGTTCACCAATCGGCTAAGCTCTGCACCTTGTCAGAGAGGTCATCCTCTGAGCATTATTAAAGGGCCGGAGAGCATCTTCCATGGTAGCTTCTTTCTTTTGTTTCCGAGGAAGCTCTACCGCACGGGTCCTTCCGCACACCTATGGGCATTATCTATGGCTTCTGGAAGAGCAGCCAAGGTCATGGTTGCGTGGTAATCCCTGGCAATGTGATTTTAATCTTAAGTCACAAATCAGCATGCCAGGAACCCAAGCAGCCAGAGCACTCAAGAAAAACCGCTGTGTCCTCATGAGTTCATACTTGCACAACAAAGCGTTCACACTTTGACTGTCTCCATCTTATGTGCTTGTTAACTGACCAAACAGGTGGGTGGTTTGGGTTGGGTTTTTGGTTTCTTTGCTGGTGGTTAGTCCCCGTTCTATGAGGACCTTGCATTGAATTAAAAGAAAGAAGTCAGAGTTATAAACGCATCATTACGACTGTGCAACAAAAAAAAGAGAGCGCTGACAGGGCTGTCACAACCAGATAAATTTACAAGAGTTAGCACTTCAAGTATGGCTAGTTTCTCAGACGAACATTTCCAATGAGGTCGGGTAGTCAGTCCATGTAGCACATTCCTCTAGGTCAGGAAGAAATTTTTTATTATTGGAATCTGAGACAGGTCAACCTGAGAGAAGGAACCCATTTCACCTGAATCCACCCTCCACCGAGTCCCTAATATTATCAGCAATCAACCTCCATTACAAAAAAAAAAATGGGCACACAGGGCCCCAGAATTAAAGAGGGTGGGAATAAAATAAAGATTACGAAGGAGGAAGGAGCAGATCTACAAATAGGAGCGCTCCCAGGTCTGTCCACAGAGCCAAACTCCTGAACAATCTAAGGATTCAGTAAGATTTTGTCCACAAAAGCCTGGTCGAGAAGCAGAGCAATGGAATGGGCTTTATGTTCCTGCTTTGATGGAGCTCAAAGAACCTGAAGAAATATTAGTTCTCTGTGAAGTTAAAAAGGGGCAATCTGATTAACTGCGATGACTAAAGGAAAAATAAAGGGCTTGTGCAACTGAGACTTTCTCAAGTGCCCCTTATCAAAGCATACGCTAAACCTGCTAAGTAAGCTCTTTTTAGATTCAAAGCTACTGTCCCTACTACACCAAGCAAAAAAATCATAATTATTAGCTTATTACGAGGGAGCTAAAAGGACAGTCGTTCATAATTAATTTATATTCTTGGTATTATACCCCTCTTAATGTAAATAAGCTGTTTTAAAACAATCCCCAGAAAGCCCAACAACCTGAGCATGCCTAAAAGAGGAAGCGACTTGGAAGGTCTAGGGTTCTTTTCTTAAAAATAAGCCATAATAGACACTTGCTAAACTAAGAAGGCTGAATTTTGATCCCACAAATTGGAAGTAAAAAAAAAACAGCAACCAAAAAACCACCAAAAAAATCCCCCCAAAAGAGGAACAGACTGTCAAGATGTGTTATATCATTAAGCAAAAATGTCAAGTATGTTGGGCTGGAAAGGACTCTCATACCGAACCTAATCAGTTATGTGCTGAGCATGCTGGTGCAAAGGTGCTTTCACAACTTTAAAGGAGAAAACATTTTCATGTAAAAATCCCAAGATTCCAGGGTGCGGGAAGTAACGTACTTTTTTGTGAGAGAAAAAAAATCTTAATTACATGTGGTAGTTTTTTGCTTTTAGGTTCTCATCCCTCCTCAGCATGACTTCTATTGCTTTTCTCTGGTCATTTAGTTCTAAATATAGCCGGAAGCAAACTTTACTGAAGCTTTAAATATAAAAGCCATTTCAATGGAAAACATGATCCCTCAGCTTTACCAAACTGCCAAAGACTTAAAAAGATATGGTTAAAAATTTGCTTGAAGGCATCCTCTGCTGTGTTCGCCCTCCCCAACTCCTGATCCATTCTAGTGACTTGATGAGAAGTAAAAGACCAATGTTAGGGCTTCGGTAGAGAGACCTACTTTATCCCAACAAGCTGGGTGGCAGTTCCATGTTTGCACCAAACAAAGGGGAGAAGGAGGGGAAAATAATTACCTCTTTAAAATAACATCTCTGCCACCACCTTGGCTGATGATCTGTCCATGTGCTCCTTGGTCATCTCAAAGCACCTGTGAGCGAGCTGCTGCTGTTTGGCATTCTCGCTCACCATTAATTCTCCATAGAGATACACACCCATAGCCTGGGAAGGAAAACAGAACAGAACGATTACTTAAATACTGGGGATATTACGAAATATACACACACAACCCCTATCCATATTTATAGATACATGTCTATGATATGTATATATCTCTGTGTGAGAGAGACTAAAGGCTCAAACTGATCTTATACAAGCTACCCAAATGAAAAAAACTATCAGTTTTAGAGATGAAAAAATAGGTATATCTGTTTATCTTATAATCCTATTAATACCCACTGTTTTCAGTGCTTTTCTCCCCTTCTCTTGTCACTAAGAAAGACAAAAAATGATCAAAGTTGTCTTTCAGTCATTGGAACTTGGGGATATTATCAACTGTTGGGCTCGTATTTCTAGGGGGATATCTTTAAAAAAAAAAAAAAAGATAGGCAAGACCTTAGAGATCGTCACAGTTCAATCCACTCACCTTACAGATAAAATGAACGCCAGAGAGCGCCCAAGGTCAACTAAGTACCAGCAAGAACATAACATATGCTACTTTTGAATAGAAGACATCAAGTTCTTGCTTTTATTGACTTGTATGAATGCCTCAGTTGAGAGAAACACACATGCACATACTCATGTAATTTAGGTTTCCTTTTTCAAAAAGACTCTCTGTTGGTCTTCAAGATTCATGGTGGAGACCAAGATTTCAGACGCATTTCAGCCAGCTCACACACAAGTTAATTCTTCCAAGCTATAACATACTAGAGAAATGACAAATGTCCCATCCAATGCATAATGATGCTAACGTGACATCATGGGGTAGCCAGTGCCAGGAAGAATAATCAAGATGCAATTAGGAAAGAAGCATGTTAGTTCTTTACAGCCTGATAGCTTTCCACGTAAGCGTCCAAAATAGGGCTGCAAACACTGGCTTTTCTGTTTCAACAAACATGCTGAAAACAGTCACATTTGCATTTTTCCCAGACTTTTAAAATAGCCAAGTCAATTATGATCTGGACAAGCTAAGAACCACTTTAATTTCACATGCAATCTTGGTCCAAAGCTCATTTATGCCACAGATTGCACCCTGCTGGAGCAAATTAAAAGGATCTAAAAGATAGTAGGATAAAAACTTAGTAGTTATAGTTTCCAAAAATTCTTTCCCTAAAAAAAAAAAGCTTTAAAATGTTCATCTTTATTTAGTTAAAAAATCATTATTCTAAATATACAACAGTTAAACTTATTTTTTAGTATAGATCTTAAGGAGAGAGTTGTTTCTTTCTCTTATTCTCCTTTTATTCCCACTGTATTTGCCACCACCTCCTTCTTACTCCAGTGGGGCCCATGTGACATTTCATAATGGCCAGAAGTTGTATGCTTCTCTTTGTGAGGATAACTGGTCTTTGTTTTCTGTTGCCCCCAAACACTCGGAATGCTATCAAAAGTCTTTTTGTTTTATTCTTCACTTTTAAAATGGATACATTCTGTCTAACTCCTTAATGCTTGCCATCTCATTCAAAAGCTACATTCCGCCCTAGCCCCAATGCACATCAAGGAAGCAAAAGTTTACATCATTGAAAACAACCACGTTAATCATAGCAAAACCAGAATGGTCACTGGAAGTATGGCAGAGCAACCACTTCAAAAGACATGTGCCATAACAGCCATGGCAAGGGGGGTGCAAGCAGTGGTGGTAACATGCTATTGGAAACCCAAAAAGGGCATGCACATGTTTATCTAAAGATGAAAGAGAACTATAGCCTTTTAGGTACTGGGGACACACGCACATCTGTAAGCACACATTCACAGATGCCTGTGTCTATTTACTGAGGCACAACAGACTTCGTGGTAAAAGGCCGTTGGTAACCACTAAGTATCCTGGTGTCTTGTACGTGAAGGCCATTAAGTAGCATTAAGTGTAATGATATTAAAGTCACAGACAGCATTCATTTGAAATACTCCTAAAAGTTGACTGAATTGACTGAATTATGTTTATTAACAATGGAGGCCAAATAGGAAAAACCCCCAATGACCATCGTGTGTGTGTGTGTGTAAATATGTGTGTATATGTATATGTGTGTGTATATATATATATGTGTGTGTGTGTGTGTGTGTGTATACACACACACACACATACATCTATATTAATAAGTACAGTGGACAGGGAGACAAAAATTTGTGCAAAAATTTAACAGGGAGATAAAATATTTTAAGTAATGGTTTTCATTTTGGGGAGCTCTTTTGAAAGTCTTTGGGGTTGATAACGAAAGAGATATCAAAGTAATCCTATAGTCCAGTGTTATATTCTTGAGAGGAAGACCTACGAACCTAAAATACTAGTCCTTCGAACCTGTCCAAAGTAACTTACCTGATCCTCCAGAAGAAATCTCTCAACATCCTCATAGGCTTTTGTGTATTTGTGTTTAATGACAAGTTCACACCAACGATGTCGAACCTGAAAGGATAAGCCAGAGAAACTCTTAGAAAGAAAAGCACTTTTTGGTCAAGAGTTTTCGAGATAGAGTGATTTTAGGACACATATTTTCAAAAGAATAAAAATTAGCATTTGTCACCCAATAAGAAATGAGTCAGAGTCCGATTTTTTTAAAAAAATGAGCTAACTCGTAAGTGAAGAATCTTATGGAAAAAATGGAGTTTCGGTAGGTTCACATTTCATTTTGTTGCTTTAAATGCTTGCTAATATTAGTGTAGTATTAACGTAGTATGTCACTGATAGACATTCTTTTCCTTCAGATCAGAAATTGATTTTTAAAATTTTGTATCACAGCTTAACATGGTTCAATGTGACTGACAGAGAATAAGTGGTATAGCAAACAGGAAGTTATAGCCTTACATACTGCCAAGCAAGGGCACATTACAATACTATAATTCCCAATTGTTTTATTTCTAAGGAGAAAGCAAACAAAAGCAGAAACATCTGAGTAAAACAGCTCCCTTAACAATGAATACAGTGTGTAATGTACTCAAAAGAGCTCAATTTACAACTTAAAACTTTCTTTCCCAAAAAAAGATATTCTTCAAAATTCTGCAAGCAGGGATTAGCCAAAAGAAAAATCTAAAATCTACCAACAGCACAGAAAAGCTTAATTGCTAGAAAGCCTGCTTTCTAAGGATAAAATGAGAAGTGGGTTTTAGCACACAAATCTAAGGCAAGGTTATTGCCCATCAACCTTACAGTGCTGCTGGTTAAACAGCTGGGCCCAGTTGTGCACGGCCTAACTGGTGATTCTTTATATTTACATGTTTTTACCTACCTGAATTTAAAGAGAAGGAAAAAAAAAAAACACCATCTAGTGTTGTGACTTTAAGTGTCATTTCCCAGTGCATCAAAGCTTCCTCAATTACAGTCAATGAGCAGTCTAATGTTTTATATTCCATTATTGGTTCAACATCAGCCCTAAAGGGAAGTAGTTAAGTGCATTAAAAAACCTACTTACATTACAGCTTGCTTTTACTGCCTCTGAGAGTGGGAGGCACTTTATAATAATCAGCTTTTTGTGGTAACAGTAAAATGTAAGCGGTTTCGATATTTTTTGGCAGTCTAACACCAAATTATATTATTATCTACTACCATAGCAAGATGTCCTCCCGAAGGTAAATTTACGGACACACAATTAAGAATGAAGTAAAGAACAATCTCTCAGAGTTTCATTTGTCCCTGGGCCTCTCTCCATGGTCCATTTCTTATAAGAACAGGGATGATGATAACATGGGAATTCTGTTGCTCTGCATTCTCCTAGAAAGGAGAGAACCGCTCTGGATTTTCAGGAAGGGGATGCCATCTTCAGTGGCTTTACTTACACTGATGGAGAAATTTCAGAAGCTCATGTGAACGAACAGGCAGTCTCATTATAATCACTTAACAAGGGAAGAATGGTTTGGGGAAGCAAGGAATGTTGAGTGAGATCTTTATGTCTTTAACAAATGGTCCTCTTCTAAAGAACTAATGGAAAACAGCTATGGCATACAAAGAGAACACAGACACAACCCCTAACATAAAAGTTTGAGCACAACTTCCACATGAGCAGTCTGGGCAAAAAGGTACAACAGTCATGTTTGACTCAAGGGGAGTTAGAACTTCTACCCACTCCACTCGACTCACACCCCTTTTACCTCCTAGTCAAAAATCAAGTACTATCTTGCAAAAAAGGGGGGGGGGCTTCTCACGGGGTGTCTATATATCTAAATATACATATACCGCAGATACAAATCAACTAAATAGAAAAAGCTTAATTACTGTTTGCTGATAGATTGATTCGTTATTTTGGCCTACAGCTATCTGAAACAGAGAAGAAAAGGATGTAAGTCCCTGAGATCTACTTGGCTTTAACTTGAAAAGAATGACGACTTCTTGTTTGCTCTTGGTGCATTTTTTTTATTGCCATGAAGATTTTGACCCTCATTTTCTCCCCTTCCTCCTCTGGAATGGCAAGTTTGAAGGAAGACAAAATACCAAGGTGTGACAGCCTTGCTGGTACCGATGCAGCCCATCTCCAACTGCTGAGACTGTACTTCAATTCTCTCTCACTGGGGGAAAGCTCCAGAAGGATAGGAAAAAGCTTTGGGAGGTTTCCATAGCAAATGTGAAATCATTTTCCCTTCTCAGATAATTAAAATGATTTCTGTTTGTGGTTAATAAGAATTTACTATTTGGAATTCTGTGCAGTATCTAGAGAAAATACACCCTACCCCGCCTTAGTTCCCAGCATCACAACAGGAAAGGCAAAGACAAGACCCCCACATAGAGCTAAAAGTGTTACTATGGACAGGATGTTTAAAAATAAGTCGCAAGGATGAGATACGGGCAACTGAAGAAGGCCTTTTCCTGTTTGAATACTCGGTATTTTACCTTCACAAATATCTGAGATAAAAGCTTGGGAAAAATTCAGCAAAAATGTGAATTGGTCATTCCCCACCACTCCAAATGAGCAGCCTGCGCCACTATAAATCAGTTAATGATACACAAAATTATTAAGAATGAAATTCTCTGCAAATCACACCCATTTCCCCCAATTTCATTGATAAAATTTGGGATATTTCCTTCTCTTAAAACAAAACAAAGCAAGCAAACAAACAAAAAACCAACCCTTCATATCTTAGAGGAGTAGTGTGTGGAGAGAAGGGAACAAGCATTTATTAAGTGCCTACTACGCACCAAGCACTGTAACGAGGGCTTTATAAATATTACCTCATTTGAGGTAATGTTTGGCACAGTATCTTCAGCAGAGAGGGAAAAAATCTAAAGAAAGAACAGCAGTGGTAGTGGCGATGATGTGGTGGTGATGATGCAGAGGCGGTGAGAGCAGCAGCAACAACCAACCAATGAGGCAGTAAAAGACCCAGAGCTACCTATCCTGCTCCCAAACTCCTTCTACTGCTATTTTGCCACTTCCTCATGGATCTGGGTGGGCTGAGACTCACTTCCCTTGTCATTAATTCAGAAACACAGAATACCTTTAAGATCCAAGTGAACATAACCCAACTTCTTTTCTCAATTTACAAAGTCAGTAAAAAGTTAAGTATTGAGCTGCCCCAGAAGAGAGGGTATCTGTATGTTCCTTTACCCCATGTGTCTCCTGTTTCTGTGTCTGTTCTTAGGAAGAGTACAGGCTCCCTTCAGGACAGGGGCTCTACGGCCTATTTCTTGAACATCTCGTAACACAGAAGAGAATGGTCTTCACCAAATCGTTGGTTATTAACCAAACGATCCCCCACTGTTCTTCTTATGGATTTTTCAGTTCTTAAGAGAGCTGGAGACCCATGAAACAATGTACGTAGAAATTCCTTTATCTGAAGTCAGCCCAATTCCCCACACCCATTCTAAATGCTGTTCAGCAATGTTGCTGTGGGGAGAGAGGGACCCTAAAAGCCAAACCTAACCACTGAAAGTAATTAAGGAAAAGTTTCATTCTTTGCCGTTGGCAAAGTAGCTGACTGCATCATTCGGTTCTACGGGAACACAGACCTTCCGTTATTCACGTATCCTGCCCATGACAGAAAATTACATGACAAGGAACAGAAGAGAACTAATTTTTAAAAGTGATAATGCAAGTTTGTATTTATTTGTCCTTTGGCATAGATGCATCCACCCACTGTCAGCTATCTGGAAGGGCAATGGAAAGCTGGGACCTATTTGTAGAACTAGCAGTTGGTAACTTAGATGTCTGTGATAGATGCTCCCCAGCCTGAAGGGAAAGAATCCCCAACCCCTTTCCCTCCTTCCAAACATCCTCCTCACAACACAGTTCTCTCTCCCTAGCCTAACTACATTAGAACAGAACCTTGTTGATCATGAAATCTGATAAACATGTTGCTGGGACTTAAGAGTCATTAAAAAAAAAACCTACTACCAAAATCTCTGAAGTTATCTACAAAATTTATACTTGAAATGATCTAATAAGAAAGTAGGCAAGGAAAGAAAGGAAGAATAAGAGATGAGACAAGAAAAAAAGAACAATGGAGGGAGAATGACAGAAATGAGAGAACAAGGGCACAGGGAAAAGAAGAGAGGAAAAAATGTACATACGGTTAAGGATTAGGGAAGTCTCTTAAGTGCCCAGACTTCCCACTCCTCTACCTGACCCTTCCTATCAAAGAATAAGCTAAAACAGCAGTAAGGATGACGGTCCCTCCGGCTGAAAGAATATTTTATGCACTCTGCCCATCTGAACTCTCCTGTGAAGTTCAGTGCAGGTATTATCTCAGGGTTAGAGAAACGGAAGCCAAGCATCTCATAGGTTAACTGACTTACCAACGTTCCTGTAGTTAATCTGTAGGAGGAAGGAGAGGGCCACCACAACCTCTCTTGATTCTTAGTAGAGTGTGTTTTCCTCAGTAATACAAGAATTGCCTAACATTTAGAATAATACAGCCTAAGATTAAGATATTATTTGAAATCAGCCTAAATACTTCTGGCAATACTTAAAACATATTTTGTTCTTTAGGAATGGTATCAGGCCCATTTGTTCTGTGAAGTCTGGATTCGGTCAAAGGGCCACACTTGAGGACCTAGAGGGCCACATGTGGCCTGGAAGCCGCAGGTTCCTCACTCCTGGTATGGGGGAACTTAAGGGAGGTAGCCAATTCGGAAGACAGATTCTATGTGGAAGATTTTCATCCTTTATATGGTCATCTAAGTTACCAAATCATTTTGATCTCACGTGTGTGTGTGTGTGTGTGTGTGTGTTGTGTGTGTACACAGTACAGGTACAAACACACATTACTTTGAATTTATTACTTAAATAAAAAAAATTAAGGTCTCCTATTTTCTTGTGTTTTTATTATAACTGTTAGTAGCATGAGTCTGTTTCTAAGTCAAATCTTGGAGTAAAACACTAAAGTTCAGTCTTGAATGATGGGTGGGATCAAACCTCTGTGTACTTACTGTTCGGTCCAAGAAAAATAAATTTGCTTTTCAAAGCTCTCTATTCATAAATTATGGGAATCTGTAACGTGTAGTCATTAGGACACAGGTGGTATTTTTAATATATAAATTCTATTTCCATGGATGGAGATTTATTTGAATCAGATTTTCCAGGTTGTTGGATCATTTAAGAACAAAGCACTGGTGAAAATGAGAGCACAAATCCTCTGATGGAATGAACCTTGGCTCAGCACGGTGACCTATTCTTACTGTTCCCAATCCCACGAAAAGCAATTGGAACGATGAACAAGAAGCGATGGGAAACAGAATCACTCCGCAACAAAAACTGGGAAAATTGGATGGCTATGTTTGGGGCTGTTGTTTTTTTTTTTTTTTTTAAAAAAAAGGACATTAAAAAGATCAATAAAACGAACCAACAACAACAAACCTGGAAACGCTAAGAGGGACACAGGGGTCAAGAAGAACTTTGTGCCACAAAATTGCTCTAAGAATCCAGTATGTATCATCCTTTGCACACCTGAAAGGACTGCACCAATGTCGGCTGGTATCAGCAGGGGCGTATGAAGGTTAAATGATTCTGTACAAGAAAAATAATTTCTAAAGTTAAAAGAAGCAGATTGAGAAGGAATACCTGAAGGAACGGATAGCATCGACATGCAAAGATGAAGGTCAAAGGACATAAAGAAATTTACAAAGAAAGCCACTTCAAATGAGCAAGTTAATTCAAACGTACTAAGAAATGAGTATTAAAATATTATCATGCTAACACATTATGCACTGGATGCTGTGATACGTCCTGGGGGATACAAGGACAAAACCCAGAACATTTCCTGTCCTTGAGAGGCTTATGTTCAACTGTGAGGCTACAACATGTCCTCCAGTAAGTGAATAAAAAGTCAGTTCAGGAGGAAGCAAATGCTGAGGGGATGAGTGCGGGAGTGGGGGGTGAAGACTGGAGAAGGGCTCCCATAGGAGGTAGCAGGTGAGCCAAGTTCTGACATTAGATGTCGAGCGCAGAGGTGAACAAGAGGAAGTGGATGCTACATACAAACACAAAACAAAAAGAAACAGACATGGCAGACAGAATATCACATATGGGCAACAGCCAGGAGTTTGACAGAGTAGAAAAAGTGTGTGAAGGGGAGAATATCATCAAATAAGAATAGAAAAAAAGAAACAGGTAGGAGATATTGTGGAGGGTTTTAAAAGCTAGGCTGAGCAATTTTGAGTTTTATTCTGGAGGCAGAAGGAAGCCAATGAATGTCGGATGGAGAGAGGGAGGAAGGACAAAGAGATGGAGAAGGAGGACAAAGATCTGTATTTTAGGATCAAAAACTAGAGTGTATGAGCAAGAAGACCAATTAAGCCATTGCAACAGCCAAGTGAGAGGTGATTGGGCCCTGAAAGATGGTAGAGGTTGAGTAAATAAAGAAGTGATTGATAACACTGGGCAGTTATTATGAACAAGACTTGGAAACTGATTTGATAGTCAAGAAAAGACACAGGTACGGAGTAAGGACCAAGTACTTGAGCTTGCTTTTTGTATTTTTTTTGGAGGGGGGGAGTGTGGAGGGTTTTTTGGCGGGGAGGGTAGAGCAGGGGGTAGATTTCTGTCTCTTGGGACTGGGATCTTGCTTGGGAGATGACACTGAGACTCCTGTTAGTCCTAGAGGGTGGGCTCTGAGTCTTTCCAAAGGTACTTGGTAGCACCCTAGGCCAGGATGACAGCTGAGCCCACAGTGGTTACAGTCAAGAAATGAGGCAGCAACCAACAAAGCAGCAGAGGGCAGTCACCAGCGGAGTCCAGCAAGGACTGCAAGGCCACAAGTCAGTGAAGCTGTCAGAGGACATCGGACGCCTTGCAGTACGTAGCAGGGCCGATGCTGCACAGTCACTGATGTCTTCCTCACTCTGCTCCTGGCCACCTCGCTCTAATGATGGGCTTCACTGCTTGGCCTGAGTTACCATCGTATCTCCAGCTTTGGGCCTGCTGACATCCCGGCCCAGGGTCCTGCTAGGCAGTTGTGGCCTCACCCTAAGAGCGGCAGGAGTCTCGGCTCTGGGGCCTCCCCCTTCCTGAGGAACATCTCTTCCACAAGCCCAGAACTCTCAATTTCTTGACTCTGAAGCTGTCTTTTGGAACTACTGCTGACTGAGGTGGAGAGTGTGAGAAAGAAATCCCCTCTGCACCCTCCCTGCTGCACTTCCTCCCAAGCACAAGGGGAAAAAATGGCAGGCAACCTTGTGAGGACTGCAAGTGCTAGGTTCTTCCTTGATGGGCGGCTCCCTTCTTGACCACACCAGACGTTAACTAGCTCATTTTTTAATCTGGGCTGATCTCGGCCAGTTGTTAGTCACCTCCACCCAAAGGTATTCAATGTCCTGTTAACACTACCTAAAGCTCATTAACAAATGCCTACTATGTGCCAGGCCCTGTGCTAAGCATTTTACAGATATCGCTTCTTTTGATTCTCATAACAACCCTGGGTAGTAGGTGCTACTGTCATCCCCATCTTATACTAGAGAAAGCTGAGGCAGGCAGAGGTTAAATGACTCGCCCAGGGTCACACAGCTAGCCGAGGCTGGATTTGAACTTGGATTTTTTGACTCCAGACCCAACGCTCTGTAGCTGCCACTGTTACAAGATGTAAAGGGAAACTCAAAGTCTGAAAGGGGCACAGCCTTACATCTTATTGCCTGTTATCTGCCCCTTACCTCCTGTAATTCGGTCATGTGAATGGTTGGGTAAGGAGCTCACTTTTTTTTCACAGATAACCCCAGCTATAATTTGTTTCATCCTTTAAAAAGCCTAGGGGTTTGGTTAATAATGTGCACTGTGTTCTGCACATTTACTCGAATTACTTTTTGTTTATAGTTATTAGGTTTGTAATATATTTTATCTTTTAAAAAAGCAAATTAACATGCTTCTCATTCCTTTAATAGAACGTTTGGGATAGGGAGAACAAAAGGCGTGAAGAAGTAGAAAAAGTCATTGCACACTGCAGCCCCCCCAATTAAGAATCAAATGCTATAAACATGACTGGATTACATCTGTTCAGTCAATGCTTGGTGATCCATGCAAAGGGAGGGGAGTGTAAAACCCTGAATAATCCAGGCAGCTGCTTTAGGACTGTGGCTCTATTTCTCACAGCCACTAGAACACACTGAGCCAGCCTGGGGAGGAGAAGCACAAAATTCAGCCCCCAGGACTACTTCTCCACCTCCCTCCAGCCCCCTCCCCTCCCCTCCCCTCCCCCCAAGGTTTCTTGCAGTACATGGGCACAGGGACTAACCTTAACAGAGCTTCCTAACCACTAAACCACCCCAAGTGCTCCAAGACCACAACCTAGTTAGAAAGTTTCTAATCCTAATCCTGAGAGACCCCAATCCTTAAGCTAGACTGGCTGCATAGCCTAGAGATTCTCAGATATCAGATATTAGATAGCAGGGGAGCTGCCTGAATTTAGACCAGAATTCCTTATCCTGAGGTACATGAACAATACATGTATATAAACATAAATATACACACACACACACACACACACACACACACATATACATGTACATACACATATGTAGATAGGTAACTATCTTACTTATTGGTTTCCGTTGTAACCCTATGTATGTTATTTTATACCTTTAAAAATAGTATTCTAAGACAAGTCTCAAAGGGCTCTTGCCAGAGTGCCAAAGGGATCCATGACACCAAAAAGGTTTAGACAAAATCTGAGAAACGAATGGTTAGCGTAACAACATCAGGGAACACAGTCTTTGCACAAACATGTGCACAGTGCTAAGCTTCAGGCTGAACAAGGCAAGTTAAAGCACAACTTGAAGGTGACACAAGCCAAAAGAGAGAACACTGATGTGACTACTCAAATATGTATTTTTATATACAATGGGGAAAAGCTTTAAGACATCAATAGACCTAAGCTGACAATTAATCCTTCCAAAGCTATACACGAGTGTTAACAGGTATGGCATGCTAGGAATGTAAGAGTGAATTACTGGAGCATTGCACAAAGGGAAGCAAGCAGAAAGCTACAATGGATGTTAGGGCTGGAAAGGACCTTCAAGAGTACCCAGTTCAGCCTGACATTATAAGAACAAGCAGGAAACAAAGTATGTGCTGTGGCTAGCTATTCATATAACCACCATCTTAAATTCCAGAGGCCCAAAGTGATTATCTTGGGCGAGGGGGTGTGTGGCCTACTTAAACCCACAGAATTTTAAAACTTGAAGGTACCTTAGCCTCTAGTCTAAGCCCTTCATTTTATAGATGACAAAACGGAGGCCCAGACAGTGACTTACTTTATGATGACGGTCATTGTGAGTACCACAGCATCCTTACAAGCACGGCTCTTTGTTATACTAAGCCACCCCTCTGACTGGATTATTAGCACATTACTAATTCAACTCAGTAGTCTGTATTACTAGAGAGGCTGACAGCATTTTTATGCTTGGAAAAAGAGATTTTTCAGAGGAAATGGGATTTCAAGCAGCACAACAGTTCAAACAGACAGAAGGCACTCCATTCCAGAAAGCAGCATGGTCTCAAGATGGTAGGTGGTTTCTTGCAAGGTAACCAGCCAGTGATGGTCTACAAAAAGTATACAAAGTACATGGGTTACCAGTTAGAAAGTTTTAGAGAAAAACAAGGGGTCACAAGAAAGAGTCATACAGCGAAGGAAGAACTGGAAGGCAAAGAAGTTTTCCACTAACGTCAGTGAAGACCAGTGAGAAGTGTGATGATGGCTCTAGAGGAACCAGTTTTTGTTCCAATGACACTTCATCACTACTATGAGAAAAGGTTACAAATTTAGATGAAGTAGGTGGTAAACATCTTAGCATAGAAGAAAAGCAGAAAATTGAGATAAGGAAGGGGATCAAATAATAAAGGGAAAGCCTGATGGAAGTTTAGAAGCTAAGAATAACCAACCAGAAATCTCTTTAGATGGGCATAAAGAACCAATGCTGGAGTGAAAGGAATCAACTGTTGAACTAATTCGGAACAAAGAGATTCCTCGAGGGATTTAACAATGCTCTTGAAAGAAGAGCTATACCAGGATTCATGATCTGATAGTGGCTTTGGGGGAAAAAAAGTGTGTGTGTGCGCGCGCGCGCGCGCGTGTGTGTGTGTGTGTGTGTGTGTGTGTGTGTGTGTGTGTGTGTATTTTCAGTGACCCAAAGATTCCGGTGCTAGGGCTATATCCCAATAAAGGTCAATAATAAATTAAGGCCAAAAAGCATATACACCAAAAGATTTATAGCAACACTTATCATAGAATTAAATAACTGCAAAGAATGTTGATAGCCTTCAAATAGGGAATAACCAAACAAGGCATGTTACACGACTGTAGTGAAATACTGCCATGCTCTAAGAAACAATGAATATGATGAATAAAAAGAAGCATGGGAAGATTTATATAGACTATGCAAAAAACTGAGAAAACAGAACCAGGAAGACAATAAACACAACGGCTACGATAATGTAATTGGAAAGAGTAACAATGAAATGAATGTAGCAGAATTCTAATGATCCAGTTTGGGCCCCAAAATAAAAAAGTGAGAAGGTCTCCAAGGGTCTTCTCCAACAGCTTGCATGCCCCAGAACAAGAACAAACCACCCCCCACAATCTCTACTGATTCCATCCCTACCCCCAGTCCCAGCAATATCCCACTGCAGATCTGCCTCCCCCTTCCACTGTGCCCTCTGGAATGCCTGTTCTACAATGAATAACTTCCTTTCATTTTAAACCCTTTTCTTTCTTACTCCTTCCATCTTTTGCAGTTGAGCTCTGTCTCTCTCCTGATGACACTGCTTCCCATGCCTGCTATGCTTTCCTGGATTGGCTATGACCCCTGATCATGGTGGAGTGAGAAGACTCCTTCTTCTTCTCCTTTGCTACTTTCAGCTCTCCCTTTACACATCATCATTCAGCATCCTCTCTTTCAAGACTCACATTATCCACATCTGTCATCTAATCCCGAATCTGGTAGCAATTCTGTAACAACCCCAATGACATTCTCTTTCTTCCTTAACGAGGTCAATGTCTGGCTCTTTCACCCTTTCCCAACTCCTGCCCTCGACTAGGGTACTCGATCTGGTGACACTAGCCTCCACATTCCTTGCACAAGACACTCCCGTCCTGACTCCATGCATGGAATGACCATCTAATTTGTCTCCACCTCCTGGATTCCTTTAAGTATCAGCTAAAATCCCGCCTTATGCAAGTACTCCTTCTTGGTCCTCCTTAATGCTAGTACCTTCCTTCTGAGATGGCCTCCAAGTTATGCTGTATGTCTCTTGTTTGTACATATTTATTTACATGCTGTTTCCCCCATTGGACTGCGAGCTCTGGGAAGGCAAGCACTGGTTGTGAGTTTCTTTGTACTCCCAGTACCTGGCTCATAGCAGGCACTTAACAAACTCTTGTTGACTTGACTCCAACATACATATTAATGCTTCCTCAGATACCTTCCCTTCTCAGTTTCCACCATCTACTCTTCTACTCTGCCTCACCTACCTCTAGAGGCGGGCATGTTCTCGATTTTGCCATCACTTACAGTTGTCCCACTTCCTTGACCAAAGAACTCCGAAATCCCTTTCTCTGATCATAATCTTTTGTTGGGCAGATAGGTGGTGCAGTGGATACAGAGCTGAGGCTGGAGTTGGGAAGACTCGTCTTCTTGAGTTCAAATCTGGCCTCAGACACTAGCTGTGTGACCCTGGGCAAGTCACTTACCCCCCAACTGCTTCAGTTTCCTCATCTGTAGAAGGAAATAGCAAACCATTCCAGTATCTTTGCCAAGAAAACCCCAAACAGGGTCACAAAGAGATGGATACAACTGAAAAAGACTGAACAACAACAAAATCTTTCATCATTACATCTTTTCCTGTGTCTTAATGATCCCTGACCTTGCTGTTCTATCTGGGAACTTCATTCCTCCATCCCTCTAGTTCAAGTCTATACTAGCTTCTACTTACGAACCCCTTCCCCTCTTGTCCTAACACTGATCATGCCTTACTTAACCTCAAACCCTGGATTACTCTTACCATCTGCTTCCTTTGTTTCTATTCCTATATACAGATCTGGAGGAAACCAGAAAACCATGCTGACTCTGTCTACTACAAATTTGGGTTATCTGATATTAACTGAGTCTCCCTCTCCCCCTACACTCTCAGGTGAGGATCTCAAGTCATACTTCAAAACCCTCTCTTATCTCACATCACTCAGGAATCTTCCTCCTCACCTTAAAGCCTTGAGTTCAAATCTCATTTCTGTCTGGCTCTGTGACCCTGGGCAAGGCACTTAATCTTTTGGGGCCTTCCTGGCCAGATGTGTCAAACACTTCTGTGCATGGTCAGAACCACATCAAAATGTAATTGGGAAAATACTTAACAAAATATATTAAAATACAACACAGATTACCTTACATTTTAAAACTGAGTCCAATATGGCATCCTTATATACGGATTAGTAGACCCTTCTTCCAGTTGAGTTTGACACTACTAATCTGGGCAACTCTCTAAAACTCAGAGGCCAACTTGCATCAGTCCAGTCCTTGTCTCTTTATATTAAATTTTTAAAAGTAATAGCAAAACTGCCCTGCTTGTTTGTGTCTCCTTCTGACTTTTCTTCTGTTTTTTTTTAAACATGTTCAACTTGTATAATCTGTATCAAATTGCTTACTGTCTCAGAGAGGAGGGAGGTGAGGGAGGGAGGGAAAGAGCAAATTTGGAACTCAAATTTTTTAAAATGAATGTTAAAAATTATTTTTACATGTAATAGGAAAAATAAAATATTATTTTAAAAAACACGTTCAAATGATGCTCTGTTAACTGACTTTTCTCCTTTTATGTTTTTGCATCTGTATTACTACCTACCAATTTCCCCACCCACAAATAAAAGCTTTCTCTTACAAGAAATAGAAGTAGGAGTAGTAATGATAATAGCCAGGTAGCATTGGCGTAGCCCTTTAAGGTTTACAAAGTGCTTTACAAATATGATCTCATTTTATCCTTACAACAACACTAGAAGGCTGGTGTTATCATTATCCCATTTTACAGAAATAAGAACAGTCAAGGAAAACAAATGTGCACATCGGCTGTGACTGAAAATGTTTGCTTCATTCTACACCTCTAGGCCGTCACCTGTCTGCCAGGAGCCGTGACTGTTCACCACCTTGATCCGACTTCATCTTTCAAAATTGTTGCCTTGCTGCCGGTTTCTCCCTCCCTTGCCATTTGCCTTGGCAGAATATATTTATTTGTGAACATTTTGTCTTCCCCAGTGCCATGCAAGTTCCCTGTAGGCTGGTCTTTCATTTTTGTCTTTGAGAAATCTCCCTAAAATAGGATCTTAATAAATACTTACTGATTGATTGATCTGCCATAGCGAAGGCACTACATGAGGCCAAATTCACTACATGAGGCCAAATTTTTTAAAAATGTGCAAAGTTAAATATCTGCAGAAACGGAAGAGACAGACTCTAAAATCAGCTGTATTACAGTAGGACAAAAGGACCTTTTAAAATATATATCCTGTTGTGTATTCCCCAAGTACATTAAAATATTTTTTAGCATTCATTTTAAAAAAATTTGAGTTCCAAATTCTCTCTTTCCCTCCTATTTCTCCTCCACCCCTCGAGAAGGCAAGCAGTATGATGTGGATTATACATGCAAAGTCACACAAAACATAGCTGCATATTAGTCATGTTGCAAAAGAAAACACACACACACACACACACACCCCCAAGGAAAATAAAAAAAAAAGTTTTAAAAAGCATGCTTTAATCTGCACTCAGAGTTCATCAGTTCTTTCTGTGCAGGTAGATAGCATTTTCCATCATGGGTTCTTTGGAGTTCTTTTGATCTGAGTGGCTGTTACCACACACAATGGTCACCCAGTTCTGCTCATCAAGTGACCTTTTCAATGCATACCTCAATTTGCAATACACCCTGGAACCTATGTAACTAAAAATTCCTCTAATAAGATTGTTACCAATAATAGCCTGTTCATTAGCTTATAGCTAATTTATTAGCTTATAGCTAACCTCCTCAAGTCTTCTAAGATCATTATATCCTATAAAATAAATGAAATTCTCACAGACCAAGCAGATACCCCTTCAGGCTCATAAGGCAAACAGAGATTAGACCTAATAGCATAGGAAATGTTCTCCTGAGCTATTGTGGCTCTTTCTGTAACCATCACATCATTAGTAGAGTTCAAATATACAATAAATTTCTAGCTCCAGGAGAATAAAGACAACCTGTCCTTCATTAATGGCTTTCAGACTGCATCTGGTTGGAATTCTGGAATTCTGTAACACCCTCCAGAGAAAGAAATTAACACCCTAGTCCAAAGCACCTCAAATCCATCGACACCTATTCTGCTAGAAATCTCTGCGTATTTAGAAATTGAGTAATATTCTTTTCCAATTTAAAGGGCTTCACACAGCTGCCTCAGTTACCTTCCAAACTCTCTTTTTCTCCCAATGTCCTGTCAATTTCTTCTAATTATATCAGGAAGAATGTCTCAGGTGCTAATGGTCTTTAATCCCTAATTAGAAGGCTGATCTAATGGTTTAGGGCAGGGTACAAAAACTGAGCCAAAAATAGGGAGGGGAAAACCAAGGGAGAGAGGAAGAGGCCTAGAGAGGCAGCAGGCAGTATCTACAATCCTGAATCTGTGAATCAGGCAGATTTCCCTATTTTCATTTTACACATGACGAAATTCTCATGTTGCCCATATCGCCCAACAGCCTTCATTGGGCCCCTCTCAGTTTTTTAACCTTCTCACAGTAGTCTTCATTTTGAATCATTCGCACTCTTTCCACAATTTACGAAAGTATATTGCACAGTGAATTGGTGAAGTTTTCTAAAGAAATCTGGGTACCCATCCTTGCTGCTTGAGAATAGGATACACTTTCTGCTTCTTTTAGGACTTGATTTTCAAATGTAACAAAGAAGAGAGAACAATATGCCAGGGGAACGGATCTGGGAAGACTATTAAACTTCATTATGACTCCCATTTGAAATGCATGTTAAGCTGAAAATTAAAGCTCATGGCTTATGGAAGTTAATAATTCTATCATCGTAATGAGCAAACCTGCTTTTTAAATTTGTGTGCCCAGATAAGATTTAATTTTGCTTTAAAGTTAATTTACTGCTGTTGAAAGGGGCCTGCGTTAAAGCTCTAAGTCATTTGTAAAAGGAGGTACGAGGCAAACAGGATTCCCTAGCTAAGTACCTAGGGTTCAGGGCTATAATTATGCATGGACTGTTTACAATAACAAGCCAACAGGGCAGATGCAGCTCTAGGATCCCTTATCTATGGAGAGTTGCAGCTTTAATAATTTGTTGATTTTCACAAGCCTCCTCTTCACTGCCAGGTCTCTTCTCAAAGGGCTATAAGACATATTTTAAAAATTAAGGTGAACTGAAATTTTGTTTTGACCATTCTGGCACACTTTTTAAGATAAAAGGAGTTATCTTGCTTTCTTCAATGTTTTTATTAATTGCAAATTCCATCAAGTAATACTATATCCCCAATTAAGGTTCTGTGTTGTGAAGGCAAGCAGCATGGGCTTAGAATCCAGCAATCCAAATTTGGATTCTAGAGGAGCTAAACTTTTCTGAAGTTCTAGAAACCACATTTACTTAGAATCTCCCAAATTTAATTAAAAGGGCTTTTAACTGACAAGAAATGGGAGGAAAGAGAGAAAAGCTGCCTCTATGTATCCACGAAGCTAGATCCCACACAAAGGAGCTATAGGGCAACACCCATTAAGTCTACAAAAGACAATATCCAAGAAAGAAGCTAGTAAATACAAAACCTCAGCTGCCTATGCACAAGTGTACCAAGTACAGCAAGATGAAATTACAGAACAGATTGCAAGGAGGCAGATCTGACCCTAAAGATATCACTGAGACTTGGGGGTAGGTAGGTGGGAAATTTTGAGAAAAAAAAACAGATGAGGAGTTTGAGAAACTGATCATAAGACTGGAACAGAGGCATGAACCCAACCTATAAAGACATTTGCTGCTAAAAGCAAACTAGGCAATAATTTCTTGACTTGCTTTAATGGTAGTTTCATCCTTCAAAAGATAAAGGGAAGGGAATTTCTATTATGGGTTGGGAAGGGAAGGGAAGAGTTGGTGGGGTGAAAATGATTAGAACTTTAAGGGTGTGTGCACTGACTGCTTCATCTTAGAATTTGTGGTAGAGAAATGAAAGAAAGCTTGTAATCTAACTTGTATTCTACATTTAGGGCAAGAAAATTTCAAAGGATTCAGAGAAAGGATCTCATGGAATAAAATTCTACACAAGAAATGTGTCCAGAAGAGATGGGAAGTTATTATGAATAAAATTCTGAAGGCAGAAAGAGAATTCTATTGAGGAAAAAAGGGAAAAACTCAACATGGATATACAAGGCACTTGTCAACCAACTTAGAGTTTAAAAGGCGAGGGTGTGCTCACCGGATGAGCTGTCCAAAGAAGTGTTACAGACTGTAAAACCAGTTTGCTTCTTAGATGGTTAACAGGAGAGAGTGAAATTATAAATCAAGTAATCTTTTCATGAACTTGTTCCCATATTAAAGTCTATTTCCCTCCACTTGAGGGGAAGAAAACACACTTAAATAGTTCTTAATATGCTGAACAGCTCGAACCCTTAAATTTAAAGGATTTTTTGTTCCTAGGATTTAAAATTACATGGTTATGTTGTATTTTAAAACTTAGATTCTACTATTTCAGCTACACAGTGATAACACCGAATTTAGGTTGAGAGGGTGCTGGTTAGCATTTAGCCCTTTGGGGGTTAGCACGTTAACCATTTCGCATATATCTGTTTATCTTACGTGTGTAGTTCCACAAATTCAGAGAGAATAAGAAAAGTTAACTGCAAAGAAGAAATTAAAAAAAAATGTACCGGTCAGAAGCAAGGAAGGACCAGAAACAAAATTAGACAGAAGCAAAAATCGAGAGAGAGAGAGAGAGAGAGAGAGAGAGAGAGAGAGAGAGAGAGAATAGGTTCAGGACTGCCAGATCTCAGAATGCTCCGAGGCAGACAAGGAAAGCTCAGGGGAACACAAAAAAGCACTGTTTGTTTTAAAGCCATATTGGGAGAAAGGAAGAGGATCAAAGAAAGGGGTAGAATCACTGCCCTTCAAGGCTAGGACAATGGTAAGAAAAGATGGGAAGGAGATACAGCTCCTTGATTCTTAGGTTACTTCCGTGTTTTTGTTTTTGACAAGAAGAATGATCTTTGGGTTGGTTTTAAATTTAATATACACTTTAAAAAATAAAACTGCACAAATAAAAGAAACTCAGTTTCATGAAGAATCCTTTTTTTCTTTTGGAAATGTTCATGTAGATGTAAAATAATGATAATAATACAGTACCTTTTGGAATAATTTCCTATGATTAAAAGTTATTAATAAACATTCTTTCTAAAAACTCAATAGCAATACCCATGGCTCCAAAAATGGCAAGCAGATAATCAATACATGTTGGATTGAACTGAAGTCCTATATTCATCTCCCTGATGACAGTGCTCCTATAAATGTTAAAGTTTACAATGTTAAAAATAATTTTTATAAGTTTCTAATTTAAAAATTGTTAGAAGTGAGTCAGCCGGCAGACCTTATCTGCTCTGCCTGGTGATGCGTCCTTTTTTGGTTAGGCAGCAAGATATAGGGGAAAGAACATGTTGCATCTCCTACATTCAATTAGCTGTCATAAAGTTGAACATATCTGTTAACTTCGTTATGACTCAAATGTCCTTGAGTCCTAAATGTAAGAAAAAAATTATTAGTAGTAGTACTTGTTGAACAAATCTCATTGAAACCTTTTATTTTCAATCTAGTAAACAAACTGCTGACATTCAGAGCGCACATCATGTATTTACCAACCTCACACGGCTAAAACAATATGGGAACGAAACACCATCATCTGAACTGTGAGGAGGTATGGTGACAATTACATGCTGATACTTGCTACTTGTGTGACCTTAGGCAAATCACTTAACCTACCTAGGCCTCAGTTTCCTCATTTGTAAAATGAGGGGGTCGGACTGGATGACCTCTGAAGGTTTCTTCCAGCTCTACATCTTTAATCCTATGATAATGGATAAAAATTCAATTTTAAAATCTGAAGTTCACTTTTGGTTTAGAACTCTGTGAGGGTCGGTGTAAAAACACATGCATGCAGCCAAGCGAGGCCTGTTCTCTAAAGCCTAAAGCTACGGCGCAATACTCACGAATAAGCAATGCTAAGTGGAAAAGACTGATGCGATAGATGCTAAAAGCAAACCTACTTGGTCAGACTTCATGTGATCCAGAGGGTAGACTCAAGTGATCACGGAAGACAAAATACTTTTCTGTACTATATTCCCTTCTAAAAGGGAGAAAAATTACCTCCCCTACCAAAATTTTATCAAAATCAAGTTGTCTTCATCAAAAGAAATAGTTCCCTCATGTGATCATTTCAGCCCATTTATTCTGAACCTAAAGTATGCATTTTAATACTTTCATCCATATTATCTCTAGATAGCATGTATTAAATGCTTTCACACTTTCTGAAAATAATGCATAGCCAAATCTTTTATCAAGACAGTGGTCATCAGTAGCATCAAATCAATACCATATGTTAAGAACACTCTTAATAACATAATTCTTTGGAACACTAATTCATTGTTGGTGGAGTTGTGAACTGATCCAACTGTTCTGGACAGCAATTTGGAACTATGCCCAAAGAGCAATAAAAATGTGCATATCCTTTGACCCGGCAATACCACTATATACCCGGCTATATCCCAAAGAGATCATACAAATGGGAAAAAGACCCACATGTACAAAAATATTTATAGTAGCTCCTTTTGTGGCAGCCAAGAATTGGAGATTGAGAAGATGCCCATCAACTGGGGAACGGCTGAACAAGTTGTAGTATATGAATGTAATGGAATACTATTGTTCCATAAGAAATGGTGAGCAGGTGGACTTCAGAAAAATCTGGAAAGACGTATGTGAACTGATGCTGAATGAAGTGAGCAGAACCAGGAGAACATTGCACACAACCACCACTACACTGCGCGATGACTGACTTTGACAGACTCAGCTCTTCTCAGCAACGCAAGGATCTAAAACAACTCCAAAAGACTCATGATGGCACATGCTATCCACATTCAGAGAAAGAACTACGGAGTCTGAGTGCAGGTCGAAGCATGATTATTTGCTCTCTTTTTTGTTTTGTTTTTTCTTTCTCATGGTTCCTCCTAATAACTCTAATTTTTCTATACAACATGACTAATTGAAAATATGTTTAATAATGTCTATGTAGAGCCTACATTCGATTGCACGCCATCTTGGGGAGGGAGAAGTGGAGAGAGGTGGAGAAAATTTAAAACTTATGGGAGTGAACGTTGAAAACTAAAAATTTAAAATTTAAAAATTAAAAAAAAAAGACTAATTCTTGATTGATAAATCACTAGCTTTTAATTATTTGGAAAGGGGGTATGATACTGCATCTTCCCACATACTAGTGCCAGTCATTCTTAGAAAGGGGGGAAACAGTGAGTCATATAACTGGGTTGGGGTCACCTGAATAGATCTGGCTGTTTGGATTTGGACAGGAATATCTCCATTTGAAAATGCTATCTTCTTGAAAAAAGGGCAGTATCCCCAAAATGGAACGGATAAGACTTACATAGCACTTCAATACTTGCAAAATGCTTTACATCACTTCATTTGAGTTTCACCACAACTCTAAGAGGTGGGTATACAGCCAGAGGAAGAACTATGGAGTCTGAATGCAGATCAAAGCATACCATTTTCTCTTTTCTTGTTTTTTTTCTTCCTCCTGATTTTTCCCTTTTGTTCTGATTCTTCTTTTACAACATGACTAGTGTGGAAATATGTTTAACATGATTATACATGTATGACCTATATCAGATTGCTTGCTATCTTGGGGAGGGGGAAGGGAGCAAAATTTGGAACTCAAAATCTTACTAAAATGAATGTTGAAAACTATCTATCTGTGTAATTAAAAATATTTTTACGTAAAAGGGTGGGTATATAGAAATCATTATTCCCATTTTACAAATACGAGAGATTAAGTGACCTGTTCTTAGTCATGCATGTAGTTAGTGTTAGCATCAGGATTTGAACCCAAATCTTCCTGACTCCAAGTGCAGCATTCTATGCACCATCTCCAAAGCTTGGGATACAGAATAGTGGTAGTGCTTTATTCTCATCTCTTGCTAGGAATGGGGAGAAGGGTGGCTAAGAAGCTGGTTAGAGATACATTAGTGCAACGAGGGGGAGGGGCTGAGCACATACCAAATGCCCTGCCTGATTCCATTCCACAGGGAGGCTTGATTAGCCCGCTTCTGAGGGGCATCTTACTGTGCCATATCAGAGCAATCACACGCATCTTGCGATTGTTTACTCTTCATTTACTGGGCAGTGACAAAAAGCATTTCGGCTGGCTGTTGAGCTGGAAATGATTATTCATACAAACATGTCGGGTAGATGGTTTTCCTACCTGGTAATTTTTAAGTAAGGAAAAATCAGAGGGAGCTGCCAGGTGGGGGAAGCTGCCTCCCTGCCTGGCGGCCACGTATCACATCCTTAGTACACGATGCCTCTGTTCTGCTGTTTCTTCTTTTCAACTTTAGGTGAAGTGCTGTGAGATGGGAGTGTCCAGGTGATTGGTAAGAGCCATCAAAGAGGGTCCGCCGACAATCAGAACCACTAGCGGCCAAGTTCTGAGAGGAGCCCCAACAGCAGCTGGGCTATCTGCGTAACCCAGCCTGGGAAAGGAACAACTCACGCAACAGCTATGCCACATTCGGACATGAGCTTGGTGGGACCCTAAATAGGGAGAAAAAAGGACTCTCAGCACAAGAACTTCCTTTTGGTTTCACATGTTCCCTCTGGGGGTATTAGTGGATGAATTACAATGGTCAGAGTCTCCACAGTGGAGATGTACAGCAAAGACCAGGGGCCCTGTGCCTTGTCTGCTTGCCTGAGATAGACTGGCTTGGTGCAAAGCCAGTGGGATGCAGGGCAGGAAGAGGCCATGCTAGAGCTATCTCTCTTTTTTATTTTTTTGAGATTTTTTTATTTTCAGTTTACAACACTCAGTTCCACATAATTTTGAATTCCAGATTTTCTTCCCCCCTCCCCCCTCTCCCTCCCTAAGACAGCATGGAATCCGATATATCTTCTACATCTAACTTCGCACTGAACTTATTTACATACTAGTCAAGTTGTAAAGAAGAATTATGACCAATGGAATGAATCATGAGAAAGAACAAACAAAACAAAAAAAATTAAAAAACAAAAACAAAAGAGAAAAAAAAACAAAGGGAAAAAAAAGGCAAGCATAAAGCGTGCCTCAATCTGCATTCAGAATCCACAGTTCTTTCTCTGCATGTAGACAGCTCTCTCCATCCTGAGTCCTTTGGTGTTGTCTTTGCACCTTGCATTGTAGAGCTATCTCTCTTTTTCAAAGAAAGTCATGTTCATTTTGTTGAGTGATAGTCATTCTATCATACTGCTCTATTTACCAAATGCTAAAAATATAATAGGAATTTCCAGGTGGAAACAGAAAAAGAAATAAATCCTGAATGCTTTTCCCCAAGCAATGTTCATAACATACATCTAACTTCAACTGAAAGGCCAACCCCTAAATAGGGTTAATGGACCCTAAACCTCTTTGTCATACTTGGAGGTTAAGCCCTCCTCAAACTCTCAGGGGAAAAAGATGACCAAGCTAGAAATTCAATACAAAAACAACACCGATGAATGGATAGAGTACCAGATGTTCCCTTTCATTTTCCTCGATTCAGCATGTTTGCTTGCTATATAAATGGTTCACCTAAAATCCCACCTTTAGGGGATAAAGAATCAAAAATTTTGCAATGAGACTAAAAGATGTCAAAATTTGGACTACTGGGATTCAGAGAAGATTTATTCTAATCAATGCATCACTAAGAAAAAATAGTGATATTATAACTACGGTAATGTAGAAAGGATTAGCTATGGTTGGTGGCTTCTAGCCAATTTCTTCCCTGTGGTACCTTGAGAGATTACTGTGCTCAGAGAGGGTATCATATTTGACCAGCATGTGGGTAAAGCTAGTTGGACCAGGAAAGAGCACATCTCTGCAGTTCAAAACCTAGTGGAATAAAATGTAGACCAAGCAGTTCATAACAGCTTTGAGAATATATTTTTAATGGGTCTCCATAAACAAATGTTTTCCTTCATAATTATATTAAAATGGTTGTACCTACCAACACAAACACCAGTAAAGTCTCAAAGCTGTAGTTATCAGAAAAAGTTGGTCCAGGTCACTGAAGATTTCTTCATAATGTCTGTTTTAAATTCTATGTTCCTCCCAAAATGCTCACAGCTATGCAAATACCATCATATATGTGTGTGTATATAGATGTACGTACACACACACACACACACACACACACACACACACACACACACGGAGATGGTGGGGCTTTAATAGATGCTTTTACAAAACCAAGGCCAAAGTTTTTATAGCAACACATTTTTCTCCCCTTTACTGCCCTCAGGTAGTAAGCAGCATAGATGCTGAAATGGAAGAAAAATGCTTTTGCCCAGAAAATAACCTGGGATCTACAAACCACCTCAAATTTTCATGGGCCAGACCACAAAAGTAGAAATGAGTGCCAATGATCTTTGGCTCTTTTGTATGGTCTGAGCAAATAACTGGTCTATTTTTAGTTTCCATTCTTAGGGGTATTTTTTAGTCCTTTAACATAACCCCCTAAATCCCAGTGTGCCATGACACGACAAAAGAATATATAAAACAAAGGCCTAAAAGGCTAGAAAACAACTTTGGAATAAATGGACACTTAGAAGACACGAGGACATTTTTACTGACCAAAGTGAGCTATCTCTTTCAAACTCAGCTATGTAAGATTGCCTTTTTGTTGGCTTGTCTCTTCTAATACAGACTTTGACAGTTGTCAACCACAAAAAGGAATATATTTTTAGAAGTTATACTGGGGGAAGAAAGGGAATCAAAGAAAGATGGCACCATTACTGAGGATGGAGAACATGATGAGAACCAATGACTGAGAGAAAGCAGAACTAGGCTCAACTCTTTTTGCTTCACTCTTCCCTGCCAATAAACACAAATTTTGTACTTGAAAGGGCAATCACAAAAATGGGTAAGAGGGAGTTAAGAACCAAGATAAGTAGGGAAAAAGGAAGAAAACACCTAGCTGTCCTTTATGAAATTAAGTCTTCAGGCCCTGATAACTACATCCCAGCAACTGATGACGCCCTTTACTGAGCCAAGATCTTGCAGAATGGGAGAGATTCCACGGTGCTGGAGAGGGGCAAACTTTATCATGATTTTCCAAAAAAGGAAACAAAAAATAGCTTTTTATCAGATCTTTATATAGCAATGGGCCTGACTGCAATTCCTTGCATAATTTTAGAATGTATCATTAAAGAGATGGTTAGCTGACAACTAGAAAGGGAAGCAGTGACCACCAGGAGACATCCATGGTTTTATCGAGACTAAGTCATGTCAGAATAACCTCAAATCCTTTTCTGACAGGATTACTAGAATGGCAAATCAGGGAATTCTTTAGCCTAGATATTAACAAAGCATGTGATGATCTTTCTTGCTCTTCTTGTGGACAAGACAAAGAAGTGGGATAAATAAGAATCTTAACAGGAGATGTGATCAGACAGCTATTCACCTGATAAAGACTTGGGTCATCTGGATGCCTGTGGCATAGTGATCAACAACAACCCAAAATAGTAAGATCTTAGGTTAAACAAAGAGATGCACACTGCTGAGGACTAGAGATAGGACAGTACTACTGAGCTTTGCCCAGCAGGTCAACGTCCAGAGTACCGATTTTGGTTAGTTCTGGGCATCACATTTCAGGAAGGATATTGATAAACCAAAGGATGACCAGGATGGTGAAGGTATTTAATGGAGAAGATTGATGGATGTAACTGGGCATGTTTGGCCTGAAGAAATGATGACTGTGGGAATACGAATCACTCATTCATTCAAAAAGCATTTATTAATTGCTTGCTACGGACTGTACTAGGAACCAGGGACACAGAGACTAAACAGACAGTCCTAGCCCTCAAGAAGTCCACATTTTGTTCTGGTAAACAACATGAATACAGATAAACATATACAAAGTAATTCCTGTGGGAAAGAACTTGTCACTGGGAGAATCAGAATAGTCCTTAGATAAGGCTCTTTACCTGGCTGAGTCTTGAAAGAAGACTAGGATTCTACCAAGGTAGAAATGCAGAGGAAGCTCATCGGGCATGAGGGACAGCCCACACAGTTACAGAAATGAGACATGAAAGGTTATCAACAACCTGGAAGGTCTGACCAAAACATCAGTGGCATAAATGAGGATAAGATTCAGTGAGCCAGGAAAGGTAGCATGGAGCCAGATGGTGAAAGGCTTTAAATGCCAAAGAGAAAGAAGCGTTTGTATTTTATCTGAAGGATAAGTAAGAGGGGGCATCATGTCATCCAAAGAACAGTGAATGGCTCTAGAGTTGGAGGTCATGGGTTTGTAGATTTAGAGATTCTGCTCTTTACTCCTGGTGTGACCTTGAGTACATTACTTAACCTTGGTGGCCTTTTGTTCCCTGGTCTGTAAAGCAAAGAGGGTTAAACTTGATTTTAAAGTCCCTTCCAGCTCTAAATCTATGATCCCTATGATATTGAGTCTCTGGGCTTCTTAGATAGGAAGAAAGAAAGGGTCAATGCTTCAGGCATATCAGTTTTGGACTAAGGGAGAGACTGGCGGCAGGGTGAGCTAACTTCAAATATCTCAAGGGTCACCAAGCGTCAACGGAATTAGATGCGTCTGATCGGCCCCCAAGCACCGAGTTGGGAACAATGACTGAAAGAGCCAAGAGCATCTGATTAAGGCTTGATGGAGGAAACAATTCCTAAAAGCCAGAACATTACAAAAAAAGAAAAGTGTGTGTGAAAAGGTAAGGGACTCCTTCTCACTCCAGCTTTTCTAAGCACAGCCGGATGGCCACGTGTCCAGGAGGTAATGGAGGGGATTCTTGTTTGGGTATGGGCTGTACTAAATGGATTCTCAAGACCCTTACAACTCTGTAATTCTATGACTGTAACCATATTAGGCAGTCTACCAAGAGGCATTAAAGATAGACCTTAAACTTGATTTGTAGTTCAGTACGCTATTTTGAAACAAATGAATGACCACTTAAAAAAGAAACGAAACTTTTTTTTGAACATGCATCTTTTCTTCCGCACGTCCTTAAATGGTGAAATGTCTTATAGAAAGTAACAGAATAGGCTGAGATTTACCTAAGTACGAATAAAATTCCAGCTCACTCCCCTCAAGAAACTTTTCAAATATTATCAGGTTGAAAATGAGAGTGGGTCAGCTTCTTGAAAATCCTGAAGTGATAAGGAGCACTCGTCAGTGTGGCATCCCCCCTCCCCTCCAACACTTCCCTAGGAACCTCTATGAGGTAGGCCAGGAAGAAGCAGCATCAGCAACATGTGACAAAAAGATAACATTTCCTATAATATTTTCAGGAATCTGTGAAATACATTCAGGCATTAATTATAGTAAATAAAACCGAAGAGCTAGAAACGGTGTAGAACCCGTAGTACTGGAATACTGTAACACTCTTTGGTTCAATCTTTAGTTAGAAACCAATAGAGCAACTTAAAATACTATGTAGCTAGGTTGTAAGCATCCTGGCGCTAACTACAGTCCAGTTTAGCTTCAGTTCCCCTTTGTCTTTCAAGTGCTTTTTAATACCTCCACCAGAGGGCAGGAAAGGGTCAAGGAAAGGAGATGAAATGAGAACTAAAGCTATCTTGATATCTTGACCTTTGGGGTGTGGAAGGCCAAAGCAGCTTGAGAATGCTACAGCCGTACACAGTGCCTGCCTCTAGTGGAGGAAATATTCTATATCCTTTGGTAAATCCTAGGCCCAGGTTCAGGGCAAAGTGAGTCTGTTAAAAAGAATTTATAGAATTTATTTTTTTCCACAGTAAATTAGGCTATGAATTCAGGGGAGACAGGAGGAGAGCGAGAAATCGACGCCGCTGGCTAAGTTTCTGTTGACAATACGTAGCACTCCTGTTTATATGGCACTTTGAGGTAAGCAAAGTATTTTTCTCACATCTCTCCAGAGGGCAGTATGAGTACCGTTATTCCTATTTTGAGATGAGGAAACAAACTCAGAAATGCTCACTGCCTTGGCCATGGTTAAACAGCTGATAAGGAATTTCCTCAGGATTCAAAGGCCCAACTCCAAGCCTGGGGTTTTGTCCATCATCTCAAAGTACCACCAAACGAACTGATGGAGAAGTTCTGGGTCAGGGCAAGGGGGGGGAGAAGCAGAAAGGCACACGCTTTGTGTCACTCCGGCAGAAACGTGAGATTATATATGCCTGTGCACTTCCTCTGGGGTACAACGTCTTCCCTTGGTCCATTTAATGAAGGACTTTTATGACAAAAAACAAAAACAAAACCCCCCCCCCAAAAAACCCACCAGAAAAGAAATAGCGATCCTATTTAAAAAAAAAAAGGCTCTCCAAGTATTCATTAAACACTGCGCAACAAAGCAGAGCCAAAGGCAGGAGGGAAAGACACCATACTGTAGAGGAGAGAGCACAGCACTTAAGGGTTAGAACACCAGGAATGGAATCTGTCACTGGACCCTGGATTTAATCTCAGTCTCAAGGTCTTCATCTGTAAAATGAGGGGAACACTTGTACGGCACGCTTCTTAAACTTTAAACGTATAACCCACCAACAAAAACGCGAGCTATTCTTATTAGCAGGGAAGACTTCCTTCCTCCCAGTAAGTCCAGACAAATATTTTAAAAGGAAGACATTCCTAAGGAAAATGAATGAGATTAGAGTAATCTCTTCCTTCCCCTCTCCAATCTACCCTTTTCTGCTCCAAAGCTCTGAAGAAAAATCATAATATACAAAAAAGAGAGAGAAGTGTAGTTTTCCCATCTTGAACTTGCTTTAACCTATATCATTAAGTTGTGATATTTACTGGAGGCAAACTGAGAGTCCGATTTATAAAGGTATTTCTCTGACTAGTTGAGAGAGACGACTGTGAGGGGCAGTATGGAGTAGTGGATAGAGAGCTGGAACCCTGAAGCCAAGAGGACTTGGGTTCAAGTCTCACCTCTGGCGCATACTGGCTCTTTGGCCCTGGGCAAGCCGCTTAAATTCTCACATCGGCAGCCAACTCCGTAAGACGATAAACCACAAAGAAGGTGCCAACTGTACTGGAAGAGGTCTTCTCACCTGGCAGTTCCCTATTATCAATGGCATCTAGTCTAGTCCCCATCTCTATCTGCAACGACCAAGACTCTTTGTACCTGGGCAGGACTTAGAAAGATACTTGCAGAAAACTGGCATGAGGGTGACTATCTGCAGTGCCCCATATGGAAGAACCACAGGGCACCAGCCTCTTCCAAGAGGTATCATATTGACAGGTTGCCACATCTTTTTATCCCAGAAAGAAATTACTAATTGCTCCCTCTATTCATAGGCTGGTTGCATGGTTTTGACCCTTCCCAAGGCCTTCCCTTCCAGGTAAAATTTTACAATACACCATCTAGGGAACTTTGTTCCTCCAAGGGGTAAATACTGGGCGACAACTTGCCAAGTCTGTTCAGTAATAAAGCATAATAATGTGTTTCCACTGTCATGAGGGAAACGGAACAAAAAGCTGTTCTCCTTCAGTTCTAGTAGTTGAACTATCAGTATATTTGCTGCTACTTTGTGGTTTATTAAAAATTACTGGCACAGAGCTAACTCCAGCCACAACTCCGCCTATATTGAGGACTCTGTCGAACAATTTTCACGAGGGCAAATGTGGAGAGTCCAAGGTGCTACCACTTCACGGCCATGGTTTTATGGGCGTTAAACAATATGCAATTGAGCCACTCTCGAAAACTGGTCATGACAGTATCTAGATTCTGTATAGAGAGTTAAAAGATGAAAAACTTTCCATTTACTTGAAGTTCAGCACAGTGCTTACAAAAACAGACTAGGTCTCCTTAGCTAGCTCAGGCTAGACGTACAATAACCACCCATGGACCTGATCCTACTGCTGACTGGCTTTACAGAGGCTTCAACGTACTAATTTCTGACCTGGGCCAATATGCCCCTGCTTAGGCACCATGGTGCCAGGGGTTCATTACCTTGGTGCAGGACTTGGTGTGGACACCTGATAGTTTTTAGTTCTATTGTGCTCACAACTCCTGGCCTCAAGCAATCCATCAGCCTCTGCTTCCTTGGTAGCAGGATGATAGGCATCTACTACCATAACTCATATCCATATCCAGAGAGAGAGAGAGGGGAGGGAGGAGGTGAGAGCATAGAGAAGGAAGAGAATGGGGATGTCCCTTGAACATTAATAAATCTTTATGGTGCCCATTTGACTGGCAGAAAGAAGTCCATTTAATTATCATCATTTTTTCTTTTCAATTTTTCCTAAAAGAAAATTCTAGTGGGGATTATATTTTGCTTATTTTGCAGGAAGACTACCAAAAAGTAATTGAGGATTCAAGGTGGGGAGGGAAGGGAGTGGAAGATTGAAACTCAGCAAAATGTGGGAATCCATGCCATAAATCTACTTCAGGATATGTTTTGCTTCTCCAAGTCCCCCATAATTAGAAAGAAATCCTAAACCTAAAAAATGGGCCCAGAATTGAGACTCCTTCTATGTGCAGGGCAGTTCTGAAGTTCTAAAATACAATTAGTGGTTAAAAGGACAGAAAGGATAGAAATGCTTATAAATAGCATTACAACTCATTTGTAAGAAAAAAAAAAGCTTGCCACTCAGACCATAATCCAAGTCACAGCCTAAATTAAATTTAGAAAAAGGTAATATAAAATACCCCTTGACTTGAGACACCATGCATATGGTCTTTTGTTCTTAAACTGTTTAATTTTGATTGGTTTAGAATTTTCCTTCCTATAAACCACAAGCCAGAGAGGTTCCTATTGGCACGGAAAGGTCTAGGATGCAGTTTTTATGGACTCTTGGGCCAGTTTTAAGTCCACTACGAAACAAAGTGATGTACCTCAAAGTTCAGAGTACTCTTTAGAAGGAGCCACAAGGTTTATTTTTTGACCTTGTAAGCATGAAAACACCTTTACAAGAACAAAATTAGGCCAGTGCCATTGGTGAGGTTAGACATGTGCAAATGTACTCTTTAGTAACACAGTATCTTTTTCCTTACTTGCTAATGTGTTCTCTTGGATTTACTTGCTATCACTATAGCCTACAATCCTTTTTCCTAGAAAGCTGGTGGAAGCTAATTCCATGAAAGATTTTTATTTCCGTATCTTCCAAGGTTACATCCGTCTCTCTCTTTTACCTTGGAAAGAGCCCCTGAAAGATTCAGGTTTGTCTATCCTAGGCGCTACAGGTGGCCAACCAACTTTCTGGTTCCATGCCTATGTCTCTGTAACCAAGTGACAGAAACTTAATTAGCAGGGACGGCGTTGTCTGTGAACTAGCCGCCAACAGGATCACTACAGAGTGACTGATTTATACTGTTCCCTGAAAGAAGTTAGAAGTAAGAACCCCAGGGGGAAAAGGCTCCATTAGTAGTTGACCAGTTTAGGACTAAACAATGAGGGAAGATGTTTAAAGATTTACCTTTTGAGGAAGTTCCTGGCAGCCTACAGAATATATGGACTGAAGAGACTGTGTGTAAGATTAGAGATAAAGGTTGTTTTATTTTGTTGTAAGATACATAGTCAAACACCACTGATTCAAACTAATGGGAGGAGAGGATGGAATTAGTTGGCATATATTATATATATACACACATGATTATTCTATTATAATTTTTTTGTTCTCAAATACATAGAGCAATAAACTATATTAGTAAGATATTGTTAGGATATTATTAATTAGAAGTCTTGAGATAGTCTGGATGAGATCAGAGTCCTAGAATTTTAGAGCTGAAAGGGATACTGGAAATCATATAATGCAGTTCTCCTATTTTATAAATAAAGAGAATAAGATTGGTTGATTTGCCTTGTAATTAGGTTGTGGTTGAGCTATCACCAGAACATGGTTTCCCAGCTTCTAGCCCACTGCTCTTTCCATTAGATATGAAAGTATAATCTGATATTTATAGTTAATTGTACATAAATTGTTTCTAAAGTGCTTTAAAAATATTGTTCTCTTTTATTCTTGTTCGGGTACAATTTAGAGGCTCTGGGGTTCCATCTAACACCAAAGTTCTATGATTCTATGAAAGAGGGTTAACAATCCCAGCTCTTTATATTGTTAATATGCTTAAAAATCTTTGTTCTATTACCAAACTACATTTCAGCCTATTTTAAAAATTGTGAATTATTCCAAATAAATGGAATCCAAATTACTGAGACTCTTCTGTACTAGAAAATTATTAAATGCAAAAACTATCCCAGGAGCTATTACTAAATGACCCTGGTTCCTTCACTAAATGATTATGGCACGTTCAGTCATTTGTGGCTTGAGTAGTTTTTTTTTTTTAAATAAGTTTACACATGCCTGCTCTAGACATTTGTATTTCTTTGTAACTGAGAGAAACAGTACTCCAAATATGGAAATGTCATATTACAAAAAATTAGTAATACCAGTGGCCAGAGCTTTGTACTTCTCTTGTCAGCTTGTCTCTACGACCAGGCAAAGTCTACAATGACCACAGGAAGTGAACGTGGGCCAGAATGTTGCTGCTGCCAATACCAAGTTATGGCGCTTGATTCTGATTTCTAGCTGCCTTACTTCACTTCCAGGGAATGATAATATTTGAAGGTGAGTTCTCAAAGCAGAACAGCACAGCCAGGTGTCAAACAGAGGAGAAGAAAAGGCATCACGAAGTCATACTGGGTGAGGCAGAGTGACTGCATGGAGACACTTGTCTCACTTCTAGAACATCCCTGAAACTAGGACCTCTCAACCAAAGCTTTCTCAGTTTTGGAGAAGGAGGAACAGTATCTGATAGTAACTACCTCTGGCAACTAATAAGCCTTTGTCTCTCTGGAAAAATTCCTTTTCTGGATCAACCATGACTATTTTGCTTTTAACATAAAAACACTTTATTACTGTATTTTCTAGACAACACATTTCAAGCTAATCCCCATCACACATTCTAAGGTAGATAAATGGGTTTCAGAACTCCAAATTTTAAGGAGTTAAAAGAGACTGATACTATCTGATGGTGAGTCAACAGGTTATCAGTGGGGGACAGCTAGTTGGCGCAGTGAGTAGAGTACCAGCCCTGGAGTCAGGAGGACCTGAGTTCAAATCCGGCCTCAGACACTTGACACACTTACTAGTTGTGTGACCTTGGGCAAGTCACCTAACCCCAATTGCCCTGCCTTCCCTGCTCCGAAAAAAACAAACCAAGTTACCAGTGCCCAACTGGAGTTAAAATTGGAGTCTTGGAGTAAAAATTAAGACTATTATTAGGTCTCAGTAAGGAATAGGGTACTTAACTTCATCCAGGCTCAAGGCCCAGCTAACTGTTTTCACAGTTTATAAGAAGAAAAGAACTATTTTGGTTCTTTTAAGAGGATCTTGCCTTGTTCCAAGGAATAGATGCGTAATAGCTCTTAAATCTTGATTGTCCCCACCTGTGGCCATTTGTTCAGAAACTCCAGTACTGAGGCTATTACCATAAAAAATTCTTTTTCCTATTGCCTTGCTGTTCCGTTTGGTCGAGATGGACAACGATCTGGCCACAGCGCTTTGACTCATTGAGTAAAAGTAGTTCATCAAGCTATATTTACTAAAAATAGGTATCCAAGTAACGTTCTACCCTTAAACTCGTTTTCTGTGTCTGGAAAGTAGGTGTTATCTAGCGTACGAAACGGCCTGACATGTGTGAATTACCCATCCTGCTGGATTTGCTTTTGTTTCTCTCTTTAATACGAATACGGTATCACTCTACCCAAAAGCCACTCCTGAGTGAAGCTGACCCTAGCACAGCTCACTCAAAAATGCACGGAGCGTAAGGGTTTGCACGTTCCAGATGGAATGAATGACTGAGCTGGGCTGGGACGGTATTCGACCAGCTAATGCCCAGTAAATACTCGACAAGCCAATGCTATGATAATGTCACGATGAGGATGATTCTAGGAGAGAGCCGTAATTATGTACTCAGAACTCCCGAGCAGCAGATGTTACAGCCTGCTATTGGACGCGATGAAAAAAAGGCAATAAATCTTACTGACAAAGTTCTCCTACTTATTACAAACATCACAAACACCTAAACCACCCCATTCCCACAAGGATAACAACAAAGAAGGCCACTTCTATGGCACAGACATCAAAACACTCAGGGAAATAGATGCTGAGAGGGAACAAGAATCCAAGAAAGGAAAAGGGCTTACAATTGTCACCAAGTTTCCACCTCTCTGACAGGCTGTTCCACATTTGTCTGAAGAGCTGTAACGCCCACTGCTACTCTTAGCCTCTAAGGGCCTATGATCTACTTAGTTGTCTTAGTCTAAGCACGGAAAACCTATTCTTCCCATAGTATGCGACATGGGTTGCGGTTTTTTAATAGGGTCTTCGTTAAGGCTCAAAAGGGAAAACTGAAGCGAAATGCAAAATACAGAACTGAGTTCATCTAGTATAGAATCTTTGTTGTTGTGTCTGACTCTGTGACTCCATTTGGGGTTTTCTTGGCAGAGATACTGGAGTGGTTTGCCATTTCCTTCTCTAGTTCATTTTATGAATGAGGATACTGACACAGACAAGGCTTTTAAGTGACTTGTCCAGGGTCACACAGCTAGCGTGTGAGGCTAGATCTGAACTCAAGAAGATGCGTCTTTTTGACAACAGGCCCAACACTGTGCCACCTAGCTGCCCTCCATGGTGCTGTCATGGATCGGCTTAGCAGACATAGCTCTGAGGAGTAGTACTCTGTTCCGTTGCTGTTTCTTACTTGGGGTGGGGGGCAGGGAGTGAGTTCCTTCATTCACTGTTCTCAGGTTAGCATCTAAGCCTAGACTATCAGCTTGTTATTTGTCTATTAAGAGATGTTACAATTACTACCTGTGCACCTGCTGTGTTTCTGATCACTATCTACTAGGCCCTATAGTGTCAGAACTCTACTGGGCAGAGGCAGGGGCAGCGATAGAAAAGGCACTGGAAGGAACTATAAAAAGCAGTCACCAAAAATCCAGCTCTGGCACCCATAGCTGAGGAATGGGGAAAGTACAGTGGATCTCCTGGACCCGTGGAAGGCAAGGCTACTCAAAGGACAGAAGTTCTGGATGTTTTGAACTGGAGGTCAATGATTGAGGAAGTTTAGAATATAGCAAAAGGTGAAAGCCCTAGATCCAAAGACAGAAGTCCACCGAAAAGGTTATTAGGAGTTGAGATTTTGAGAAACAGAACTGAACCAGTGGGGTCCAAAGGACAGCTAGCCTGGACTATTCATTCTTATCACAGTGGTCACCTAGACAATCTGAGGTGATTTCATACCCACTAAATGGACATCTTAGAGAACTGGCAAATTCTTCAACATTAATTCAGAAGGTGGTAATTCTAGGCTCAGAAAGACATACCGCCATGTAGACTGTTGTCCCAATAATAGGTTGCTGAAATGTGCTGAGCTGGCAGGGGCTGTACTGAGACAGTGAGCCCCAGACCAGAGTAATGATGATAATGACAAATTTCACAAGTTATCAGTCAAAGGGATCCTTCAGCTTTCTACAACAGAGAAATGAAATTTGAAAAGACTGGCAATCAAAGCTGTTTGTAAATTTTGAAAAGTTAATCTACAGTTAGAGATGGCTAGTGAGGAATTAGGGGTGTGTATACCCCACCACACAAGCTCTCTCCCCACACCAGAGTTCAGGAATAGGAAAGGTGTGTGTGGGTGGGGGGTGTCTTTCTGTTCCCCAGTTTCATTTTAATGCCATAGCCTGGTCTGGTCCTGTGCCGTGGCCTAAAGGAAGAATACCATAGCGTTACTAGTAAAAGACTTTGCGAGCCTTTCTCAAATCCTCCTCCTCCTCTTATCTTCTACTACTACATGGAAAGTAAAAATAACTGGTTTTTAAAGTCCCCAGGGAACATGGATATCTACTGGAAAGAGGGCATCAATCATCATTAAACCCTGGTAGTACATATGAAATAAAGTCATAGTTCTAATGACCTTTTTACCAAATGATAAATAGCCTCAGGCTTTTCTCCAATAAAATGTTAACACTTTTAAACAGAGGGAAAGGGCAACACAATCCAATGCCAACAGATTCCAAAAGACTACATTTAACCAACAAAGTTTTGGATAAATACCCTAGGTTGGCTAAAATCCTATTATTCGTCCAGGTCTACAAGGCATTTCAGGGAAACCTCAGTGAGGCATTCATTTTGAAACAAGTAAAAATCTTTTGCTCAGGTATGTGATTATGTCTCTGTGAACATTCCCTTAAAAGGGAACTGGGTGGCTGTGAACTGATGTCCAATGAAAGCTATAATGGTAACATACTCTAGGTAGGTACTTGTTCAAGGTCTGCTTGGACCTCAGTTTCACCTTGAAAAACAGAAGTTGGAGATCAGTGTTGTGACTTTGAACATCCACTCCAATTTTGCTCTGGGGCCTTGAAAACTTTGTAGCACCTTTTTATGAAAAATCAATCCATTTGGGCTGACAATTGTGATCAGACCAGGATCCATTTTACATCCTTAGAGAAAGGCAGGGAAAACCAGACCTGCCATCTCACAACTCGCTGGCATCAAATGGCAACTCTACAGTGACAGCTTTGATCCTACCTCCTTAATTTGTCCACTGCCCATTATAGAATCCTGACATTTCACTGGTACTCAGCTATGATTAAAATATAGCCTAACTGCTAAAAATAGAAATGTCTGTTTGAACACTAATTAAAAATAACAGTCTGGCATTTGGAAACTCATATAAACAAAATTAAAAAAAGCTGAAATAAATAGCAACAGTTAAGACGTTGGCCTGTCCTTATTGGGGAAAAGCTATATCCTTGCCCCCTAGAGTTTTTCCATTAATATTTGAATATATGGTGGTTCTGAGAGGACCCACAATGTCCATCTCATTGTTTTAATCTGAAAGTAATGAGCCACTTTTCTCAACATCTCTCTATTTTAATTATTATCATACCATTCCAATTATAATTTGATAAACTGGGCACAATGACTTTCTACAGTATTTACAGCAGTTTTTAATTAGACACAATTCAAACTCAGTTAATTTTTGAAGATTTAGTCCCTAATATAGGAAATTTAGATCTCTTGAAATGGCATGGCACTTAATAAGCACACTTTTCTAATAGCTGCAGGGAATTCTATCTCAAATCTGTTTCACATAAGATTTCCCTTTTTACTGTCTTCATTTTCCTCCTACAATTATTAAACAACTGGAGGATTCAGTGAAATACATCATACTATAACAGACTGCATTCACTCACTTAAGGGCTTACATCGCATTCCCTTTCCCCCTTCCTATACATAAGACATACTAAACAAAGAATAATTTTAGGGACAAAATAATTTTGTTTTCCCACAAATGTCCAGTCTTACTTTTCAAACATGGCTTTGATAGCTTTAGCTTTCATTTCCCGTACATATGGCCCCCTTCCTGTCCTAACTAAATGCAAACAACAAGTTCTAACAAATTCCGTCCAGGATTCATTAATGTGTAACAGCATCTCACTTTGGCCAACCTACAAGGTTACAAACACCCCACCCTAACTTTATAATTCAAAACCATTACAGGATGTGATGTGTACCTACGTTAACAGACATCCTCCCATTTCTGTCTCTGCTTATCAGCCCCCGAGGACATGCACGTGAGTGTTCATAATTTCAGATAATGGCTAGGGATCTCAAAAAGCCCAAATAAGTGAAACCGTCATTAAGTGGAATGCCATGGTGTCTAGGTAACATGGAAAGAGGTTAATACTGCACACAGGCAAGCACAACCAGAAAACAGATTAATCAAGGCACACATTTCTTGTCCTTCTTCACAAATAAAGCAAACAGTTACAGCTTTTGCTAATGGAAAAAAATAGCTTGAATAGCCCAGGGTTCTAATGGAACGCCAACATTCCTAGCCAATGGCTCAGACACTCTGTTTAATATCTCAGTGGGGCTGTTAATGAATTACCTCTGCATCCTGCTCCCGGAGGTGGTACGTTTTCTCTAGGCTCTGAAGAATTCTGGGACATAATGTCTTCTCCTCTAGCAGAGACTCCAGAAGTAAGACCAGCTGGTCTGGAAGAAGCTAAGAGTAAAATAAAATGTATTATGAGAACAGAACTTAGTTTACTGAGTAATTAAATGAAAACAGACCAAAGACAACAAGTCTAGGGTAACCTGCATAATTATAGTATGTGTCTAAAATATGGGAGACTTTAGAGTTGACTTTTGTAAAACCTCTGAATTTATATTGTCTGTATTCTGAAAGACTCCATTCTAGGGCCTAATTAAGCCTCATTTTCCATGGCTTTTCATTTCATTTCTATTTTTAGAAATGACAAAAACCATGTTTATCTTAATGAAACATTATCGTGGTTTATTAGGTCCCTTTCTTTATGGAATGCCTATGTTAAATAACTCCATTTTGCTGGAAGGGATAAAGAAATAGAAAAAAATCCATTTAAGATTTTTAAGAGCCCACCCAAATTTAGCAGTAGGGAAGAGGCTGTCATTCATTTTTCTAAAAATGAGATCCTGAAAAATGCTAATAAATATGTAATATATTAGGACACAAGCACTATACCTCAGGACCTTCCTAATATGTGTGTGTACATATATAGATACAGATATGTTTGATTATAACCTTAAACAAAATTTGACAGTTCAAGAAAATAAAAGCCAGGGAAACAAAAGCATAGGGAACACAAGAGACTAAGTACTTAAATGCTTCCTCTAACAATAATATTGTACAAATGAATTATTCATAGACAAGCCCATTTAAAATATACTCAAGGGTTAGAAAACATCTATTGTCTAGACTCTGATAGGCAACTGGATAGACAACCCATAGAGCTTATCCATCAATGTGTGCGTGTGTGCGTGTGCGTGTGTGTGTGTATGTATATTACAGATATTGCAAATGGACATTGAGGTAGTATAAAAAATGATCAGGATGAACGGGCTGAAGTTCCTTTGGGAAACTTTAACGTTCTTTTAATGACTCTAAACTTCTCCCTGGAACAAAGGCTCATTTTTTTAATGCCAATGTTCTTTTGATAACTGTTTATAGCTGTTAGTCATGTAATACTATAATCTCTTAAGAACTGAAATTAGGGATCACCTGAAGGGCATGGTAGGAATGAAAAGTCTGTATTTTACAAACAAGGAATTATGAATGAGAAGCATGTTATTAAAGAAATATATTTCAAAGAGAATATTGGTTGGTGACATAATTGAGAAGAAGTGATAACTCATGGGTCAGTTAGCATGCTCTACTGGCATCCTCTGGAATGTCAGGAGAACTTGAAGAAAGCCATTGGCTCGTTGGGTGGATTCCCTAAAGTAAACTTACGGGAGAATGTGGGCAAGAATCAAACCTTGGGCAAAATGGGCTGGCACAGATGGGTTACAACCTGTATTGAAGAAATGCCCACATCAGTGAGATCACAGATCCACTGGAATACTCGAGTGTTCCACCCAATTAAAATACAAAAATTGGGATCCAAAGGTAAAAAGTCTATCACTAGCTGTTAGGATAAGAAAAAGGATACCTCTAGTAAGAACAGAATTATTAGAACCTTCTGATAAGGCCAACCAACAATGTTTTGTTCCTAGACTCACAGAATCACTAGCACTCTTCTTTACACTTTTTAGAAATTATACCTTTTTGATGTTTATGAAATGCCTTGTAAATGCAAAACTTCAACATAACTGCTGTCATTTTGAAGGCTTTGGGTTACACAATTAAAGCTTATGAGATTTTAAAAAAGGAAACAATGGGAGATGTTTAAGATGCCAACTCCTGGGGCTACTTTTTCTTTATCCCTATACTTTTTTTTTAAACAAATATATATGGAGTGACTACTGCATTCAGGGCCCTATGCTGGTTACTCTAGGCGTTAGAAAGATCCTGCTTCCGATGTTTCCTTGACATGTGACCATGGACAAGTGGCTTAATCTCTCTGAGCCTCAGTTTCCACATCTATAAAACAGTGATAATATCTACAGCACTTTACAAGGTTATTATAAGCATCTAATAAAAATGTATGTAAAACACTTTGTCAACCTTTGTTAAGCGCTACATAAATGTCAGCTACGATTATTAGTACAGTGGCAATGCACAATGCACAGTGTTTAGGGGTTTGGCAAGTAGTATGATTTGGTTGGTACCCAGGGGAGTTATGTCTGGAAGAGTAGGCTGAAGCCAGACTTGAAAGCTATGAAAATCCTCCTACAAAGGTATTTTACAAATACGAATTAATTATACAAAAAATACAAATAAATTACAAATACGAATGCAATGCATGCATTGATCCTGGAAAATCAACAAAAGTATAATTAAAAAAAAGCCAGGAAAATTGCTAACTTGTCTCTCACAACACCTATGAAGCATGATACGGCTGTAGAATATCGATTACCTAAAAGGAACTCTTCTCTTATTTGGGAAACAAATACAAACAGAAACTAGTATCTCCTAATTCTGGGAAGTTCAGAAAATGAAAGGGCAAGAAGAAAAGCCACTACCTTCAACCTAACTGTTCCGTGCAGCCCCAACAAAGAGCTATTGTTCTAAGTCAAGTTGGGGAACTGATTTAGAACAATCTAATTCAATTGAATTTATAAAAGGCAAAGAAACCCTGAGTTAGCTAGTTAACAAAACCTCAATTATAAGGAGTCACACGAATTTCTGGGCCAAACCAATTTAAAAACGTTTCCATCTTTTTCAAACTTGATTGGATCAAAAGAAAAGACAGAGATCTGACTCTCAACCCCGCTCAACTACTTATTGTAATCATTTTGCAAGCCACTTAACCTCTCTCCAGACTCAGTTTCCTTTACTGTAAAATGAGCTTAAACTAGCTGATCTCTAAAGACCCTTTTAACTCTAATTACGTATGTTCTTACGTCTGCTGGTCTAATGCTTGAGTTGTACCCACTATATGAACATGAATGCAATATTACATATCCAAAAGAATTACTGACGGTTTTTTGAATAAATTTCAGTCAAAATATTTAAGACCAAGTCACACACTTCTGAACAGGCAATGGAAAGTCCGGTGGGATGAGGAGGGGGAACTGGCAGATCTTTAATTACAAACGTCTTGGTGGGCATAAACTTCAAACTTTGTCTGTAAATTTAACTAAAAAGCTAAAGGGTAACACACAGACACATAGAAGCACATTCCTTCAACTTTTTCACCCTTTCGGCAACAGGAAACAGGCCCGCTGGATGCAAGACCCAGCTTGTTCAAAGATGGGCAAAATTCAGTGTGGGATCTTTATAAATACAATGAACACATTCCATACTAATGTTGGCAGATTTCTTCTTTCCAGTTCTTTGGAGGAGAATTGTATGAATTATCCTACATGAGAAATAAATTGTAGCCATCTGTCCTTTAATTGTTCAAAAGTTTACGTCCTCCCCACTTTTTAAATTTAAGGAGAAATGGGTTTTTCTAAACAAATGGATAAAGTGAAACACAGAATTTGGATTCTTTAATGAATGCTTTAAAATTAATCCTATCTTACATTCCTTGATTTTTAAATTATGCTAATTTCAGTGTCTTCCTGGTATTTTAAAGAGTTTCAGACTTCCTAAAAGTATTTCAAAGCAAAATGTCACATAAATAGCTCACTGTGTAAGGGCACCTAGTAACGAAAAGAAATATGGCAAAAATAAAATGTTTAAAAACAGTAAAAGGATTTCTTATACTATTAAATATGTTCAGAATACAGTATTGTATTGTGTTGGGAATCTCTCCCTGGCAGCTGGTGTGATGGTAATGGGAGACATACTCTGTAGACTGTTCTACTCCCACCCATATAAAAATCAAATTACTTTAATTTCACATGACTTTTAGGGCAATTGTGTTTTGGTAAACCAATGCTGGGAAAGATACAGCCTCAACTTTGTTACCAAATAATCAAGAAAAAAAATTGACTCGTTCTGAGCAATATCTTCCGTTGCCTTAAACGTGACTAATATTACTTTCCTTTTCCTTACGGTTCACAACCATACGGTTCACAACCATATCTAAACAGTGACAGGAATAGAAATCTGTTTTCCTTTACTTGACAAACAAGGATTTTTTTTTGCACTGGTTTTTTTCCATGTGAGGACCAGGCCAGTACTTTTAAAATTCATCTGACTCAAAACCTCAACCAAAATAAGTCTGTGGAACACCAACACTGCGTGTGTACTTGAAAGACAGAGTCTCATAAAACCATAAAACTTGTCCGACAAAAACAGAAAAATATAATGCTTAGTTCCATCGGCCAACTACAAATGCCATTTATTGGCACTTCAAAGCTTTCTACTTTTGCTCTAAATTTGGAGAATGCCACAGTTTCTAATTAATGAGAAAGGAGGAAAAAAGTCTGTCTTGTATTTTTCTCATCGGCCAACTTGGTGGTAAAGCAAAACCACAAGGCTCTGAATGGCTTGGAGGAGTTTCTGCACAGGCCCTTGGAAAGAAAATAAGAATTTTCCAAACCCATCCCAACCTGTAAGAAGCACAAAGAAAACAAACTGACGCTTCAAAAACTCTTAGTGATGTTACAAGGTCATCAAACCTGACTCCCAGAAGACCACCCACACAAATGAGGTTGCTGTTATTTCTTGCAGGAGCATAATGCCATAAATGCCAGGATCCCCCTCTTTCCCCAGAAAAAAATGTCACTGAAATATACAACTACTGACCTTTCACAGGCATGAAACATGACAAGGCACTATGGGCCTGAACATCCCCAGCCGCCTGCCACTGCCTGCCCCGTACCCCAAAGTCAGGGTAGAAATCAGTAAAGGAATACAGCTGGTCGGCTGAATATCTTATCTGCGCCAGCCTGCCCTTGAATGAAGTCATTGAAAGCCTCCTCAGAGGGGAAATGTGCCTCGTACTAATGCAGCGGCCGATTGACAGTGGAGTGATTTCTATTATTACTCCATTATCACACTGGGATCTGTGCCTAAATGAGGCAGACTTCCTCCCTGATGCCGTTTCCTTTTATCCTGGCTGGAGACTAAAAGCGGATCAATGGGAACTATACATATGATGTCACTTCAATTTACAGCTATTGCCTCCCTCTCCATTGTTCTCTGTCTTACACACAGAGACAGATCAATTCTTCCCAAAAATGGTTAAAAAATGCTTAGAGAGAAGTCTTCTCCCAGAAAAGGGTTCTCTGCTATATTTGTCTATGTTACTAGGGCAGGAACTGTTTACACTGAGCAAAAACAGAAGAAACGGGGAGGGGGGATGGGGATCTCAAATTCTCTTGTATACTGAAGATTTGCTGGCTGAAATTCAACACAAACAAGGCCCAAACCAGAATTAAAGCAATATGACCTTTGAAAACCATACACAGAAGAGCTTTTAGTTGCAGTGACACAATAGAAACCAGTAGTTTTCCTTCTCCCTTTGGATTAGGTAGATAGTTGCACAGATAGAAAATGCTTTTTTTCATTTAATTTTCACAAGAGTTCCCTCAAAGTCTATAAATTCCTTCCCCCGCCCTTGTTAGAAAACAAGTCCATCCCTCCCCCCCCACCAACATCTACCCACCCACCCACAGACCACTGAATAATAGCAGTGAGAATGAGTCTCACTCACAAACTTTCAACATCAATGGGGGAAAAAGAAAGCCCAGGTAATGGTGTGTCAAGCAGAATCTGGGAGCAAAATCATCTTGATCTAAACAAAAATAAAAAAAAAAGCAAAGAGAAAGAAAGAAGGAAGGAAGAAAGGAATGAAGGGAAAAGCTAGGCTCTCAAGGACCTTAAGTCTCTGCATGGACATCATGCTTTCAGGGTTGTTTTCTATAGCTATAGACACTTTCCTTTTTTTTCTCCTAATTCTTTAAAAGTTTTATTTAAAGTTGTGAGTTCCAAGAAATATCCCTTCTTCCATTCCCTCTCCCTGAGATGGTAAGCAATTAAATATAGGTTACATATATATACAATTATGTAAAATATTTCCATATTAGTCATTTTGTACAAGAAGACTCGAATAAAAGAAAAAAAATGAAAGTAAAAAATAGTATGCTTCACTCTGTATCCAAACAGTATCAGTTCTTTCTCTGGAGGCAGATAGTATGTTTCAACATTAGTTCTTTAGGACTGTCTTGGATTACTTTATTGCTGAGAATAGCTAAGTCATTCATAATTCTTCACTGAACAATGTTACTGTTACTGTGTACAACGTTTCCCTGGTTCTGTTCACTTCACTATGCCTCAGTTCTACCAAGTCTTTCCAGGTTTTTCTGAAATCCTCTTGTTTATCATTTCTTAAAGCACAAAAATATTCCATTACAATCATGTACCACAGCTAGTTTAGCCATTCCCCAATTGATGGACATCCCTTCGATTTTTCCAATTCTGTCACCACAAAAAAGCCGCTATAAATATTTTTGTACAAATAGCTCCTTTCTCCCTTTTCTGGATGTTGTTCGGATATAGACCTAGCAATGGTATTGCTGGATCAAAGTGTATGCACAGTATTATAGCACTTTGGGCATACTTCCAAATTGCTCTCCGAAATGGTTAGATCGGTTCACAATTCCACCAACAGTGCATTAGTGTTCCAATTTTCCCACATCCCCTCCAACATCCAACATTTTTCCTTTTTTGTTGTATCAGCCAATCTGATAAGTATGAGGTAGTACCTCAGAGTTGTTTTAATTTGTATTTCTCTAATCAATAGTGATTTAGAATATTTTTTCATGTGACTATAGACAGCTTTGATGTTTTTGTCTGAAAACTGCCTGTTCATTTGACCATTTATCAGTTGAAGAATGACATACTTTTATAAATTTGACTCAGTTCTCTATATATTTGAGAAATGAGGTCTTCATCAGAGATATTTGTTACAAAAATCCCCCCCTCCCCATTTTCTACTTTCCTTATTTTGGTTGCATTTGTTTTGTTTGTGCAAAAACTTTTTAATTTTATATAACCAAAATTATCTATGTTACATTTTATAAATTTGTACATTTGACAGATAAGCTATTCCATGCTCTCTTAATTTGCTTATGGTATCATCCTTCATGTCTAAATCATGTACCCATTTTGACCTTATCTTGGTATATGGTGTGAGATGTTGGTCTGTACCTAGTTTCTGCCATCTGTTTCCCAGTTTTCCCAGCAATTTTTGTCAAATGATGAGTTTTTCTGTTCCAAAAACTTGAATCTTTGGGTATATCATATACTAGATTACTATGATCATTTACTATAATGTAATGTGTTCCTAATCTATTCCACTCATCCACCACTCTATCTCTTAGCCAGTACCAGATTGTTTTGATAATTACTACTTTATAATACAGTTTGAGATATGATATAGCTAGATCACCTTCTTTCACATTTTTTTCATTAATTTCTCTTGATACGACAGTTTTCTTTGAATACAAAGTACCTCTTCTTTGCAAATGTTCAAAAAGTTATAAAAGTATAAGACAAGACAACATATACCTATAATTAACAACCATCCAATCCCTCACCTTCACTTCCACCTAACAGAATACCAGAGAGGACTTTCCAAGTTTTACTCAAAACAATGTTTATAAACCCTGTTCACCCTCATCTCTATTGTGAAGTCTTCTACATGAAAGCAAAGCTTTATCCCCCTTAGTGTTATCAAATAACATGAACAAAGCATCCACGCAAATAGCTGCTGTTAACCAGGACACTGTGATAGGACATTTTAAATGCAGTATGTCTCAAGATTTAATCTGAACCAATATTAAGGACAGAAGAAACAAAAACGGTGTGTCACACTACTAAAATGAAAATTCTGTGAGGTTCAATTAAAATAAAATGCCCTAAAATTTTTAAAATATCATTTAAGGGTAAATAGAGTCTAAGTCTGTAGTGTTTTTTAAATTTGTTTCTTATCTAAACTAATACTTTACCACACCCCAAATTCTACAAAGGCACAGACCCTCATTTAATCTGAACTTTCTATATCACTCTGCACCTAGCATAAAAGCTACACACAACAGTAAGGCCTTAGTGAATGTCTGTCATTTGCATGCTATTTTTGACTCATAAACAGATGAATATCAATTAAAGTATATAGAACTGTACTACTGTCTCCAAAATTTAAAAAAATCAATTAGGCAAATGTAAGGTACCAAGGTATCTATCATCTACCAAGCTGTTAATGTTTTAATTATTCACATTGAGATGTTTGTAATTGATTCCTGAAGACAACTTGAAGTGATTTTTTAAAAGCATCAATAAATCATTTTTTAAAAAAAAGGACAGACAAGGCTGACCCATGCAAAGAAATCTTTAGATGTTAAAACTCCACATAGAAAATAATGAAGCATATTGAATTACTTTAACATCATAATCCAAGCACAAATAGGCTAGTGCAGATACGAGCCAAAGTCACATGGGGAACACCATTTCAAGAAGTAACAATGGTATCCACTTTACCAGAGTTAAGTTGTCATTAGCATGAAGTATATGATGATGACGATGATAATTGCTAGCATTTATATAGCGCTCTAAGGTTTGCAAAACACTTCACATGTGATCTCATTTGAAATAATTTTTCAACACAAAGTATAAAGATGCTCTCATTAAAAGGTTTCAACACTAAGAAGGATTAAAATAATGAATGCTTTGTTATGTCCCTCCATTACCTTTTTTTGTTACTTACAGTATATATAATCCAATGTAAACCTTCCCTCTTCCTAAAAGTCATGTATAACAATCTACTGTACATTTTAGAATACTGCAGAAAAAGAGCTTTTTAAATACTAAAACTGAGAACTTACAAGTTCAGAAAGAAACTTATTATCCTCAGTGATAGTGGTATATTTAAAAAAAAAAAGAATATTCTCCTGCAATATGTAGCAGCCAAAGTGACCAGAGAGTCCATTTTCATGGGTTTAATACTCATAAATGAAAGTATCACTTTTTAAAGACAACTATAAATTTCTACGCTATTCATTCTCTGCATATGCCCATGACAGCATGCTTTAGTGTATTATTTTCTATTATTTAAAAAAAAACCTTTTGTGCATTTTCTTTAGTAATCCCAAAGTATTATTTTAAATTCATCTTAAAATTTCATAACTATAATGAGATAATATTTTTCATCTAATTATGACCACGTATTAGTCAGTTGATATAACTTTGTTGAATAAACACTAAAAACTTTTTTAAAAAAATCAACCTCCTAATTCTTTGGTGAAATAATATTCTGATAGTGTCACAAAGGTTCTGGAGGTATGAATAAAACTTAGCCGTAAGAAAACTGTCATGTATGTAAATTAGGTGTGAATTTACCTTACTAAAATCTTTACTCTAAGTTTTCGTACCAGCTATCTTGCATTGGCAGTTCAGACTACTTTTTTTTATTTTATTTTTTTAAAGGACAGCCAATGCTACTAATTAATAAGATGAAACATGTCTTATTAAACCATGTTGCAAAATATTTTCCAATAATTTACTTAATGGACAGAAGATTCACTTAAGAAAAAGTCTGACATCTGCAATCCAATCTAAGTGCACTGAAACATCATAAATGATTAAACCTATATGCTTTAATGAAGTGCTGAGCCAGCAAAATGGACACCAGGTGGTTTCTAATGCAGGTTTAGTCAGGTTCTATCTAGCCCCAGTGTTCACAAAGAAACATTTCATCATAACTTTACCCTTGAGCATAACCGCCTTTCAAAAATAATATATAATTTTAAAAGTTCCAACTTCAAAAGTCTATTCACACCAGCATATAGATAGTATTAATGAGAAAGATAAGTGACGAACAAACTTTACACAGCAGGAAAGAAATAATGCTTGTTCCAACCAGATAAAGGTTGAGAACATCTGATAGACAGATTTAAAAGACAGCATAGTTAAAGATTACATTTTTTAAAACTTTGGCACTGAAACTCTCAATTCAAACAGAGTACTACTAATATTTTACACCTTTCCAAAATAATTTTTGAAAAAAAGCTATTTAAAAAACCACTTTAAATCACTTTGAAGACCTCAAAGTGCTACGTAAATGTGAGTCATTATTGTTATCTTATATCCTAAATCCTGTGAACCATGAACTTTGTACTGTTAGTGAAAAGATATTCACTGGGGAAAAAAATGCAGCAGACACCATCCCTTTATTGATTTATTTATTTTTCCAAAAAAAAAAAAGGTATAGCTTTATTTCTTGGTGGAAATAGACTCATGCAATGAAGCACCTCTAAATTAATATGTCCGTGCAGAAAAGAACTTTGGACAAATATCACCTCTAAGACTATTTAGCCCCTAAAGAGAAAGTATAAATAAAGGGAATTTTTTTTGAGATCTTGTGGACATTATTATCTGAAGTACCACATGTGTAAAAATAGAATCTTTTCATCCCTTATTTTTAAAGCAAAGATTTACTGTATTTAACGAAACTGCTCTTTCAGCTGCCCAAAAAATATGCACGCTTTCAACACCTCAATATTAAATGTGATTAGTTGGTGCTGCTGTAGTTACTGCCCATTTGGCTAGAATATCCAGGGAGTTGTTATTCCATGATTTTGTAGTTTATCCACAAAAAGTTAATTTATGTTCCTACACAACTAGATTCTGGCCCAGACAAGATTCTCATTTCTTAGAAATTTGAGTAACACACATATTTAATAATTACAAGCCTGCAAATATTTTATATTGTAAAGGACCAGAGTATTAAATTATCAACTATCAGCTAGGAATATGTTAAAGGAAGTGTATACCCTCCTTTAATTTTAATCAAGATAATTGTTTCTTAAAGGTACTTAAAAGCAAATAAAATAGAAATCATAATCCACATAGCCATTACAATGGGTTCGTGCATGCCCAACACAAAGACTGCCCATCAATTTCTATCGTCACATTATTGAAAGTAGATGAATTTAGCATTTCATTTTTGCAGCTGTCAGGAATGTAAACAAAACAAAAATATAGGATATTACAGAAAAATAGTTTAATGACAATACTAACAATTTTGCAAGGGGTTTGAGAAAGGAGAGAATGGTAAACAGACTGGTAAAGAGAAGCGAACGACTATAATCTGGGGCACAGAACAGATAACTGAACTAGGAATAAAATCTTTTTGGTAGGGTTCTGAAATATATTAACTTTCCTATAACTCCTAAACCCAAAACATCTTATCAATGGGATTCTGGCTTCTAGTATCATTTCTGTAGTTCTACAGAAGCCAAACCAAAATCAAATCTTGCACGCATGCCTCTCATTTAGGTAGTTTCTGTTCTATGGGATTCCATAGAAACATAACTCAAATGCTTACTTAGTGTCTAATTGTGGTTGGTTAGAAGGAAGTGGTGCATTGGCAGGGGGAAAGGGAAAAAAAGAATGATAAGAATTACTGCTGAAGGAGAAAAATATTTTTTATTTATACCAAATTCTTCCGTCCTAGTGTAACGTATCCCACTTAGTCTCTCTTATATTTCATATTTCAGTATGTCTGAAGTTTGGAAAGAAAACATATTTAACTTAAATTAGGAACACCTTTGGTTCTATCCCAGGTGTTTGATACCCTCCTCCCTGTTTTAATTTAGAAAAGTTTTCTATGACATAGATTGCTATTAACTCGGGGTACCTCTAACTTTCTAGAAATTCCTATTGCTGAAAGATATTAGGAAGGTGAACATTTGGTGGAAAATGTAGACTAGGAATTCCACTGACTTATGAGGACTAATAGAGAGGCTTCTAATGTCTTCCTATCCTTCTTCTCTGTCCAATAACAACAGCTCACTTTATGGAAAGAAAAACTGCCTAGTATTTACATGGAAGAAAAAGGACTGCCCTGGGACGCAAATATTGTGTGTAGGGGCTCACACACACACAAATAAGAAACAGAATGTTGAAATTAAAGCAGACAATACAAAGAAGCTAAATTTGATTGCACAGTATTTGAGGGATTTCGATAGCCTAATGTTAAAAAATTAAACAACGCAATTCAGAAGCTATTTACCAGTGAAGAAAACTGATTGCAACAGTGTGATTTAACACAAATGAGAAAAAATGTTGAAAAGGACAAAGCTCAAAATTGAAATGATTCAAGAGAATTCAAACAACATAATCTTACATCTAATTTGTGCAATCACTTGTAAACAAGTTCAGCTTAAACTCATTATATTGTGAAGCAGCCAGAAGCTTAAATAGGACCAGGAAATTTGAAATGTTGCCTTATTCACTGCCCTAGAAATATACTCCAGGTCAGGTTATCAAAATTAAAGTCTACAAAAAAAGGGAAAGGATCATTACTAATAGTAGCTAATTACGGATTTAACTCCAATATGAGTAAGATACTCCTTTCACAGATGTCTGTAACAATGTGGTTAAAACTCAGCTATGTTTTCCATTGTAAGCCTAATTCTCAGTCAGTTACAATCTTAGCCAAAACTGTCCCTAAAAAAAAATGGCAATTGAGATTTTTAAATTGCTTGGTGTTTAAAAAAATTATTAGTGAATAATAATGTGCGTGTAAAACTCAAGTTTTATTTACTATGGTCATAATTTTAACAGTACTAAGCAATTTTCAATCCAAGAAAATACTACCTAATTAGTGACTTTTCCTGGTTGTATAAATTTTTTTCCCTTAAAATACCCAGTCTAAAAGTATCAGAAGTCCCTCTCCGCCTTCCTACCCCTCACCCCATCTTCTAAAAGGTACAATTTAACTTGGAATCTTTCAAAAACTGTATCTGTTTTATGTTATTTTTCTGAAATAATTTTTAAGGAAATTTTCATGCCTAATTTGAATGGCAAAAAGATTTTCCCCAAAAGTAGTTCATGAAGTTACTTTTCCACATTTAAATGAATTTCTGTTTCCATTTTTAGTACATCAAAGAGAGTGAGACCAATCATAGCCTATATGATGCTTTCTTAAAAGTTAAACTTTATTCAATTATACAAAACAAATCCATTTGATTGACATATGATCAGTATTTGTAATGATAATCAAAACTGGATACCACTTTATGGCAGGAATTAAGCTGAAAACATTTTGTAGATGCCACATTAGGTTGTTATTTAAAATGATATGTAATTCCTACTTTATACAGAATACATTTTAGCACAATCAGAAGGCTGGTTGGTCAACTGATACGATGATAGTTTGGAATTTTACATTATTGAAACAGTTATATATTACTTTAAAAAATGAACCTCAATCTCCTCAAGATTATCTAAACTTTTCTTTTTACTCAAAGTTAAGCAACTAATAAAATACCAAGGTATTCAATATAGACAATAAATAAAGCAAAGTTTTCTTCTGGAAACCATAAGCTCGTAATTCTAGAAGTGAAAGAGATCTAAGATGTGGTCCAGGTCAAACCCCTAATTATACAGATGAAGAAACTGAGGCCCAGAGTTTAAATGATTTGCCCAAGGTCTTATATGTAGTACAAAATTAGGATTCAAACTCAAGTCCAACTTCGGAATTTTCCAAAGTGTGCTAAGTGTTGAGATTATGTACACCTCTGGGTAGGCAGAGGCATCCATCTGGACTAAAGGGTGAATGAGTAATTTCGGAAAAAAACAAACTCAAAAAACAATTCTCAACTTTTGCAAATTGTTTACATAAGAATCTAATTTGCAGGAATAATTTGTGCTATTCTTACAATTTTATTCTGGGAAGAAAAATTCACTTGAGTCAAATTATTTTAAAATAACAACTTATTTCTGAGTATTTGCTACCTGTTTATGCCCAAAGCCCACTATCCATTAGGCACTTAAGAAGAATCCACAGTGGCACCCACATTTCTAAATGTCCTTAATAGCTTATTAAAAATGTGTTCACAAGTGTTCAAACTCTACTGAGCAAATCTGACAGCCAGCACTACCAGCAGAAGTACTATTCACAGCTGAATGACTTTGGGCGCTACAATACCTATAACTTGTTAGTTGTTAGTGAAGATAGCCATTTAGAAGAATGAATGATGGAAGCAAACTTATTTTCTTAAGAGTGGGAAAGCAGATGGGAAGGGGTAGAAAAACAAGAGAATTCAATAGGACCAAAACCTTTTCTCTTTCAACAAAGAAATAGAAGCTCTCTCATTTGATAGCCCAAAACCCTGGGACAGTGGGTCCCATGTGGCTGTCACATTTTCCTAAATAAAAAATAAAAATAAATAAAAAATAAATCTTACTTACTAATGTTTATTTGAGGCAGCAGGCTGGTGCCTAGAGTCCTTCCACCTTATCAGTATTTGGGTGCTCTGGTCATCCTTCACAAAGCTTAAGTGTTTGCTCCCTTTTCTCCTTTCCTTAAACCAATCCCAGAAGAGGCCCAACGTTGCTCCGCCCTACAAGCTGCACATTTTGGACTGGTAGTCATCAAGTTCCTCCTTCCCACCCTAGACCTCCTTTAGGAAAGAAGTTTCTCTCTTCCTCTTCTCTCTGGACTGTCATCTCTTACCCAGTAATTACCCTAATTAGAAGGTTTAATCTCAGCATTTAAACAACCTACAAACTAGTTCCAACACAGCCTGCAATTCAGATGACTAAGAGAACAAAGGCAGTAAGAGGTGTAGCAATTTTATTCCTAATTTATGGAATGTTGATGATCTCTTCTCATTGCTCATCGTGTTAAAAAAAAAAGTCAACCTTGCACCACGACCTTTTCACAAGAGAGGTATCATTAGCATTTGTGTGGAAAACACCATGGTTATGCCAGCTACAATAAGGGAAAAATATTATTCACTAATACTATGCTTCAAAGTTTGGTAAGTAATTAAAAGCAACGAAAACTTCTAAGGCACCACCAGGTGGAAAATTGCAAGACCCATGGTAATAAGTCAACATGGGGAGGTTTTGCAAGAAATGTTTTCATGCGGCATGCAGCTTGGATTAGGTCATGCAAAGAAAAACATAGCAGGTTTCCATTAAAAATGTGTATGATTTTTAACTGAGGTCGGCAGGAATCATTAATTGCTCCCAAGGGTATTTACAAGCATGAATCTACCTGGCACTGGTAATACCGTACAATGTCAGAAATTTCATTTTCACAGGCACAAGGAAAGCTTCAATGACTTAAATGGCAGGCATTGACCAAGTCAAGTTACTGTTATACACAGGGCATACTGAAGAAGACCTTTTGCTTTCAGGACTGCAGTTCTATGGCAATTCTAACAGATAAAAGTTAAGTAGCATTAACTTTGAAGAAGAAAAATCTCCAAGCCTTTAACTATTATGACTACCTTTGGGGACTGGAGAAGAAGCTACACTGAAGGTTCAAGGTTCAAGTGAGCAGACCTCATATCTTCCAAGGATTACAAGGAAACGTGGAAAAAGACTTTAGATCATATAGTATCAGGAATCCAATTCATGGATGCAAGTGAACAGTTACTTTTTCTTTAACAATTTTAATACCTTTCCCTTGTTCTCCACACTGAACTTTCCTCATTTTAGTCTTTAATAAAAGGTAGAACTCACATTGCGACGGCATCGTATAGTCTTTTTCCACAAAGTAAGTCTTTTAAACACATAGCAATTACTGAGCAGGACTAGCTCAAGTAGGTTACCAAACTATTCACAGCCTTTTTGTTGTTGTTACTAAAACTACAAATGTGAGTTTCCATATCGTAGTCTGGTTGAATAAATTGTGCTATGGATATATTAGGCTGTAACGATCAATGATCATGAAGAATTCAGAAGCCCTTGTAAGAACTGATGGAGAATTTTAAAAAGCAGTACTGGTATATAAACATGCACAAAAACTACAGCAATGTAGATGAAAACACTAAAAAGAAACTGAACTCAGATTAAACGTAATGAACAGTAATGATCATGGATAACATGGTGGGGGGGAGGGGGAGGGGGAGGTGTGCCGTTAGAGAGGTTAGGGTACGGCAGTTGGAAAAGGGACGCCAAATGCCACATACAATGCTGGACATGGCTGTGTTTCAGTGGTTTTTATTTAACTGTTTTTCTAAGGCAGAGGGGGAGGGGAACAGGAGGGGGAGGCTATATACTAGAAAATGAGTGTGCTATAAAGAACAAAGGGCATCAATAAAGCTTTTTTTTTTAAAAGAAAGATATTCCAGCCCATAAAATAAAGCATTCTTTTTTTATTTGCTAGAACTTGTCGGATCTTGAAAGCACTCTGCTCATACTTAGAAAAGTTACCTAATAATTTGGAAGTTAAGATCATCTTTTTTTCTTTTTTAACAAATCAACTGGTATGAAGACTTTTCACAAAACTCTCCCTTTTCAATATATTTTTTACAAGTTAAAATGGTTTAAAAATCAACAACGGACAAATGTAGATTTTCTTTACACAGTATTTTTGTATCTGCATTTGTCAGAACATAGTATATACTAACTTTTTAATAAGGCAAAATGTTGATATAAGCATTAATCAGAAACAACTTTTGGTACCTTAATTTTGCACGTCATTTTAATTTACCTTAAAAATTTTCTGGTCTGTATTTTAATTTAGCAAACACTTGAAAACAATTTACCAGACAGGCAAATTTGGATGTTCTTCTGAGAAGAAAACTGACAAAGTAAAATTTCAACAATTCCAAATGTTAATATAAATCTACCTAGCCTGAAATGTTAATCTAAAGAAATAAAAGGTGATATTCTTTGACCCCATCCAGGGTCCATAAACTGACAAAATCAGGCACCTGAGAAATGAAAATAAAGAACATACTTACAGCTACAGATAAAACAAATATGATAATTTTATTTTTTTCAAATACTTGCATATTAAATGTTTTAATATATGTTCAATGGATAAGGATGGGAATGTTTCAGCCAGCTAGAGCTCAAGTTTTACGCACAAGAACAGGAGTAGCATCTAATTTAAACCAAGAAAAGCACCAAATTTACACTCTCCTACAAGTAGTTATATGTCAACACTCCAAGCTGAGTTATTTTTAGTGATCCTACTGTAGTCACCAACCATAGTGCAATGAAAATATTTCTACCGAAGAACAGAATCCCTTTACAAAGAAACAGCTCATTTTTTAGGGCTAAAAAGAAGTGAGAGACAGGTAGAATCCCATTTTAGCACAGGAATTCTGCAGTAAAGCATTTTAGAATAGAATATGAATGTTCTTTGAAGGATAAACACAATCTGACTTAAGTTTTCAAATATTTTAAGCTACCAAGCTCTATTAAAAAATCCCCACCCAAGTAAAGATTGAGAAATGAATCTGATGTCTCCACTAAGCCACTCACAATTTTTCCATATGAGTCAGAGAGCTTAATTTTAAATGCTAAAGAAATTACTGTCTTATTCATTTTTTCTAAATGCATATGAAGCCTATTAAAGTCATTAAAAGGCATCATGTATTTTTTTTAAAAGTCTAAGTATCTATCAGTATGAGGAATCCAGATCGCTATTTTTTCAAAAATGATTAGTATAAATATTATATGAGAGGCTGAGGAAACACTATAGAAACATGCCAAAATGCCAATATTCAAAATCTTAGCAGCACTGAGTGACAGCTACGTTACAGAAACTTTTCTCAGAACTCACTCTCATCACTGAGCCAAACGATGCTTCCAGAAGATTCCTATTACATCCATTTCTTTCTTCAATATTCATATTAGTAGTTCCTATAGGCAACATGCTGGAGGAAAAAAAACTTAGGGAGTCAGGAGATCTAGATTTCAGTTTACCATTTACTAACTATATGAGCTTGGGCAGCTCACTTAATCTAAGGTTCATTTTCCTGAACCATTAAAAAAAAAGCTATTTAGCTTACCTATCCCATAGGACTGTGAGATGTGAAAATGTTTTGTCAACTGTGAAACACTAAACAAATTTTAGGATAGATTTGATCAAACCATTTCCTTCTGTTAACCAAATAGCACTGCCTCTCTGGCCAATAACACTGGAGGAAGACAACTATTCACGCACCAACATTTAAACATCTGGCAACAGGTGGGTTATACTCACAGCAGGGATGACACCCATACATCTCCTTAATATTCGGACCATTAGTTCTACAAGACAATGCAGACAATAGCTGCATGAATTTTTTTTAGAAACTCCCCTCTTCTCTTTCCCTCCCCTATCTGCTTCGATTTCAACATTGTATTTATAGACGGGTGGTGATGCTACACACATGTGATCAGACAAATAGCATTCCCTCAGGAGCATGCTGCTCTATTGTTTAGAGGAAAGCCAAGAATTACCCAAAGCCAGTTCAATTTGTACAAGTACAATGCTAAACATAAAATACCTAACACCACGGAAGGCAGCAGTTATAAATTAATGCTTTAATGCATAATTTCTTGACTTTTTGAATGTGTGAGCCCTAGGACGGCCTCCATAAGATTCTTGAAGATTAGTGTCTCTAAAAATTTCACAGAGAATATTATCAAAACATCAAGCTAGTGACATAAAAGTTAAGGGCAGTACTTTATATATACTTAAAGTCAACTGAGTTCAAAATTAGAATAAAGAATGCATATAGTATGCATAGCATTAGAATAAAGAATGCATAGTATATTGCCTGTATTTCTACCTCTAGTAATGGGCTTTATGTACTAGATTTTAATATCCTTGAGCCTGGGCAAGTGCAGAAGTCTTTTTAAAAGAAACATGGTTTACTTGCACAAAACTGATCAGTTTTGAGAGATCGTTAATATCCTTGAAGAGAAGTGGTTTTTGTGGGTGTGAAACAAAAATGGTGAGAATTTGAATTAGCCCCTCTTATTATAGTATTGAAATTAAGTCTCCTTAATTTATCAAGTCATGTTCATGCCCTGATTTTATATACTCGTATCTATCAATAAATATTGTGATACTTGAAAAAAAAAAGAATGCAGTGTTGTGTGGACACACTGCCCCATTAGACACTTCAAAGCTATGTAATTAATACACAGTTGCCTAGTTCACACAAATGCCTGAGAGTGCGCTGCTGCTCCACACAGCTATCAATCATAAAGTGTTACTGAGATAATTTTGGGCGTACTCATCTCCCAAACATGGATGACAGAAAAGCCAACAAAGGTTGAAGTATCAGGAACATGGAAGCGAATGAAGAAAAGCGGTCGTGTGCTAGGAGTTGTGCTTGCTGAGGCAGAGACAGGAATGCTCCTCGGGGGCACGGACTGTCTGCTTCCTCTCTTTGTATCCCCAGTTCTTAGCACGGTGTCCCACATACAGTAGGTGCTTGATAAAATTTTTACTGATTGATTGGTTTACAGAGGAAGAGACAAAACTACTGCAACTGCCCAATGGGTTAATGGAGATTTGCCACAGAAAAAACAGTGACAACAAGAATTATGTTGGAAAGAGGAGAACTGATGAAAGCTTAATGGTTTAGAAGTTGTTTTGAGTCTTAGGGCAGGGTGGATAGGCAATGAAGGTCCAATTAATATAATAAAGGGAAATGAGGGATGTGTGACAAGCAGATGAAAGAGCGAGAAGGACCCAAGTTAAGGACGAGCAAAGATGAGTTCGCAGAAAATGTGGGAGTGGGGACAGGAATCCTGGATATTGAAAGATGGTACACAGGACAGTGATGGGTTCACATGAGAGCAGGGAGGGAAGTAGATCCGAAGAGCAGAACACTTAGTCATAAGCAAACGCACAATTAACAGGAAGAGCACTGGTTCTGGAATCAGAGGACCTGCATTCAAACAGCAGATTGGTCACTTATACCACTGTGACCTTGGGAAAGTTATTTCACTTCTGCTGGTCTCAGTGTCTCACAAACAAAATGAAAAAGGCTGCATTTCAGGGGTGGGGAACCTGCAGCCCTGAGGCCACATGTGGCCTTCTAGGTCCTCGGGTGTGGCCTTTTGACTGAATCTCAGTTTTACAGAACAAATCCTTTTATTAAAGGGGATTTCTTCAGGGAAGTTTGGATTCCATCAAAGGGCCGCACTTGAGGACCCAGAGGGCCACATGTGGCCTCGAGGCTGTAGGTTCCCCACCCTTGCACTAAATGAGCCCTAACATTACCATAACGCTTCTAGCTCTTAATCTTATGATCCTGTAAGAAGCCAGTGTCCTTAACAACAAGAACAAAAGTGATCACTTTGTGATGCACTGCCCAGTACTTCTTGAGTACTTCTGCTTTTCTAATGACGTATTCTACCACCACAGCAAGGCACTTTATGTTGATTTCCTAGTAGTGGTGGTTACTGTACAATGATCCAGCAACACCCACCCTTTAAGAATAACGGCATAAAGAAAAGTGATTAAACTGCTTTTGATGCAAGCCCTGTAGGGTATACATCCTAAGAATGTCAGACAGAAACCAAGGTCAAATATACACCACAGATCCTAGATTTTAGAGTTGAAAGGGGACTTCAAGGTCATCTAATCCTACTCCTTCATTTTACAGTGAATGAAACTGAGACCCAGAGAAATGCAATGATTTGCCCAAGATCACATAGATCTAACATGTGGCAGGGGCCAGGATCTGAATTCAGGTCCTCTCACTCCAAATCCAGTCCTGCCACAAAGAATACTGCTATGAATATTTTAATGAGAGGCTGCAGAGAAGGGAATAAAGTGGGTACCCTATGATTGAGGAAAGGTCAAAATAACTATGGTATATTAATACAATGGAGTATTGTTGCGCAGCAAAAGAAATAACAAAAATGAAGAATTTGTTAGACACAGTAAGATTTATATGAACTGAGGCAGAACAAAATAAGCAGCACCAATAAAACAATACAAACAATGACTATGATAACATACACAAAATAGCACCAAAACTTGAACTCAAGAATAATGGAAAAAACCAGTGGAAGTCCTAGAGAAGAGATAATAAAACATAGCTCCTCTTTCATCCAAGAGAGGTTAGGGCCTGCCAGGGAAGAATAATATACACCGTCAGACAAAGTTTCTGTATCAGAGTTTTGATTATTTTCTGCCACAAAGGGGTATATGGTAAATGACTGTGACATAAAGACAAAAAAAAAGCATTTCTCAACAAAACAATTTCTCTTAAAAACAGGGGTGTGCATTTGCAAAATGGGTGGGATTAAATCAAAACACAGCAAGGAGGCAAGTGGTGTATAATGAATGAAATTTACGAAATTCCTATCAGCACTGATTAGAACCAGCTAATTTAACTATTTTAAAAATTATTTTTAAAAAATGATTCAACAGTGAAGTTTCAGAGGGTATATAAATTTAGGAGAGTATATTTGCAAAACAGTGCATACTTAATTTCACAAGCTAAGGAAATCATCAATAGGGAATTTCTTATCTATCCCAGGAAAATAATCCAACAGGTGATGTGAAGAATTACTATAATTAAGCACAAGGAAATGTGAGCCAGATGCTCAGTATGTTTGCATTTTCTCCCAAATAATGCCATTACCCAATTGTATTTATTGGAAACCCTTTCATTATCTTTCCCTTAACAGACATTACTATTTATAAAAATAGAAATATAACATGAGAATATGCTGAAGGGATTCACAAATCTACACCAATTGGTAGTACCACGGCTTAAATTGATGGAAAGCTATATAGAATTACATATGGTCTAACCTATAGAATTGTGTGATATGAATGATCGTGACTCTCTACATTTATACAGACTTTCTGCAAAGTAAACTTGAAAGCCTTTGCACATTCAATATATCATTTGGACTCACAATAGTATTTATAGTCTGGAGCTGTTATAATCTAGGTAGATAAGATGGGGTAACAGAAGTTAGGTGACTCATTCAAATTCACATTTTAAGACTGTCCCTCCTGGATTCTACTAGTCACCAAACTCAAGTAATACATACTCTTATGTAGTCAATACCTACTCCATTATTTTAGGTAGTAATTAAAAATGGCAGTGAGTTCATTTTTCTCTGTCTTGCAATGTTCCTTCCCTTCTCCCAAATTAAAGTTACAGGATACCATCTATAGCTAGCCACAAAAAATGAGGATTTTTTAAAAGGTGAAATATACCACTTAGGTAGGCATTACTCAAAGTAAGAGAATATGAATAACTGTTCCTGCCTTGTTTTGTGGAAGTTGGATATATTTCTCAGCAGCAGCCATAAGAAACCACTATCATTACAAAGACTTTGAGTCACCCGAATGAGGTCACTGCAGCAAACCCACCATTGTGACCACACCTTCCTTTTGCCAGGCGTTTACCACTCTTTAATGACTGACGTTCTGAGTCCCAAATCACCGTCCCTACGTTTTTGAACTGTTTGGTCCTGCATATAATAAAAACGAATGTCCTTTCAACCCTCAATTTTAGGGGCACTCAGGATTTTCTACCTCATTCTGAAAGTAAGAAAAGCTCCTCTCCCTCATTCCCCACCCCAAAGTATCTTTATTTCTAGGCCCAAGTCGAGTGAGTTGGTAGGTACTTTGTAGTATCCAATTTTTGTGTGATGGAAATTAAAAAAAAGAAAAAGAAAAAAAGCATGGGCGGATAGATCTTGTAAAGTCCCCCTTCAGAAATCTGGCCGGCCATGTTCCTTTGCAATGGAATTGTAAAGCTGGTAAAGGCAAAAAGTCACAAACAAAACAAACCACCAAAATAAAATGAAATGCCACAGGCAACAGCGTCTTGGTTAAATCTAAAAGCGATTCAAGTTAATATGTAACATAACCCCACCACCTTTTTCATGGCTTTAATTATTACAGACAGTAAAAAAAATATTCCGTCCATCCCTATTTAGTAATGTTTTATTTACCCCTAAAGGCTAAAGCTTTCATTAAATGCAGAAAAGTTGTGCTCAATTCAATACATATGGTAAGATCTCTGTGTGCCTTGTACAGTAGTGTCATGCTTTCCTCAGAACACTGCACACAGTTACAATGTGCCTATGTCAGAATTCTTCTGTCTATGCAATTAATAAGTGGCAAACTTAAAAAACAAGTTTCTCCTTTCCTGTTTTCCTGCTGTGAATTGTTCTCTTCATAAACAACGTTTTCTGTTTTTAAAAAAAGAACTGATAAGTACACGGCACTTCAAGGTTTGTAATTTCTTAAAACAATCCTATGAGGTACACGCTTCAGGTTTATTAAAATCCCCACTGTACAGATGAGAAATTCAGGCATGGAAAGTTTATAAATACTTTCCCCTGAAAACACAGGGCTAGTAAGTAATGGAGGTAGGGTTCAAACGCAGTAAGTGTCCTCTAATATTGCTTCAAGTCAAAAGGCTGAGGTAGTCTTTCTTCCCAAATATAAATATTTTACAGTTTCTAGCTGGCAAGGTCTTCTAAAAGAAAAATCGATTTCAAAGTGATACCACAAAGTGGCTTTCTATTTGAGAAAGCAAAATGAGCGGGCAGCATAGGAAACAAAAAAAAAGTTGGAGAAACAACTCTAGTTCTATCTGATATATATATATATATATGTGTATGTTTATTATATATAGTATAATATGCATAATATACATATGCATGTATATAGCCACATAAACACTGAAAAATTTATATTGAAGCTGGTCCCTGACCAAATAACAAAGAAGACAAAAAAGACTATGATATGAAGACAAAAAAGCATTTCTCAAATAAATATTTTGATATATAGCTTTATCAGGAGGCAAGAAAAGCCAAGAATGGAATCTGTCCTAACAAGTAAATAAACTGTTTACTAGTTGAAGTGCACTGGGAGGTACATTAACTCTTCCAAGTCATTAAGATTCTATTTATTATATTCAAGAAGGAATTTACTAAATTACTACTCATTTGGTTTACCAGTCTTTGGCCTTTGAGTACCTGAAGTAATCTGTCCATACACATAAAAATATGTGTATATGCTTCAAAGGCAAGAAACTGAATAGTCTGGTCACAAAAGGAAAAGAACAGACAAAAGAAAAGTACTGTGCAGCATTATGTTGACCCCTATATTTCTTGTATTTGCTATTCCTGTAATCCTATGAACTTAGGCCCTGGAAAGGCATGTATTTGGGTCATTAAGTAATGCAACTTCCATCATCTGTGGCTGCTGATCTCTAAAGATATTTAGAATTTGAAAGGAACATTTCCAGTTCTCTTCTCTTCAGTCTTAATGATGGTGACTAAGGTTTTTGAGAGGGAACTTTCAGGGCACACAGCAATCACGGACAGTCTTAAAAGTCCTTGCCTTTTATCCCGTATTCTTCTACCTCAACCCTATTCCCTTTGCAAAGCAGTTACAATGAAGCTTTCCAAAGACTCTAATGCTGAAAAATGAACTTGGGTTTGCATTCAATTACCCTACTTTATTAGCAGAACTCGCACACCAGGACACAGAAGATCACATGGTGTTCATTTGCCTTTGGTTCTCCAAAAACCCTTCCATAATGGCAAAATAATTCCAAAAGTGGAAAATGAGAAGCAGAATGAAAAGGTAAGGCCATAAACATTAAAAAAGAAAGGATTCTGATTTTAACTGGTTTTCAAGGAACCACTCACATGGGCATCAAAGCGAACTAAACCCAAATGTGAGCTTGTAAGAAAAGCAGTGTCATACTGTCATTCGTGAGGACGTTTCTAGCCCTTTCCCAACCCCAACCCTGGATTGCTCCCACCACCTTCCATCTCTGCTCCCACATGCATGCCACTGAGTGGCTGTGGAAGAAGTCACATGGACCTGCTACCTGAATCTACCATAAATGTCACTCAGTCTTAACAATGCCAACCAACAACCACCAAACTATCTTTTCTTTTTGTGACAGCCAAAGTCCTAGAAAAAGCTATCTATACCTGTCTACCTTCTCATCTCCCACTGACTTCTCAATCCCTTGCAACGAGCTTCTGACCTCATCATGAAACTTTTCTCCAAGGTTACTAACGATACCTCTTTATCATCAAATCTGATGGTCTCGAAGTCTCTTAATGCCCTTCTTGAACAACATTGGACACTGGTGCTTGCCCCTTCCCTTCCAATGTGTTCTCTCCTTCTGAGCTGTCCGTGACAATGCTCTTTTCTGGTATTTCTCCTGCCTTTCTGGCTATTCCTTCCCAGTCTCTTCATTTTCCATTATTTAAGCCTCACACACTCTATCAATGCTGTTCAGGGCCTTCTTGCCTTCTCCTTTTGGGTGATCTCACCACTTCAACTACCATATCTAGGGGGACAACTCCAAGATCTGTAGGATGGGACAGTGCGTAGTACACTGGACCTGGAGTCAGGAAGATCTGAATTCAAATCCGGCCTCAGACACGTTACTAGCCATTTGACTCTAGGCAAGATGCTTAGCCTCTAGCCCAGGGGTGGGGAACCTGCACCCTCAAGGCCACGTGTAGTCCTCTAGGTCCTCAAGTGCTGCCCTTTGATTGAATCCAAACTTCACAGATTTCCCTACCCCTGCTCCAGACGTCTGCCTCAGTTTTCTCACTTATAAAACCCTCACGGGGTTACTGGGAGGATAAAAATGCAACACAATTTGTAAAGCTCTTTGCATACTTTTAAAGTAGTATATAAATGTAAACTATTCTTATTACTGCTCTCCCTCATCACCAAGCACCTTTTGGACATACGGGATGCTGCCAAATAATCTTAAACTCAACACATCCAATACAGAAACCCCCCCCCCAATTTTTTTGCCCAAATCTTTCCCTCTTTCTAATTTTATTTCAATGACAATAATAACAGTAAGCATTTATGTAGCACTTTAAGGTTAGCAAAGTGTTCTACGTATTTTCTCACTTGACCCTCACAACAACCTTGTGAGATGGAGACTTTTATTATCCACATTTTACAAATGAGGGAACTGAAAACAGAGAAGTTCCCTTTATCAGTGAAGTCACACACTTAGACCCTTTCTTCTTATGATTAATAACAAAGTAATTATAAAAGAACTTTAAAAGCCTCAAAGTTTGCTTACTGACCAAAAGAAATAAAATAAATCATCATTCTTGTCCAGTTATCTGGCTCATAATTTCCTTATCTTTTGTAAGCTACTGACCTAGATGAAGTAGCAGAGTACCCAGGAGGAGAGATAAGAAGCTGCCAGATGGATTAAACCACCACCACCACCACTACCATCATCTTGACTGCTCCCTCCCCTCAGATCTCCATCCATCCAGCCCAGGACCTTGATCTCAAGGGCCCTGGACACAAAAGTGCTCTTCATACAATGGCTCTGCTGTTGGCCTAACCCTTGCAGCCGTCATGGAGGAGAGCAATACCTGTGTAGAAGGCACATCTCTACACCATCCACTAACCAGCTGTTATCCACAGGGCAGGCAAGGCACCCTGAGAAAGAGGCAGGAGGCAACATACACTAGTCCAATCAAACTATGGTCACCCCCCTTGAGTACCATCTCCCCTCAGGGCTGGATGGGAGCCAAGAGCCCAGGAATAGAAGCACTCTCCAGACCACCAGATCTTTTCCCAACCCGGCTCCTATATCCATCATTTAGAGAAAGCCTTCCCTGTGAAGTTGCTACCTAGTCAACTGTTTTTGCAGGTGCCGCAGTCACAACAGGCACGGCCAGCGAAGATCCAGAAAAGAAAGTTCATGGCACTGTCAAATGGCTCAATGTCAGAAAGAGGGCTGGTTTTGTGAGCAGAAATATTCTTAAAGAAGATGCATTACTACCTGCATTGCTGCTGCACCCCTCCATCTAACTTGCAGCTGAAATCTCTGTCTTTCTTATTAGAACGTGAACTCCTCCAAAGCAGGAACCGTCTTGCTTTTTCTATTTGTAGCCGCAGCTTTTAGCGCAGTGTTTTGCACACAGTAAGCACATTCATTATTCTGCTTTGACTGACACAGGTATATGGCATAATGTAGATGATGCAGCAAAGCTCCTACTTAGGTTGTAAGGGCTGGACCACATGACTTGGGATTCAGAGTGAGGAGGGATCCCGGAGGCTACCTAATCCAAATCCCTCATTCATTTTACAGATCTGGGAACGGGGGCCTGAGAGATTAAGTGACTTGTCACAGGTTAGAGTAAAGTAGCAAGGTGGGATTCCAACCCAGGTGCTTGATAGAAACAAGTAGAGAATAGCAACACGCCGTATTAGAAATAGCTGAATGAACTGGGATGTTTAGGCTAGAAAGGAGAAAACCTAGGCTTTACTAAGATGTTTCCAATATTTGAAGGCTTTAGGCCTTCAAAGGCAGACTTAGGATGAAAGAGTTTCAATCGGCAAGAGGCAGCGTTTCACTCACCATGAAGACTTCCTAACGTTTAGAGGAACCCTACAATGGAATGGGATGCATTATGATTCACTCAAAGTGTTCAAACACAGGCTGGTCCAGACAATGTTGAACGTTTTTCCAAACTCTGAGATTATGAGGCTATGTTGGGATTTTACAAGTCTTGGATGCCACACCAGGAATTTAGGCTCCACAAATATTTTCATCCGAATCAAGCCAATAAGTATGTATCTAATGTGTGCGCGTGCACACACACACACACACACGCACACATGCACAAGCACACACACACACACACAGCATTGCGCTAGGGTTTCAGATAAAAAGACAAAATGAAAAACAGTCATTGCTCCCTCATGGTGCTTACATTATACTAGGGTTATGAGGAGAGATACATTGTAAAGAGAAAAGTATTTAGACCATTTGAAGATGGAGATCACATTAACAATTAGGGCAATCAGGAAAGGCCTTGAAAAGTGGGAAGTAGTATATGGGCTAAGCCTAGAAGGAAGTTATGGATTCTAAGAGATGGAGGTGAGAATAGGAGTTCCATCAGGAGATGGAACACCAAGCAGGCCAAGTTGTCAGCAATAAAATGTGTATGAAGGAAAACAATATGAAATAAACCAAAATGGCTGGGTGAAGAAGCCAGAGTTTAAAGGGCCTTAGATCTGTATTTTATTCTAGAGGCAAAAAAAAGTCTTTAAAAAGATTTCTTGGATGGAGGAGGCTTAGGAATGTTTAGGAAGATCATTTTGACACATGAGGAAAATGGACTGCAAAAAGGAGAGACTAAAAGCTGACAATCCAATTGGAAGGCCGGTGCAAGCATCCAGGCTAGGGGTGGTGAGGGCCTGCACGGTGGTGGTTCTCTCCATGTGAACAGAGAGAGAAGGTGACTGATGAGACATATTGTGAAGGTAGCAGCAACATCTTTGACTAAGGTGTGAGGCTTTAATTAGTTTAGACAACAGCAGTGTAAAAGCACAAGAAATGCATTTACTAATTCCTTTTGCCTGCTTTTTCGAAGTTGGTTACACAGCATAGTTATTATTTATTTGCTATTTTTAAAGACCATCTTGTTTATGCTTTGTCTTTTCCTTTCTTAAAAATCTTTTGTTTTCTGAGAAAGTTAAAAATAACACTGTCAGAATTTTTCCAGCTAGAGAGACATTATGCAGCATTTAGAGCATTTTCTCATGGGGGTCATTTTTCAATGACTTTTGAGTACCCATGCTGCTCTCCTCTAGACCCTCCTCAATTTCTGTTGCTCTTGGTGGAATCCAAAATTGTCAAAATAAATAAATAAAAAGTCAAAATAGCAACAAACATACAGAAAAATTACTTTGTGACTTTTCTCCTGCCACAACCTTGTCACGTTAAATGGTTTTAAGTTTGTTTTAATTAGAGCACTGTCCATTCTTGCTTCCCTATGTAATAAACTGAGCCTTTTGCTCTATTACGTGGCATTTCTTTTTCTATCTTAAATACACTGGGTTAGTTTTTCCTCTAATTTGAACCTACTGAGCACCTATACACCTTTTGGGGAGCCATTTCTCTAGTTTACCAAGGTCACTTTGAAGTCTATCTTCCAAGGAGCTAATGACTATCAAATTTAGCGTCATCAGCAAACTCAACAATCTACACACAATTGTACCATCCAGGTCACTAAGAAAGGTATTAAATAATTCAATTCCTGGGCTCATCTCCATGAGATTCCACCCAAGTGGTCCCAGTTAATGTGAAATCTCAGCCCCTCCAAATGTGTTCCTTTCCAGCTGAGCCTAACTCTTAGAATACAGGACAAGTCATATTATTTAGGGACTAGAGATAATTTCTACAGAAAAGACAGCATTGAACAAATAACCAGCTACTACTGTCTGGGCTGTAAGTACTTTTAAATATGTTTACAGGTTCTATGACTTCTAAGACTCTCTTGCCATAATTAAAATCTATTTTTTTAAAAAAAGAATATACCCTTTGTTGCTATCAAAACAAACAAAAATTAGCATCTATTCTTTATGCTGTTCCTCTAACTATAAACAGTCATCATGCTATTTGCACTCTGGGACCTGAAATTAAATTAATTCAAAACAATATAGTGAAAATGAAGGACTTGGTGGCTCCTGACTTTCAGGCCCCAGGTTCAATAGCCAGATTCTCCGTAGAGCCAGGTGTATACAGAGGATTTGTTTGCTTTAGCTACCATTACACAGAGGGGTTATATTATAGAGCTATTATCCATTATATTCAGTTTTAAAATTTACACAGATTGCCTAGAAACCAAAGTACAGAAGAACTAAGATTTTTATGCATTCGAAGTCGCCCACTGCCAGAAAATACTTGGCATGCTCCCCAAACTACAGTCTGGGCTAAGCTTACTGCTTATGTGTCCCGACATTCAAGTTAGAAGATATCCAGTTTTCCAAGGAGTTTAGTTATGCCAGCACTTTTAATGTGACTGGAAAAAATTCAAAAAGTGTCTTCAATATCCTGTTTGAATGTGCTTTGTACTTCAGGAAACTGCTATATTGCCTCCCCTCTGTCAGACACTGAAGCTTTTGATCTGGGAAATACAAGAGGAAGTGGTAAAGTACCCCCTTTGTGCTGTGCAAAAAACCCTAACCCTCTCACAGGTATAATAACATCGAAGGGTGAACAACACTGTGTGTGCCGAACAATTCTGATCTTAAGGTCTCCAAGTACTTTGAAAACACAAAGCTTCAAGCGTGTCTGAAGCACAGGAAACTTGGACCAGGGTGCAGTACTGTACTTATTTTTGCAAAAAATGGGCGACAAGTCAGCAAGCTGAGCAAAAGTACTCTGGGAGGCAGGGCCAAGATGGCGGAAGGGAGACAGCATTCTAGCTGAACTCTCTCAGTATGAATCAGTTACAAAAGCAGAAAGAGAGGACTGAGGAAACTGACTTGCTCTGACAGGTAATAATCATAGTAACCATGATAATAATTATTTCTTCCAAAGACCTCGAGGCATTTCAACATATTATCACATTTACCTCTTCCATAGCCTTGTAAGGCAAGCTAGGAGTGGTTAAGACCACATTCACTGGAAAAATTCATACATGTTGACACCAAGGGTATGTCGTGCTTTACGATACTTGAAATAAACATATTTTGAGGGGGACCCCCTGAATGCAACCAACACTTGTTAAGCACCTACTATGCGTCTGGTACTGTATTTTACAGCAAAAAGGGGAAGTGGAGAAAGTCACACGGATAAATTACTCACAATCTCGCTGTACGGCCTAAAAGCTAATTTCCATTCTGGCAGTCTCAGAGCAATTAAGAAGAGTATACAAAGATTTATCATTTTTCCTTTAAACTTGACCAAACCGTCTCTTGATATCTGCTTGTATCTTCTCACCAAGCTCTTTGGCAGCTGATAAGGGAGGTCAAGGAAGAGGGGCCAGGAATATCATCTCACACATCAGAACTCAACCCTCTAACCTGAGGGTATGAAGGAGACATGAACTGATCAAAAGAAGAAAGCAAGCAAGTACTCCTATTATCTGCTCAGTTACCTAGCTAAAATTCAGAGCAGACCCATCTGAGCCTTTAGCCTTCTAATCACTGTTTCTATTTTAGTACAAAATATATGAACATTTAAACTCCACCAAGTGTGAGAACACCATGAGATGACATTCATAACCTCCTTTTAAAGTAAATTTGTCAGTATTGCTAACTTAACGCTATTTTCAAAATGACTGGTAGTGCTCAATGATTACCACTTTCTGGAATTAATTTCTTTAAAATGATCTTAAAAGCAAAACAAAAACTTTGAAAATATATTGTAAAGATAAAGGAGTAAAAGGAAAAGAATGTTTAAAGCATAGAAAAACCCAAAACCTTAGCATAAAACAGTAGCTTAAGAAATATTTCGAGATATTATATCATTTCTGAACATTTATTAAATAATATTAATGGAAGACATTCATATTAAATTGATGCTGAGGTTGTCTTCATGTGTAACCATAAGGTTTCCTCCAGTTTTGTGTCCATGAGCACTAAGATAAGTAATAGAGGTAGAAGATATGCCTAGCAAAATAAATCATGCCTACTATTGAGATGTGAAGATTTGCCATAACGTCTACTAAGAGACAGTCTATGTTTTATGACATTCAAGCTAAAGAGAAACCCAAACAGTCTTCCCTAAAATGATATATTAGTCCTTAAAGTAGATTTTAAACAAACTGTGTGCAATGAGAATTCATAATGTGCTTATCACAGTGTGTGATTTACTTCATGACCATCACATCATCAAGGGGGATAATGCATGTGGCAATGACTGTAAATGCAATGTTTGTGGCCAAGCTAAGAGACAGACAGGATCAAAGAGGGTTATAAAAAGGCATAGTCTCACCAGGGTGACATTACACACTGTGTCTACGAAACCAGACTTTGCTTTCACGACTACAGCTTTCCCCTGATCTCTAAGTTATGCCATGCTTGGCAACACTTGGAACAAACAATTCTCCTCTTAGGGAGGAAAAAAAAAGAAAACCAGTACTGAGGAGTCAAACATCTGCTGAAGAAATTAATGTTACACTTGTGTTTTAAAAGAATAAATAGTTTTCTTTTGTGGCTGAAATCTAGTAAAATTAAGAAAGAGGTATAACCACTCCCCCCAAAATCTTTTAAAAAGGATTAATCAGATCACTGCCCCTTTTTCTCATTAAAGAGTTTTAAGGATTATTTCTCTCAGGAATATATGAACAACTCAGGTGTGTCATACCATATGCCAAGATTATAAGTAAGCAAGATCAGAAGGACAAATTCTGTCTGCATAAAATTGTAAATCTAAAAAAAATCCAAAAGATATTTCATTTTCATACTCCCAAATTACCATGAAGTAGTTTAAAAAACTATTAAAAATCACAAAACTGTGGGTTTCTAATATTCCTCAAAGAACTGAGAAGCTACGGCTAAGCTGAAAAAATAAAATTACACTTACATATGTACACAGACCATCAAAATGACCATTTACAAAACAAAAAAAATTTTAAAATAGCATCCATAACACTTGGCACCAAAGATCCTGACAAATTTTTTGAAGCATAATATGATATCCTGTCTAGTTTAAAAGCAGCTGGACACAGGTTATTCATTCCAAAGTCTGCTTAGGGTGGTGGCAAGTGTTCAATATACCTCTATTTTATAGATAAGGGAATTTAAGCACCGTAGTGGGGAGGGCAGGAAAAGACTTCTGGATTGGTGGTTTAGATAATCCTGCTTTCACCAGCAGATTTGATGGTACAAAAAACAATTATAAACAGTATGATATAGTGTAAAGGAGATTCACGATGAAATAACAAATTACCAATATAAAATTGCATTCCATCAGAGATTTCAAAGAATTGACTGATGTTAGATAACTGTATTTAAATCTTCATATTATTCCCAGTTGTCCTGTAATACAGTACAATATTTCAAGCTCTTAATTCCAGTCATTTACTATACCTGTACACTATCCCTCCCAAAAGCAATATAAACATGACATTTTGTTTTTAAAAGAAAAATTAGAAAAGGTTAATTTCAAGAGGTATCGTCCAATTTACTTTAGGAAAATTTACTTAACCTCAAAAGAAAATTCACTACATACAACTCCCAATATCACCTCTTTTCTCTTAAACACACAAATATCTAATACTGTATTGTTGAGAGTATCACTAATGAATGTCTGCTTTCCAATTTAGTTAAAATAACAAATATTCAAAACAACACAGGCTTCCTCTCATGGACTACATTAAATTGTGCAGTGTTATGGAGTGATTACTAGTTTGTAATTATTATAATTGATAAATGGTTGCTGAGATTATGTATATCTTGAAGCCTTTCAAAATAACTGATGTATGTACTTCAGAGAGTAACTTTACAGATTTTGAGAGTTATAAGCTGACTGGATGACTTATGGAATTTAGGTTTAAGGAGGGGAAAAAAGTCATTCAAATTCAACTAGGTAAAGGCCTTATGAAAATATAATTAATTGGGAGGGGGAGTGGGAGATACAGTATTTCCATTTATGGACTGAGCATCTCCAAATGGGACAATGCTGGAGTGTGGTTATGTACCCACTGCCAGTTGTTCCCCTAAACCAAATTTCAAACCATTTATTCATTTCAGATACTTAGTAAATCATTACCATCAATTTCTGTCAACATCCCAGGGATCCTACTATGCATGTATAGTGTGGCAGAATCATCAAAAAGGCCATTATAAAGTAAAATTTTTCGGAAGCAATAATTCTTCTTAGCACTAGGTGAAGTGTGTGTGAGCCTATTTGCTCCTGTTAAGCTCAGTATTCAAAACTTCTTCAAAACTCCATGCTGTGGATATTACAATAAAGTGAATCAGAACTCTATAAAAAGCTAAATTTGGGCTGATTGTAGCTGATGGCCTGAAATTTTGGTAACATGTGTGTGCACATGCACATGTGCACACAGACATCCACATAAACACATACAACTTGTGAAAAGAGTGAGACAGGAACGAGAGTGTTTATAAAGCTTCATAAGAATGCAGAGTTCTGGTTCTCGTAGGAATTATCGCAAAGTGTCAAAATTCTATTGCCACAACACTCTGGTGGCTGTCATGTTTGACACGTTTAAGTTTTTGCCTGTTAAGACTTTCATACAGACATGTTCTGTAAGGGGATTGAGAAGATGTGGAGGATTATCCTACACTCCCCACATCAATGGGTGTCTACTTCCGCTAAGTCAGGAGTATGTTGACACCATTTTTTCCTTCTCAGGAATCTCCCCTCAGGAAGAGACCTTTGTATTAGGAGTTATGCGACAGTTAAAACCACCGCTACTGTTCACTTTCAGCAAGAACAGAGAATATGGTTAAGTTTCAAATTTAAGTTTTAAAAAATGTACTTTCTGATAACTTTCAAACACATGTGGGGCATGTGCAGATATTAAGTAGCATGAGTGTCAGAACACCAGACTACACTTTTACAAAAAAAAAAATAAAGCACAAATGACTTCTCCAGTCTGACATTCAAAAAGTAATTTGCTTGTTTATATTGGTATTAACTGTTATTTCTAATGACAGAAAAATAGGGAAGAAATAGCAGATTATCACAAGCTAAATATTTTTAAGACCCCCCATTGTGTTAAGTAAGAGTGTGGTATAGGGAGCTAATTTCAGAATTAATTCAAATCTTTCCTGTGAAACGATATCAGCTTTGTAACCAGGATCCATAACCCCTCAGTTCCCTAAGCTATTCTTTAAGATTAAAATGACAGAAGCATCGAAGATCTACATCCATGAATAAAGCTTCCACACTGAGAATTGTCCCAATAAAATGTCACAGGTCTGAACTGAAAAACTGAGTAAAACAAGTGCTTTAAAGTTGTACCTTTCTTTCTTTCTATCTAATGTGGCAGGCAGGAGGATCACACAGTTTTCTAATGACATCCCTTACAGTCTCACCTGCATAAATTCCTCATTTGTAATGTGTTCAAGTTTACTCAAAACGATTGTGTAAACCTTAACCTGATTCTTCAAAAACTGCAGAATTCCATGGCATGCAGCCATTCAACATCACAAGATCACTACTGCTTTAAAAAAATGAAGCTTTATTTCAGACAGAAGCTTGATGAGATTAAAAAGGGTGGTAATTTTCTAGAAGTAATATAGTCTGTTCAGCCTGGATAAGCTGATGGCACAGTGGACAGAGCGCTGGGCCTCGAGTCAAGAAGACTTGAGTTTGGATAGCCTCATACACTTACTAGCTGGGTGACCCTGGGCAAGTAACCTAACTTCAGTTTGCCTTAGTTTCCTCCACTGTAAAACGGGGATAATAAAAGCATCTACCTTACAAGGCTGTTGTGTGGGATCGAATGGAAAGCACTTAGCACAGGGCCTGCCACACTGTAGGCACTATAACTTACTCCCTTTCTCTTCCCTCCCCCTTTCTGGTGCTCTTGTCCATTCTGGGTCCAGTTCTCCATCCGCACAGAGTATCTGTACAAAATATCTATAAGACAGATGATCTCTAAAGGGCTGTCCATTTGACTTATGTCACAGTCTGGACAAGAGACATTCCAAACAAAATCAACACAATCAGAATAAGAGAGGAAATAATTAAAAGGGGAAAAAATCTTTGAAGCCAATTTTTCTAATAAAGGTCTGATGTCTAATATCTACAGGGAAGTTACAAAAATATAGAAGAACAACAGCCATTCCCTTATGGTCAAAGATATAACAAAGCAGTTCTCAATAGAAGAAACAGAACTTACAAACAACAACAAATCACTAATAATGAAGAAATAAAGCATTTATTTAGTGTATACAATGTGCAAAGCACTGTGATAAGCGCTGGTGATAACAGAAAGTAAGACTGTCCCTGCTCTCAAGCAGCTCACGTTCTAATAGGGGAGAAAATATATCTGCATAGTTTCAGTCACAAGTCACGTGGAAAGGTCTTGTGGGCCTTTGGGTGCAGCCAGCAAAGCAAGTTGTAATGCCTCTTCTTCAATATCATTTCAGTGGAAAATCAGTTTCTGATGCTGAACCATTTGACAGCGCCAAAGACCTTGATGACAAGAATTTTCTGTTCTGGATTTTCAGTAACTGCGGCTGTAGCACCTGCAGAAGCATTCTCTGCCCATTGCTTTCCAGCATGAGGACTGAGGGCGCTGGGCTGGAATCATTCCTATTCTCAGGGCTCTCTCTATCAGGATTTGAGGGGAGATGCTACTCAAGGCAGTGATCTTGGTGGCTGGATTTGTCTGGCACATGCTTCTTACAGTCTGTCTCCCTCAGGATGCCCTGCTGCTTTAGCTGCGTTTGGCAGTAGTTTGGGGGTGGCTGGCCCCTTCTCCACAGGAGTCACGCTCCCCCTAATGATGGCTGTCAGGACTGGTATAGAAGCATGACCAGTGATCTAGGAGGTGCTTCCATCCCCAGGGCTTCAGTGCCCATCTAACTGCTGGCAGTGATGAGGAAGGTGGGACCCTTGCCACAGTGACTTTTCCCCTCAGAGATAGACATAGGGGCTGAGCTGGAAGCAGGTCTGGTATTTTGGGGACACTGTTATTCCCAAGGCTATTGGGCTCAGGGTCTTAGACTGTCTTCATCGAAGTCTGAGTAGAAATGGTGGTCAAGGTGGTGGTGGTGTCTCACTTGGCAAATTCTGCCTTCTGTTTTTCCTTCAAGGTACCTTGATGCTTTAGCCAGGTTGGCTTGCCTAGTCAGAGTGTGGCAGTTGGTGGGGATGGCTGGTCCTTTCTTTCTGGGATGATAACTATGAGGATTGCAGGACCAGTGGTAATAAGAAGAAAGCTGCACACTGAAACAACTCCAAGGTTTCACCTCAAATCACCTCAGATTGGCAAAGATGTCAAAAGAGGAAAACGACATGGATGGACTATGGATGGACAGGCAAATTAATGCACTGATGGTGAGGCTGCGCAGTGATCCAACTAGCCTGGAAAGTGACTAAACTGAATATGTATCAACCCAGAAATAACTCCACAGAGGTCAAAGACTGAGGACAAGGACCTACATGCGTGAAACTATTTATGGTAGCACTTTTACAATATGGTAAATAACTGTAAACAAAGTGAGTGCCCCTCAACTGGGACGTGGCTAACAAATTACCGCATGTGGATGTGAAGCAATATTACTGCTCTGGATGAAACAGATGGATTCAGAGAAACTTGAGAAGACTTGTTTGAAATGAAGCCATGAAGTGAGCAAAATCAAGAGAACAACTCGCATAATGACTCCAATAATGCAAAGGAAAATAGCTTTGAAAGTCTTAAAAAATCTGTTCCGCGCCATGACTAATAACGACTCCAAGAGGCTGTAATGAAGCATGTGCCACATGCAAGGGCAGAAAGGTGATGGATTACAGGTACTGAATGAGACATGCATTTTTAAATGCGGCCAATTTGTGGATTCTGTTTTCCTTGATACTTATTTGTTACAAGGGAAGAAGTCTCTGAGGTGAGGAGACACATTTTTCAGTGCACAGAGAATAGGAGAGAGACAATAATAAAAAAAAGTCAGTGATGTATTTTGAAAAATAGAAGACAACAGATTTGAAGTTCAAGAAGGAACATAGACAAACACAAGAAAGCTCTGTTACTATCATTTTAAACTAGAAATAAGCTTCATAAAAACAAACTCTATTTAACAGAGTTTGGTGTTTCATATATATATGCCTCTTTTCCTGCTCTTATAATAAAATGTTCATGGTTAAGTAGAAAATAAAAAAAGAAAAATTTTAAAATAAGTATTCGTCATTTGGTTCTTCCTACATGGAGGCAGGCCAAGCTCTTTTAAGCTATTGGAGATCTCATTTTGGAGGCTTTGAAATGTTCCAGGGCTTGATGCCACCAACACGATGTCATTCATAAACAAGAGAATCTAGAGAACTTCACCATTTATAGGGAATCCTTCTTCAATTTGGACTGTGAACTAAATATCCTCTAGGACAGTAGCAAATACCTTTGGTAAACATTTCTCCTAGGTTAATGTCTTACTTGAAATTAACAATCAGAAGGTCAGAGTCATCCCTGTGCTACATATATCAAATGAATCTTTCACCGGAAAAATGGAATAAAACAATTAGCAGAGATTATCTCATAGGAACATATGAATTTACCAAATAGCTATCAAAGAAAGCATGTCAGAAAACATAAAGCAGAGAGAAGACAGCACAATTACTGAGCACTTATTAAGTACCTGCTATATGCCAGGCCCTGCAGTAGGCACTGTGGATACAAATAGAATGAAACAATCCCTACTCTCAATGAACTTACATTCCAATAAAGGAGAGAAATGAATATTATGCTATATTAATAACTAATTATTAATTTTGTGATCCATTTTCCTTTTATTTGTTAAAATTCAACTCCTGAAAAGGTCAGTGGGCCTCTGAAGGAAATGGCTGACTGATGACATCTGTCCCTAACTCCCAAGGCACACACTTCTTAACTGGGTGGGCAGGACCACACTCAGCTGGATGGCCTAATTTCTGTTTAGAGTATAAACAGAATCCAGTCTGGGGGAAGAACCCCTTATCCTTGATCCCCTCCATTAGAGAGTAAGGCCATCCAGCTCATGAAGGAAAAAACTAGCAGGAGAGGTCCAGATGGGAATGGCTTCCCCTGCCCAGATGTCTTGAGGCTGCTGAGTCTTATGAGCAAGACAATTCTCTGCAGAAGGAGCTGAAGACTTGTAGCCTGCCTCCTCATTAAATGTCCACCAATCAGGGTTGATTTTCACTTGTCAGGTAAATTCCTTTTCAGAAGGGATTTAAGGCATTTCAGGGTCTCCCTTGGCATCTTTAGTTACTGAGAGAAATGAATGACCATCAATTCAGTGATTACCGGCCAGCGTAATTATTAATAAATTGTTAATTACTCAGAAACTCTTTTGGGATTTTCATTCTTCTCATAGGTGAGAAAAGAAGTAGATATGTAACTATATATAGTATAAATATAAGAAGAATAAATACAAATATACACAAGGTAGTTAGGAAGAGGGAATACCAGAAGATGAGGGGGATCAGGAAATAATGCAGTAATGTCATGTATGCGAGAAACAGGAGAAAAGATTAATTGAATAAGATCACAGAGGCAGTCAGGTGGTACAGTGGATAGAGCGCTGGGCTTGGAATCAGAAAAACTCATCTTCTTAAGTTCAAATCTGCCCTCAGACACTCACTGGCTGTGTGACCCTGGGCAAGTCATTCAATGCTGTTTGCCTCCATTTCCTCATCGGCAAAATAAGCTGGAGAGGAACTGGCCAACCCCTCCAGTATCTTCACCAAGAAAACCCCAAATGGAGTCACAAGAGTTGGACATGACTGAGCAACAACAATGCGCAAAGAGCCCGGAAAGAGGTTGGAACCAAGTTGTCAAGAAGCTTTACAAGCTCAATAGCGTATCTGTATATGGCGACGAGAGACCACTTGAGGTTCAACTGCAAAAATCTGTAGTGAACCAGGGGTGGTAGCAATTTAGATTTGAAGATCTTTCCCACCCATTAATAGGACACGTGACATACAGGAAGTTGTGTGTGGTGGCAGGAGCTTCCTGACAGGAAAAGGAAGTTATGTCACAGGAAATGCTGTGTGTGTGTGTGTGTGTGTGTGTGAGAGAGAGAGAGACAGAGAGAGAGTGCACAGAGCGAGAGCAGTTATGGCTGCTAATGACCGCTGTGTCTGTTAGAGATGAGGTAATGAAAGTCGACCTCTGAGAGCTGAACAGATTGACGCCTGTACTGTGAGTTTGTTTTTGGTAAGGCCCCAGGAGGGGGTCTGAGAGGTTTTGGGATGATAAGACTCCAGGTTGTGATACTATGTATCCAATGATGAACTGGGTAGATGGCTTATGGGATATGGTTCTCTGGTGCCTGAATAAACGGTTTACTACTTCTACCTTCTATGCGGAGAGTCTGGTGTACTTTGTGACATAGAACAACATAGGCATTTTGACAATTACCATCTACATTGTTATTATGCCTCAGTGATACACCAGGTCAGCAGTATTTCAGGACTTCTTCCAGCAGCACTCAGAGGCTATGAAGTACAAGCAGAACAAGCAGAGTGAGGGGATTATTCAGTTGGGGATTAGCGTGTCAGAAATAAGGAAAAGACAAAGAATTTAAGGATGTAGGAAAGGCTGCTACTGAAATGACTAACCGGAAGGTCAAGACTGAAGGACTAGTGAATCTGGAAGCAGGTTCGGAAGGTACGTAGATGAGTATAATATAAAAATAGTTTGGAGGATTGAACAAGAAGATGTCAATAGGCTGAGGATTAGAACACTCCTATCTGAACTTTTTAAGCAATGGAGGCAGAATGCTGGAGCTTACTGACACATTAAGTGGCTAAAAATCAGTTATTTGGCATCAATTAACAAGTATTTAAGTTGCCCACTATATGCTAGGCATCATGCTAAGCAAAGACACAAGGAAGACTACCTGCCCTCAAGAAGCTGACATCCTATCAAAAAGAGAACACACAAATTTATAGGCATATATGTGCCATATGCAAATCAAATACAAGGTAAAGCTGTAGGGAAAGGATAATACCAGCTGGGGGAACCATGAAAAGCTGACCACAGTAGGCGATGCTTGAGGAAACCAGTAACTCCAAGAAGCAAAGATGTGGAAGCATAACCTTGAAGGTTTGGGAAGGCAGGGAAAGGGAGGTACTACAGCCAGTGCCACACATGGGAGATAGAGCATCATGTATAAAGAAGAGCAAGAAGGCTGTATGACTGCACCATAGAGTGTGGAGAGGAATACTATATAAGACTGAAGAGGCAGAAAGAGGCCATGTTGTTTAAAAAAAAAAGCTTTTAATAACAAACAAGAGTTTATATTTGATCCATAAGGTAACAGTGAGCCAACGGAGTTTACTGAGAAAAGGGATGAGGAGTGGGGGGATGCTGGAATGGCATGGTCTGAATTGTTTGGGCAGCTAAGTGGAAGATGGAATGGAGTGGGGAAAGACAACGCAGGGAAATAAATTAGAAGACTATTGTAACAGTTCAATTGAGAGCTGATTATAGCTTGAGCTAATTGGCTATGTGAGTTGAATCAGGTACATCCAAAAAATATTGTAGAGATAGACACAACAGAATATAACAACTGAGTGGATATGTGAGGTGAAAGTAAAAAGTTAAAGACACCATGACAGTGCAAACCTGGGCAAAGAGAAAGATGGTGGTACCCTCAACAACAAGACAAGAATTTTGAAGAGTAATAGGTTAGGAGCACAGATAGAGATACAAGTTCTGTCTTCAAAATGTTAAATTTGAGGTGTCTATGCAATATTCAGCTCTAAATTTCCATGAGGCAGTTTGCAATGTAAGACTATACCTCAGGAGAGAGACCAAAGCTAGATATATAAATCTGGGAATCATCTGAATCATTAAATGTGTTGCTGCAGCCTTTCTGGTAATAATTTATATAATACTTTGAATCGATATTTGTTACAGATATTAATCTATAGTTTTCTTTTTCTATTTTGTCTCTTCCTGGTTTAAGTATCAAAACCATATTCGTATCTTAGAAGGAATTTGGTAGGATCCCTTCTATTTTTCTTAAAGTTTGTGAAACAGCATAATTGTTTTTTTTGAAATATCTGGTAGACTTAACTTATTTTTTTAAACTTTTTTTTAATTTAAATTTATTTATTTAACATATTTGGTTTTCAGCATTGATTTTCACAACAGTTTGAATTACAATTTTTTTCCCCATTTCTACCCTCCCCCCCACTCCAAGATGGCTTATATTCTGGTTGCCCTGTTCCCCAGTCAGCCCTCCCCTCTCATCCCCCTTTCCCTTCCTTTCTTGTAGGGCTAGATAAATTTCTATGCCCCATTGCCTGTGTATCTTATTTTTTAGTTGCATGCAAAAACTTTTTTTTTGAACATCTGATTTTAAAACTTTGAGTTCCAAATTCTCTCCCCTCTTCCCTCCCCACCCACCCTCCCTAAGAAGTCGAGCAATTCAACCTAGACCACACATGTATCATTATATATAACCCTTCCACAATACTCATGTTGTGAAAGGTTAACTACATTTTGCTCCTTCCCAACCCATCCTGCTTTATTGAATTTTCTCCCTTGACCCTGTCCCCTTTCCAAAGTGTTTGTTTTGATTACCTCCACCCCCATCTGCCCTCCCCTCCATCATCCCCCCCCTTTTATTTTTTTTATCTTCCTCCCTCTTCTTTCCTGTGGGGTAAGATACCCAACTAAGTATGTATGGTATTCCCCCTCAGGCCAAATCTGATGAGAGCAAGGTTCACTCATTCCCCCCTCACCTGCCCTCTCCCCTCCTCCCAAAGAACTGCTTCCTCTTGCCACCTTTATGCGAGATAATCCACCCCATTCTATCTCTCCCTATCTCCCTCTCTCAGTATGTTGCTCTCTCATCCCTTAATTTCATTTTATTTCTTTTAGATATCTTCCCTTCATCGTCAACTCACCCTGTGTCTGCTCTCTCTCTTTTACATATATATATTTATATATAAACACATATATATACATACACATACATACATATACACATAGATATATACATACATACATACACATTCACTTATATATATGCATAAACGTGTGTGTGTGTGTGTGTGTGTATGCATATTCCCTTCAACTACCCTAATACTGAGGTCTCATAAATCATACACATCATCTTTCCATGTAGGAATGTAAACAAAACAGTTCAACTTTAGTAAGTCCCCTGCAATTTCTTTTTCTTGTTCTTTTTCTTGATTACCTTTTCATGCTTCTCTTGATTCTTGTGTTTCAAAGTCAAATTTTCTATTCAGTTCTGGTCTTTTCACTGAGAAAACTTGAAAGTCCTCTATTTTATTGAAAATCCATATTTTGCCTTGGAACATGATACTCAGTTTCGCTGGGTAGGTGATTCTAGGTTTTAATCGTAGCTCCATTGACCTCTGGAATATCGCATTCCAAGCCCTTCGATCTCTTAATGTAGAAGCTGCCAGATCTTGGGTTATACTGATTGGGTTTCCATAATACTCAAATTGTTTCTTTCTGGCTGCTTGCAGTATTTTCTCCTTGATCTGGGAGCTCTGGAATTTGGCGACAATATTCCTAGGAGATTTCTTTTTGGGATCTATTTGAGGAGGCGATCAATGGATTCTTTCAATTTCTATTTTGCCCTGTGGCTCTAGAATATCAGGGCAGTTCTCCTTGATAATTTCTTGAAAGATGGTATCTAGGCTCTTTTTTTGATCATGGCTTTCAGGTAGTCCAATAATTTTTAAATGATCTCTCCTGGATCTATTTTCCAGGTCAGTGCTTTTTCTAATGAGATATTTCACATTGTCTTCCATTTTTTCATTCCTTTGGTTCTGTTTTATAATATCCTGATTTCTCATAAAGTCACTAGCTTCCACTTGCTCCAATCTAATTTTTAAAGTAGTATTTTCTTCAGTGGTCTTTTGGACCTCCTTTTCCATTTGGCTAATTCTGCCTTTCAAGGCATTCTTCTCCTCATTGGCTTTTTGGAGCTCTTTTGCCATTTGAGTTAGTCTGTTTTTTAAGGTGTTGTTTTCTTCAGTGTATTTTTCAGTATTTTTTTGGGTTTCCTTTAGCAAGTCATTGACTTGTTTTTCATGGTTTTCTCGCATCCTTCTCATTTCTCTTCCCAATTTTTCCTCTACTTCTCTAACTTGCTTTTCCAAATCCTTTTTGAGTTCTTCTATGGCCTGGAGCCAGTTCATGTTTTTCTTGGAGGCTGTTGGTGTAGGCTCTATGACTCTGTTGTCTTCTTTAGGCTGTATGTTTTGGTCTTCTTTGTCACCAAAGAAAGAATGCAAAGTCTGAGACTGAATCTGGGCGCGTTTTCGCTGCCTGGCCATATTCCCAACCAACTAACTTGACCCTTGAGTTTTTCAGTGGGGTATGACTGCTTGTAGACTAACGAGTTCTATGTTCCACGTTTGGGGGGGAGGTGCCAGCTCTGTCAGACCTGCACTGCTCCTTCCCCAAGAACCCCCAACCCGAACTGGGCTTAGATCTTCGGCAGGCTGTGCACCCCTGCTCTGATCCGCCACTTAATTCCTCCCAACAGGTGGGCCTGGAGCCGGAAGTAACAACAGCTGTAGCTGCCCCACCTCCGCTGCCCCCGGGGCTGGAAGCCGAACCTCGAACTCCTTCCACTCCCGCAGCTTTTCCCACTAACTTTCTCCGCAGTCTTTGGTGTTTGTGGGTCGAGGGGTCTGGTAACTGCCGCAGCTCACATATTCAGGGCGCTAGGGGCCCCATCCGCCCAACTCCAACTTTGGTTGTTCCACGCCGCTCAGGCTGGGCTCTGCTCCACTCCGTTCCCAGCTCCCAGCTCCCAGCTCCGTGTGGAATAGACCTCACCCAGAGACCATCCAGGCTGTCCTGGGCTGGAGCCCTGCTTCCCTCTGCTGTTCTGTGGGTTCTGCCGTTCTAGAATTGGTTCAGAGCCATTTTTTATAGGTTTTTGGAGGGACTCGGTATGGAGCTCACTGTAGTCCCTGCTTACCAGCCACCATCTTGGCTCCACCCACGAGATAATATTTGTGAGACTTAACTTATAAATCATTTATTTCTGGGATTTTTTTGCCTCTGGGAGTTATTTTTGACTTATTCAATTACATATCTTGAGACTGGTTATTTAAATTCTCTCTTTCTTGTTACATTGATATTTGTATTTTATATTTTTGTAAATATTTATCCATTTCATTTAAGGGATTTGTGAACAAAGAATAGTACTGTTGAGCTGGTTCACTAAGAGGTCATGATTGTGAAGAGAAGAGGGTATAATCAGAGAAAGAGTGATGACCTGGGAAAGAACTAAGGTGTGGAGAGACCAGTATGTAGATTTCTGATTTTTTCAAGTTGGCACCCACAAATTGACATCTAAAAGGTGATTTTCTAATTCCTTGCCCAATGTCTATCCTTCTATGATTAGGCCATAACTCTCTCTTGTTTCCAAGTGCTTAAAACCACATAAAAATAGAAATGTCCTGAATGGCAGAATCTAATTAATCCAAAAAAAATCCCCCCCACAAACTAGAGAACATCTATGTTCCTTTCCAAGAATAAGAAATGTAATGTATGCCCCTTATTTAGTATAGTATCACAACACAGTGCCCAGAGACTTGCCTTGGGTTCCTCGAAAAGACAAACCACTCCAGTCTTAGAGGGTCTTCTGAGCTGAGAGCAACACTGATGATCATCTTAGGGAATTGTCTTCAACCTATAGGATACTCATTTGGCACAGATGGCACATGCCCAGAAAAGGAAAGATACTAGCAGTAGCCAGCATAGCTAGTCTCCAACTCAAGTTAAATGAAGGCTTCCTCTTCATATGACACAAAGATTATTCCTGGACACGTATTTCACCACTCTTTGATGACTCTTACATCTATAGACAGACTGACTATAAATGACACAGATCTTCTGAACATATGCCCTTCCATGTCACAGTTAACATGGTACTGGGGAAAATACATAGACAACAATAAACTGAACACATTATTCATGTCTCCTGTAAACTCTGTAAAAATATATATCTTTAGCAGAAACACATATGCAATCAAAAAAAGTTGGGAGTTCTGAAGCATCAAAGCTCTCCAGCTGTGGTACACTTCTCAATGGTCTACAAACAAAAAATCCTTGAGCTCTCTGAAACAAGACAAAATAGGGAAAGGTGAACATTTCTCCATGTTTAAGGTATGCATTTCCTCAAATGATACAAATATGTGATCCAGGCTCAGTTTTTACAGCTTATATATTTTTTTCTCCTAAGACGTTAGGTTGAGGAAGACAAAAATCACACCTTAACATACAACCAAAATGTCAACTGGAACACTTGTGAATTAGAGCACTGGCAATGTTGTCCTTGGGTTTCTACAAGCATAGCCAGCATATTGATCATATGTTTAAAGGGATGATCAACTCTCAGTGAATAAACAGACGCCAACTGTGAAGTGCTATACTAATGTTATCTGTATTGACATAGAAATTTCAGTTTAGTATCATTTCCATTTTTTAAATTGCTCCAAGGACTGCTCATCCTGATTTTACCTTTGTAGTATGGATGGTGAGCTAAGCAGGCAAAGAAACCAACCTAAGCATGCATATGTACATACATCCAGAGAAAACAGTTTGATCATGTGTTAATAGGAGAAGGAAGCCCATTTTCAGACTTCTTGGTATTCTTTTAAAAATTTAATAGGGAGAAAAGTGGGAAGGAGATATGCACTGAATTAGTTTGATAAAGTCAACACTAAAACTGGTGAAAGAAAATCTTACCCCCAAAAGATAAAAATTGCCCTGTTTTGTATTTTTAAAAAAATCTAGCAAGGGAGGTGCTCATAGTAACAGGACACATGTGCATTCCCATGAACATAACACCAAAAGTTGAAATGAACACTGTAAATTTTTAGATTATAAAACACATTAGTATAGTAAACTTCTTGGGGAGGAATTTTCAGCAACTTAAAAGCACAAGATGGCTTCAAATGCCAACCAGAGCAGATAATAAAATTAAAATGCCACAGAAGAGGAAAAACATCCTACTTATAAACTTCTTCAAAATTCAATTAAACTCCTTTGAAGTGAAAACTATTCACATCTTAATAAAAGCCAGAAAACAGCAGATGGATTGGGTAACACAGCAAATACCTTAGAAATAATTTAAGGTTTCCAGTTTCAATGCAGTGTCTAAAGCAGAGCAGGAGTAGCTAAAGAGTTATTGAATAGGGCGCCAGCTCTCGTAATATTCACATTGTGATCTCAAAGAAAATATATCAATAACAAAGTGTGGGGTAAACAGAAAGAACACTGAACAGGTGGTCATCAAAAGGCCCGGGGTCTAGTTCTAGATCTGCGGTCAACCAGCTGTTCTGACTTCCTCTCCCTAGATGTCAGTTTCCACAAATGCGTAATGTAAATGGGCATAGGAGGAGAGGGCAGACTCCATGAGGTCTGTGATCTTTTCCAGCTTTAAAATTCTCTCTAAGACTGAGCTGAAGTTGCACCCATCTAATTGTGAAATAGGTTTCATGATGAATCAGGCTCAAAGGAGTGGGAAGAATTCAGGTGTGATTACTTCCATTTTATAGATCAATGGGCACAAAGTAAAAGCTGGAAACAGGATTAATATACAAATCCTCACTCTTGATCCTGTGCTCAACCTAGGAGATCAGGTTGACTCTTTTACCTGTATAAAAGTTCATTTGGATGGGAAGGGGGTGGTAGGAGGGTTACTTTTCAAACTGATTTAACCAAAGTTGAATACATATCAATGGTAGAACCTGGAATACAATCCTGGGGTTCTAAATTCCAATTCTTTCCACTTAATCACATTACTATCCTTTCATGAAAGGCAAAGAATAAATCCTTTACAAGGGCAGTATTTCAAAACAACTGAATCAATTTATTTAAAATTAAGGGATGAAAAACTTGAATGAACCACTTTTTAACTCCTAACGCAACCATTACAATCATGACAATGAGAACATGAAATCCTACTCCTGTCTCTTCTTCCAGTAATTACTTTACTTAAGTTTAACTGAAACGCTAGAAAGACCCTTAGAGATGGTCTAGCATAAGCCCTTTCCTTTATAGCTGGAGAATCCTTGGGGAAGTGCCCCACTCCAAAGACTGTTCTCTGAAAATACGAACAATTATGGTAAATCAGTAAATAAAATAAGTTAACTTATATAGAAACATGCCACCAATTCAACATATAATAACAATAACAATAACGTACACACAGAGAATGCTCTCCAGGTAACAGACTGCTTTACACACAAGGTAACGTTTGATCCTTGTGGCAGCCCTGTGAGAAAGATCACCGGAATTTTCCCAATTGTATTAATGAAAAAGTTGAGGCTCATTGAGTTGAAGACGATTTGCCCAAGATCACACAGTTGTAAATGACAAAGCTGAGACTCGAACCCAGGTCATCTGACTCCAAGTCCAGCGTTTTGTCCATCACAGACTGTCCAAGTTTAGCTTTCTCAGTTCTCAAATCTAGATTTTAATATGCATTGGGCTGAGAATCCTATACAGTCTTCTGATACGAATCTTGAACTTAGCTCTGAGGACAAGCAGGTATTAGAAAAGGTACAACAGACCTGCAGATAGATTATCCCAAGAAAGTCAAAGGGCAGATGATTTAGCATTCACTATACGGTAATAGAAGACTCAGGTAACATAAATAGAGGAGGTCTAGAAATATCCCCAAATTAAGTTCAACCTCTCTCCCTCAACATAAACCATCAGAAAGAAAGCAAATTGAATGCATCCTCTTTCTCTGTACCTCAATAAACGATAAAATAACCAAAGCATGGGGTCACCAAGAAAAAAAGAGGAACAGTGTTAATCAACAATTCCGACATATTACTAAGCCCTAAAATTGCTCAAAACTGTCCTCTACTCAGCTACCTGATTAATTAATTAATGGTGCAGATCTGACCATGTTACCCTCATTCAAAGCATTACAATCTGGCTCCCTCCTACACTACACGTTTTACACTCCCTACAGCATTGGCCTCCTAGTGGTTTCTCACACAAAAAACATCCTGCTCCAGTCTCTGGTCTCTTCACCGGCCTCCCCAGGCCTGAAATTTTAGAGAAATGTATAACTGGAAAAGGCAGAGGCTAGTCAAGAGATAAGACTAGAACAAGGGAAAACAGACAATCTGCATGATCCACTGGTCTCCATACAAAGTCAAGGGAATACAAGAAAAGCATCCAGTACATTAAGCAGACCCCTTCAAGGCAAATTTACAGGGAAAAGTGGATACAAGGAATCTACAGGATGAGCAGACATGAACGGGTTAAGGGACACCTTGTTTGAAGGAATACCATACAGATAAGGTTAATATTTCAGTGAAGCATAAGAACATATACAACATTCATGTGTGTAAAGTCACAAGGCATGAACATCCTGATCCTCATTCTTGACTGGATTTCTCCCACTTACTTCTGAAGTCATAAAAAGTGCTGATAATAATGGTAGTTATTACATTTTCATAATGCTCATGTGAGTGAAATGGTTAAGACAGATACTATTGTTCCAATACGCAGACAAAAAACAAGCATCAGAGGGGTCAGGAAGTTTGCCCAAGGTCGCAGAGCTAGGACTTAAACCCAAGTCTTCTAACTAAATTCCAAGGGTCTTTCCACTACTGTTAAGCTCCCTCTCAGATCTTTAACATCCTGTATCTTTTATTTTCACCAAACTATCTAGCAAGGAGATTTTGAGCCAATGTAGTAGACATACAAGCAAAGAGGCTGATACCTAAGAATCAATAAATTGCATGTTATTGACACACGAATGACACGTGGGTACTGACAGACACATATGCCATTAATAATACTCTCATTTCAAGGTTTGCACAGCACTTAATATCACCAGCATCTACACATGGAACTTTCTGAGTTAGGTATTATAGGTGGTATTATCCCAGTTTTACAGATGAGGATCAGAGAGGTCTAATGATTTGGCCTCGGTCATATTATTTCCTTTAAACATCTCCAGCAGACGAGCCTGGTAAACACTGTATGAAGTAGAAAAAAGTATGGAGATTTCAAAAAAAATATTTCCATCTATGAAACTACCTCAAAATGGGGAGGAACCCTATAATCACCAAATAACGTGTAATGTTAGATCTTTTTGCCATCAGATATCAGTTCAAAATGAAGTCATACTTGAGGCAGTTAAGGTGGTGCAAGGGATAGAGCGCTAGCCCTGGAGTCAGGAGGACCTGAGTTCAAATTTGGTCTCAGACATTTAACTAGCTGTGTGACCCTGGGCAAGTCACTTAACCTTAACTGCCTCCAAAAATAGAAAGATCGTAATTGTAGGCATCTTCTGTTTCTACTATCTGCCTTTATCACACAGTACATCTGAAAAAACACTGGATTTGGCATTAGAGGACCTGGGCTCTAGTCCTGACTCTATCACTCACTGCTTGCGACAACTTGAACAAATCATTTAAATCTCTCTGGGCCTTATCCAATCTACAGAATGAGACAGGACTACATGATGCCTACAACTAACTCTACATCCAATTCATTTATGACCCATAACTCATCATCGCGGACTTCCTTTTGGGTTTTGATTTGCTGATGCCATCCTGAAATTCATCATCTTCCCTAAAAATGAAAGCAATTTCAGATGGGTACAAGACCCAAAATACACTCAGAAAGTTTGTTCTTTCATTTAGTGATGGCTTTCTTATTAATAAACACTTGTTAAGCACATCACTGTTTGTGACTCGGGGAGAGACAAAAGTCATAAGAACTTCTACCCCTAATGGATCTTATCCTATAGTAGAATTAGACACACACGATATTACAAGCTCATTAGAGCTGCTAAATAAAATGGTCTAAAGAAGGTCATTTACCAGTTGTGGTGACTGAGGATAGCTTCAGAGACGAGGTGGCATTTGAGCTAGGGTTTAAATGATAGCCACTTTCAAAAGGCAAAAGGGGGAAACAAAGGCATTGCAGGCATGGTAGTTCGTATAAGCAAAATATGGTGGCAGGTTAGTAACATAAGTTCATCTTTAGGTAACAAAGAATAATCTAATTTGGTTGAAGTATAGCTTATATGAGGGAGAAGACATGAGATAATGCTGAAAAGACCAACTGGAGTCAGATTCTAGAGGGCTATGAATGTCTGGAAAAAGGATTAAAATTGTATCAGGGATGTGATAGGGAGTCACTAAAAATTTTAAATGATATGACCAGAACTATGGGTAAAAAAGATTACTTGACAGTGAGTATATATCGGGGCAGCGAGAGAATCACTGTTTTTTGGGAAGTTATTGCAAAAGTCCAAGTGGAGGTAATGACTATCCCATGGTTATCACATTGGGAATAGAGAGGAAGGCATGAAGAAAAATGTTGCAAAGGGGAAGTGATACACGGGAAAAGAGGAAGAGAGAAAAGTTTAAAGACACCCCTCCCAAGGTTACAAACAAGGGACAGAGAATGAATTGTGGTGCCAGAAGAAGAACTACTGAAGTCAGAAGGAAGAATAGAGGTTAAGGTTAGGGACAAAGATAATGCGCTTGATTTGGGATATGGTCAGTTTGAATTGCCAGTGGACTATTCAAATAGTAACGCACTATCTGTAGTTGGAGAGAAAGTAACTTAAAAGAGAGGTTAGAACTAGAGACACAGATGTCCAATTTTTCCACATAGTGACAGGAGGCGATGGCCATGGAAGCAAATGAGACCGTGTAGAGCAGAGGGTTGAGAAGAGACATGTGAATACAGACCCATAAGACACGGAGCCAATGAAGAAGAGAGGAAAGACGGGATGAGAACAAGTGTCCAGCAGGAGCGTCAACAGCAGCAAAGACCTGAATCACAGAGTAAGAATTTATGGTAACCACTCCCCTCATCTAGTGGCTTTGTTTCCTTTGGGTGAGGGGGGGGTAGTCCGATGTGGTATCACTGATGTGATTTTACCCAAATTTTGGAAACTCCCACACCAAAGCACAAGTGAAGTTCCCAATTACCCTGCAATGTGTATAACCTTACAGGGGGTGGGGAGAATGTAGTGGTTAAATGATTGTTCCTGATCACATAGCTAGTATGGACCAGAGGCAGGAACTGAATCCAGGTGTGACTGCAATACTGGCCCTATATCCATATGCTTGCTCTTTGGTTTATATTTAAGAATAGGAAATATTCCCTGAATTAAAAAAAAGCCTTTGCATAAGAAGAAACTGACTAAAAGTATTAGTTTTATTCTTTAAAGCTGTTCTGTGAACTAACATCTGACGCACCAAAGATATGACTCTATACATGACAGATGTACACGTATGAAAACAATGACTGTATTCAGGCAATTGGGAGTAGAAAAACCCCTATGGTAATATAGCAAGCTACAAAACATTAAAAGTGAAAAATCCTTAAGTCAAATAATATTGATAACTCATTTATTCACTATTTAATGAATATAAACACAATGAAAATACTTATTCCTATGAAGAAACAGCATAAAAAGTACCAAAATTCTGAGAGACAGAGAGTAACAGGATTCATTGCTGAAAAGAACCTTAAAGATCATTGACCGTAACCCTCCACAGTCATAAACGGAAGAATACACTGCTAGTCAACAACATGTACTGAGCACTGTTATAATACCAAAATATCTCCAGGTTTCTTTGATATAAAAGTCAAAGGTTAAACGTAGTCCTTAAAACAATGATAAAAAGGCTGCTTGTAATAGTGAAAAAACGGAAACAAATATTTACATTCCAACAACTGAGTATTGACTGATTATATGGTACGTCAACGTAATTCAATACGACTGACCCTAAAAGTAACAAATAGGAAGGACACCAAGAAAGACAGAAAGATCCCTATGAAGATCACTTCACAAAATGAATAAAATAGAACTAGAGTGACTACCTAAAACAGCAGCAACAAAGCTTTTTAATTCTACAGATAGAAAAAAGAAATTATAATTTTAAAATTTATATCTTAGTTTAATCAAAATGTAAATAGTTCAGATGTTACAGTTATGTGGAGGATATTATTTATTTTGCTTGTTTTCATTTGTAAAGAAAGTTATTATTTATAATTTAAAAAACAGAAACATTACTGATTTGCCTATTTTAACATAATCTAGAATGCAATCCCAAAGAGTTAAATTTGTGTTTCAATTTTAACTCTAAATTTCCTGACATCAGACCATTAGCATTATGTGAATGCAGAATTTTGCTATTTAATTTCCTCCTTAAAGATCATAAAACAAACCAAGGGAGAAAACAAATAAATCTGCCACTTACTTATTATGGAGTTCAAACCAGGTCAATGGCCCTATTAGAGTGTAACTGAGTTCAGCTTACTTATTAATATACGCTGACAACACATTCTGTAACTATGGCTGCGAATGAAGGAAGAAGCTAGGCGTGGCTATTAGCAGCAGTCCTTATAATATGGATCTCTATCCAGTAGAATCAGTTGTATTAAGACACAGTGAAATTTTCATCAATGTTGGAGGAGATAGGGAGTAAAGAAAAGATTGGAAATCTCCAAGCATCTTGTTTTCCTGCATACACCTCAACCCCCCACAAAACCCACTGCTACCAATGGAAACATTGCAGGGGAGGCATCAATCTTTAAAAAACCAACACACATTTAATGTGAATAATTTCATTATTTTATGTTGATCAACAGTGTCAGTCTTTCACCCAGAAAGAGCTAAACCGAGTTTTGTACAGGATGACCAAATCCTGACCCTCTGACCTGGTCTCAGCACGTTCTAATCATTTCTTATGGACAGAACATCTAGTAAGGTACAGCAGAGAGTTCTGGACTCTGAGTCAAATGGCAGGGGTTCAAAATCACAGCTTGGCCCCCTGGGCAGAAGTAAGTTACGTTACTCTCATTTCTCTGGGCTGCAGTTTCTTTTATCTTTAAAATGCTAGGGCAAGGAGAAGACATAGGAGTAAATGACTCCTATGGTCCCTCTTCTACCTCTAAGTCTGTGACCCTTGTGAATTTACCAGGCCAACAGCCAAATATCCTAACTACAGCAACGGCTGTGTCAGTGTGTGCTCTTCCCCACTCCCACCCCTGCTTGATGCAGAGATAACCATAATGGGGTAGTGTCATCTTCCACTACATGTTTCCTTTACTTCCCATTACTTCTATTTTCATATATGCCACAGTATCTATTGCTGGTGCCCTGTAAATACAAAATTCTGCATACCACCCACATTCTGAATGACCACAATGTATCTATTACAGGTCCTCACCTGGTTATACAATGATGCTCTGATGGACAAAGGGATATACAATTTGCTCCTGCTGAAAAAGATCAGCACGATGTCAGAAATAGAAGTCAATAGATAGGTTAGCTATATCTATATCCCTTGTTTATATGTGGCTGTTCCATGTTGTTGTCTCCATTAGATTCTGAGCTCCCTGAAGGCAGGGGCTGTTTCCAGCTATAGTAAACACTTCCTAGCTTGCTGATCTCACTGACTACCATACACCAAGCTTTCCATTTGCCAGTTACACCTGGAGGTTTCACCATGGAGAATTACGTATGCTATCTCTATGCTCTCAATGATTTTCTAAATGGGAAATTTTTAAAAAATAGGCAAACAATTCTAAGTGTCAATCTGACAAAAGGCTTATGATTACTTTGAGATTAAACTGCCAGGTAAAATCCACCCTTTAAAAAGGACATTATGGAAAGTGTGTGTGTTTAAACAACTGAAAAACTTTATTCTCTCCTTTTCTTTTTCTTCTCAAGTATTTCTTCCACTGACCTGACCTCCTTTATGAAAGTAATCAAAGAAAACTACTTTCCCACATAATTTTTTTTTCCACTGACTCTCCCTCTTTTGAAATCAACTTTTTGAAACCTGGCACACTTTTGGTTACACATGTGGCCCTCTATGCTTAGGCCCACATTATAAAAATCTAATTTTCTTTTCCTGACTTTCTGGTCAATCAGCATACATGAAGTATGGCAAGGACTTAATATTCATAATAACTCAGAGGCAACTTGGTGTAGTAGATAAAGGCTGCTTTAAGTCAGGAAGACCTAGGTTCAAGTCCACCCTTAGATAGATCCCAGAAAACTCTCTTAAGATTATCAATTGGCAGAATATAAGCTGATTGACAGTGATGGAAGGACCGGACTATCCTCACCAGGAGTTCCTTGCACAGATGAAATAACAGATCTATATATCCCTTGACTCTCCTACTTCTTAAAAATAATTTTAACATTTACAAAATAGTACAGGTTAGAGCACTTAATATTGAGTGAAATAAAGAAGAGATGTTTCACATCTTGATTTTAATTAACATTGCCAGTGGCCCCTACCCTCTTTAAGTCCCTACATCACTGTAGTAAATAGTTATAAGACTAGACAGAGAATAACAAAAACCATTCACATTTATATAGGGCTTTATGGTTTATAATACATGGAACCTTTGTCTCCAAGCCACTATCAGTCAGTGATAGGAGAATCAAGCCTATCACACCAGTCACTTGGCTAAGTTATGATGTTATAAGTAAACCTGAAGACAGACTTACACATGTCTCTAGATCACATACACTTTCCTTATGACAACAGTAGTAGGAGGAAATGTACCAGCCCATTTTACAGATGAGGAGGCAGAGGCTCAGAGAAGGTACATCACCCAACTAGTGAGGGCTGAAGTCAGACTTGGAACCCAAGTCCTTCCTAACTTGAAGTCAAAAGCTTCTTCTATTACACTACCCAGCCTCTCCAATAGGAACTGTCGTAAGACTAATGAAAGTTGCCAGGGGTAGGCCCAGGGCCAACAGCACAATCCCCTTCTTTGTTTCTGCTCCACTTTTCTTTCTGCCCCTTGCCTTAGAGTTAAATATCAAGGGAAAAGAGTGGGCCTTACGGGAAAAAAAATCGAGAAATCTGAATAAATGCTAGAACTAGCTGGAAGAACAAAACATCTGATGTAAAAAGGGGAGGGAGGGAGGGACAGAGGTTGGAGACAGACAAAGGCTGCCTCTGGCCCCAGGCACCCCTAAGTGGCTTCAGCCATTATACTAGGAGGAGAAAGGATGAGAGGACACCATGACTCCAATATCAAGACTGTATGTCTGGGGTTATGTGCAGTGTTGTGTCTGACGTTCTATGGAGATGGAACCTAAAGATTTGTACACTTTCATTTTCTGCCTCTTCTCTTCCCTCCAGTTCTCCCTCTAAGGAAAGATGAATCTATTTTATCAATCATTGTTCATTAATGCTTTCTGTTTTGCCATTTGCTTTAAAAGAAACTCTTTTTTTAAGACCAAATGGTTGTTATAACTATACAGATTTGTGTATGTATGCATCCTTGGAGGTAAAACTGTCACGAGAAGGTCGGGGTTGATGTATTCAGGAAGAGAGAGGTTTTCATAACTTCTGGGAACAGTATTGGGGCTTAGAGCTAGGCAGAAAAGAGATTTTACTGCTTCATATTTTATAACTTCTCAAAATCAAAGAAAAACCAACGAATCCAGACCAAAAGAAACCTAGACACAACTGAGCCTTTCCCTTTGGGGGAAGAAATAGTGATTTTGCTTCAGGCACCTTCTGTCCTTGGTCCTTCCCATACAGGTTTAAAGAAACCCTGAGCCTCAGAAGGGTGGGGCAGACCCAGCAGAGGAAGGAGAAAGTCACTCCTACTGGGAAATTTGGGAACACAGGGTGTTGCCCATATAAGGGTGGAGGTAGACAAGAGGGAGTAACTAGTTGTCCTGCTCAACAACCTTTCCTCCTGTACCCTACATACTTGAAGAAACAAATACCATCACTGTTAGAAAGTGTTAGACATGTATTCAGCATTTTTCTACCAAAACTGATTCATGATGATATAAGCATCTGAATATGCTGATGACATTCTAAGAAGTCTTCTTAATAATTTATAACAAATTACTCAGGATAGATACAAATATCTGGGAAATTTATCCTCAGTGCCTAAGTGACTCTGGTAATAAGTCAAGTGCTTACAGAAGGCCCATTAACTCTTTTAGTTTATAATAAGGCCATAAATAACCTGAGGCAGGAAAATAGTCAATGTACATCAAGTCCTGATTTGAGATTGAAAAATTCAGGCCTCCTAAAAGTGTGTTGTATGGTGAGTAAATAGAGTAGTATAGTTAAAAGTTAGGAAGACTCACCTCTGATGTTGAGAGCTGGGGAACAGAACAATGGAAAAGGCACTGACTTTGGAATCAGGATCTGAGTTCAAATTACGACTCTTAACATTTATGGCCTATGTGACTTGGGGCAACACACCACCTCCTTGGGTGGGTCTCAGTTTCCGTATCTGCAAAATGAGGAGACTATACATAGATGGACCCTGGGGTCCATTTCTGCTCTAACTCTATGGTCCTATTTACTTGCTATGTGACCACAGAAAAGTCACTTGACCTCTCTGAGGCTCAGCTCAGTCTCCTCGCCTATTACATAGGGGCGAAAACACCTTTAAATATCCATCTTGCAGGATTGCTGTAAAGCCCAAAGGAGATAATTTACATAAAGCATTTGTTAACTTTAAAGTGCTAAATAAATGTCAGCTGTGATAATGCAAAGTCTATTTTGTTGATGATTAATATTAAAAGAGCTACAGAATTCACAAGCAACTTTGGGAAAGAACTCTTACAGCTGACTTTTGAAAGCTTACTGGAATTCTACAAAGCCTGGGACATCAGCAGGCATTTTGCCACTGGCTACTGAGACCTTCTGCAAATTGGGTTAACATTAATTAACAAAGGAGTAGGATACCCGAATCAAAGATACAGGACGATGATTTCGGCTAAATCCCTTTGGCACAGGTCTACTGGAATTGTACAATTGAATAAATACAACATGTATTTGCATGTGGCGATGCAGGGCATCCCACACCCACTAGCTTCCCGGAGTCAGTCTGACTGCCTGGGAGACAATTGTACCATAGGGAGTGGGCTGAGAACGTAACATGCAGAAATAACAAAGCTGCCTGGGCCTGACTTTATGCTAAGGGCACCTCAGCTTGTCTGCAGATTCAAAGGTAGCGTTATAACCACATGCCTACATGCATAGAAGCAACTGTATTTTCCCCTAACCATGATGCATCCCCATGGCTCATATTCCTATGAAACCATTTCTTCCTTTGGGGGATAAAAAAACGATGATGGCCTAAGTAGCCATCAGGACTGAAAACAGTCATGAAAGCTCACCATCAGAAAGACTTTAGGTCATACTGACCACCATTCTGAAGCAGGCAAAGTATGGGCCCTTACTATTCTTAGTCTAATTGTAAAATGGAAAAGATTCAATTCATAAACAGTTGAGGACAGGGGCAGCCCCGTGGCTTCCTCCCAGGTTCTCTGTAATAAGTAGTTATAGGATACTCTTGTAGGTTGGGGGGGAAAGGAAAAAAAAACACAACAGAATATAAATGATTCTGTAATTGCAATTCTGTAATTTTAATTGTGCATCAACATAGCTTTCATTAACAAAATGCGTAGTAGAAACTTGCTTGGGATACAAAAATGATCTCTACATCTGAACTTTTCTATTGTATTGAAATAGAAGTCACTTTCCTTTCCAAATTGTTATTTCTAACCTCACATTAAAATTTACTGAGACAAACATTTTGAAAAAAAGAGCTGGTCCCTCCAGATGTGCCCTCTTAAATTCTCTTATTTGTGCTTAGCCTTAAATATAAATATGTGTGCCCCACCCTTCAACAAAAAGTATTAGGTGAGAATAATTATAGCTATTCTGAAATTCACATGTACTCATTGTCTATTTTTCCTATTCCCACATTTTATTATTTCAAAATAGGTCAGGAACAAAAAGTCTAGATAACTAGAACTCCATGTTCAAAATCCACTATTACCAACATTATATTTTTCTTTACCCCCTTTAAAAGGATTTACACACAAAAATGCACAGCCTTGTTGAAACAAGTTAAGATTTCCTCTCTGCCATTATCTCAAACTTAAATCAAGGTTGTAGCAATGCTATTCAAGGCTTGATCCTGAAAGAATGAACCTAAATTTAAGCAAAACCCAGACAAAGCTTCTGAAAATATCAGGTTATTCTCTGCCATGGTTTGTTAGCATCTCTCCCATCCTAACTTCACAGGTCCATCTGTTCTCGGCTTTTCTACTGATTGCCACTGCTCGGATGGCCCATAGTGACAATGTCTTTGCATATACATAAGGCATTTTTTTCTAGGTAACAACATCAAAAAGAATGAGTCAATAAGATGGAAACGGTGCCAGGGCTTGGAAATAGCGATAAAATCCTCAAACCAAGGGCAATCCGTGGTTGCAGAGACAATGATCTCTCATCCCTCTTCTCATAAATGCCTTCGGACAGCAACATAAAGCATGTGTACATAAAATATGCATGATGAAATATACACACATACTTGAACATCAGTGGTTTCAAGGTATTTCTATCAGTTGTATTGCTAATAGAGTTCACATGAACAGCAATTTGTTTTAGAAATTTATGAGGGGGACATATCTGATGTTTGCCCATGCTACAGAGAAAAGAACTCTAACCTTCGACACAGGTCCCCTGGGTTCAAATCCCAGCTTTCAAACATGTTTTTAAGGCAAGTCCCTTAACCCTTCTGACCCTCAGTTTCCTTAACTTGTGAAACAGGAAGAATAACACTTTTACCACCTACCCCTTAGGACTGGGCAAGAAAAATGCTTTGTAGACCCTTAAGCTCTAGAAAAGCAGGAGCCACTATTGTGACTAGACCCCACTGCTTCTGCTCTCTTCCCCAGTTTATTCTGAAGACCCCCAACATAATAGGATTGCATGCTATACGTAGTACAAAAGAGGCTTGCCCTTACTACTTTCTGGCACCTTATGCTCTCATGTCATAAAGGTAATAAAAGCCTAAGTGGGGATTCAGAAAACACCAAGAAAAAAAGAGAAAGAAAAAAAGAGCCAAGAACAAAAACAAACCTCTCTTCTTTTAATATACCAGCAAGTGATCATCTAGCCTCTGCTGGAAGACCTCCAATGAGGAGTACCCAGGACCTCTCAAAGCAACCTATTTTACTTTTGGATGGCCTCTAGTAGTCAGGAAGTCCTCTCAACCCCACACACTCCCCTAGCCCCAAGCCACAATTTACCTCTTTGCACTTTCATCCACTCTTCTGAGCTGGCGGCCAAAGAGAAAAAGCATGATGCCTCCTCCACATGAAAACCTTTAAGATACTTTCTATATCAATACTTTAACATATATTTTGATACACAGACTCTCATTTGAAAATAATAATAATCTTATATTCTATTTCCCTAACCCAGCCTTCCTCCCCATACAGTTCTGCATCGCTAAATCTTTCACACGGACAAGGTAGCATTATTAGTTATATAAATATGACATTTGGAGAGGGGCACAGGGGGGAAAAAGGTCATAAGGAGAGGAAATTACAACTATAGAAAAGCAAACATCTCTAAAACTCAAGCATATCAAAGTATGTACACATGTGATGAGGAAAAGAAAACACAAGGTGGTGGTAGGGGGTGAAATTTATAAAAAATGTTAAAGAGGTAGAAGGGAATACGCATTTATATGACACCTACTATATGCGCTAAACACTTTACAAATATTACCCAGGTGATGTTATTATCCCCACTTCACAGCTGAGGAACCTGAAAACAAATGGGTTGAGTGACTTGTCCAGGGTCACCCAGTTAGTAAATAGCTAAGGCTGGATTTGAACTCAGAGCTTCCTCACTTTGGTGCAGCACTTCTGTCCACTGCACCATCTAGTTCCCTTAAATAAGAAACACACTTGCTTTTCTTTAAAAATATAGACTGAGAGAAGGAACAATCTTCTGTGAGAGCCCCTTTAATTCCTTCAAAAATAAGAACCCTAGTAATCTGGTCACATTCATTGCTTAACAAGGAAAACATACATGAGAATGTTTTCCCGTCACAGTTGGTTTTGACTGTGACATGCTCTACAAAAACTTCATGCCTTTTAACTTAGGGCACTAATTTAATGTGAAAGCCAGGATTTCAGCATCAACCCTTGGAGGTACCCAAGCGGTGGCTTTTCTATTCCATCTTTGCCAATTCTTCAGAATCAGCAGGATAAAAACTCCCTTAAGTCCACTCCTTCCTTCCTCAAGAGCCAACTAAGTCAAGATGTTTGTAATAAACTCCATCGACTGGGAAAAAGTGACTTTCACAGTCTTAGTTCCTAGGCTATCAAAGACATCCATGTAAGGGTATCATGAGCTTATCCACATTCTCTTCTTCTCCTCCTTCCTCTAATCTCTCCATCTTAGCAACAAATACAACAAACGTCTCAAAGCATTTCCTCTTCCCTGTAACTAAAGGCCAGCTTTTTCTCAGATTCTTATTTGGTAGTGCCACTTAGGAGTAGGACGAACTTCACTTTGGGAGTAGAAAAAATGCTGACTGGGAATTAGGAGACTCAGGTTCTCCTTCTAGCCTTGTAACTCATTAGCTGCTTGAATCATGCTAACCCTCTCCCCACCCATTCAGTAAACTCCAGTGGCTCCCTACTGCCTCCAAAATTAAACATAAAATCATCTGTTTGGCTTTTAACCAGACCCCCTTCTACCTTTCCAGTCTTCTTACATCTTAGTTCCCTCTGTGTAGTCTTCAATCCAGTGACAGAGGCTTCCTTGCTGTTTCTCACACAAGACCCTCCCATCTCTAGGCTCCAGACATTTTCACTGGCTGCCCCCCCTGTCCAGAATGCTCTCCCTCCTCCTGGCTTCCTTCAAGTCTCAGCTAAATCCTACTTCCTACAGGAAAATTTTCCCAATAACTCCTTAATGCAAATGCCTTTCCTCTTTGGTTATCTCTCATTTATCCTACGGATATCTTGCTTTGTACATAGTTGTCTTTCTGATTGGACTGTGAGCTCCTTGAGATCAGCAACAGGTTGTGCTGTTTTTTGTATCCCTACCAGATACAAAGCACATTGCCTGGCATGCAGTAGATGCTTAATAAATGCTTGCTGACTTGACTGATAACTTGCTTGGGATATGCCAATTTTTAGCTCTTTTAAGTAGCCATTTGTTAATTGCACAGTTTCTATTTTACATAGTTCTATATATAACTGATCAAAACATATTTTCTAAAACTGCCATGACTTCTATGCTTACCTGGATAAAGCTGCTTCTATTTGATATCAAGATCAGATTTCCACACATTCAAAATGTAGGCATCAACCTAAGACTTACACACTCAACTGGTTCACAAAATGGCCATTTCAGGAAAAGAAGTTATTGCACAGTAAACTGCCTGTGCTCGTATGTGCCTTGTGTGACGAAAACCACATGCAGCACAAGCCCCATTTAACAGAAGGGTTAGGGAGCTCTACGAAGCCTTTGCCTGACCCAATGTGGCAAAACCTGAGCTTGGCTGGCTTTAGGGGCTAAACAGCATTATACTAAACGCAGACTTCAAAGAGAAAAAAAAATTGGGCAAAGGGAACGAGAGTTAATAACTTAGTAAATGCAACAAGTGAATGAGGATTGAGCATGCCAAAGAGGAAGGTGGCAAAGTGCCTGGGACTAAAACCAGAACGTTGTCTCTCTACTTCAGACTGAAGACTAGAGATGGTAAACACTGTTTTTTAAAAAAAATAGCTGGAAAGAATACTGTAACAGGCAGTAACCTACAAGACAAGTATACAAATAGAAAACTCATAAAACTGATACTACTACATCGACAGCTAGCCAAAGAACTGTTGTGTGAGGAAAACCTGGTTGATTCAAATCTAAAAATAATTCTAAAACATGCTTCTGGTCTCTCCAATGGACAAGTGAGAACAAAGGAGAAAAGATTTTACTGTACCTATACAACTTCTATTTTATTGGAATCACACAATCTTCTTTCAAAAACAAAGGAAGAAGAGAAGAAGAAAGAAAACTGCCACAGTACAACACTCTTTAAACAGATTACAATGCAGACCTTTTCTATTTTATGCCTCTTCAAACAGATTACAATATAGGACTTTTACATAAGATGGGGGTTGAAGCACAATAATCAGAAAATTATTTATTTTTACCATCTGTCTAATACCTGCATTAGAGCAGAAAAAGAGCTAGGTTTCACAACGAAAAATGCTAGAGGGAGTTCGAATGGACAGCTTAAAATACTTTTAAAAAAGCAACCCTAGACATACAAAAATAATGCCAAAATGACATAAAAACTTCTCAGTAAACAAAAAATTAACAGACAAAGCAAGGTCTGGTTGCTATAGCCTGAAACAGGGTGTGGAGATTCCAGGGTACAGTGACTCACTTATGTATCTTGGACAAATTCATTTAGATGTTTCTGTTTCCTGATGTGCAAATAGTAACAAAGGAGGATTTTGACCTTAACTGATTAAGACAACTGGAGATCCTCTCAAGAAGTAAGAGCTACAAATATGAAGAGTTTAGGTGGAAGGATTCAATTTTGAATGAAGAGTATGTGGCAGGATACTGGGTCCTACCTATTTGATCTCTTAGAGATACTAAGAATAACAAACTTCATGGTAAACCTCAATTCAACTCCACAAGCACTTTAAACATCCTGTGTGTGAGGCATTGTCTGACAAAGACCAAAATAACACACTGCCCTCAAGCAGCTTCCATTTTACTGGGGTGACAGCATGCACACAGATTAGTAAAGGCAAAGTATATACAGAATAAAAGCAAAGCAATTTATGTGGGATTGGGGCAAGCCTGAAACAAACTAGGAGGAATCAGGAAAGGTCTTGTGTAGAGTGGGGAGGGCAACTCGTAGTTGTTCAGTCATTTCAACTGTGTCTCAAGTCTTTGTGACCCATCTGAGGTTCTCTTGGCAAAGATACTGGAGTGGTTTGCCATTTCCTTCTCCAGCTCATTTTACAGATGAAGAAACTCAGACAGAGTTAAGTGACTTGCCCAGGGTCACACAGCTAGCAAGTGTCTGAAGCCAGATCTGAACTCAAGAAGAATCTTCCTGACTCTAGGCCCAGCACTCTATCTGCTTTAGAACCTCAGTGGAACCCAAAATAAAGCGAGGGATTCTAATAGGCAGAGGTAAAAAGGACTGTGTTCCTGCTATGAAGGACAGCTTAGGGAAAGGCCATCATGGTGAGACACACCAACATCACTGACAAAGAAGTGTATCTATGGTACTTTAGGCTCAAGTCAAATGGTGCAAGCTGTTTTTTTGGGGGAGTGGCAGGAGTTTCTATTTATCTTAGAGGGAACCAGGGAGAGATTCAAGATGGTAGCATAGAGCCATGACACCATCAGACCTGTTCTAGAGGATGATTATGCTGGCAGAGGAAAATTAAACAGGAGACAAATCAGAACTGTCCAGGAGAGAGGTGGTGAGGACTGAACCAGGGTGTGAGGACAGAGTACTCTAGTAACTTTCAACATATAGTCTTTAAATTATCAATATCAAAGTAAGGTATATTTAAATGTATTTAAAACTTAGAAGAACAAAATAGATAATGGATGCAATATGGGATTACAAACATTGTCCAACATACACCCTCTGTCCTCTACTCTTGTTCTTTTCTACCTTGTGAGCCAATATGCCAACAGTGAAAAAGTGCCATAGGAAATTTACACCTACAGCTGCCTCACTTCCAAATACAAAAGGAAATATGCAAAATGGCCACCACTTCCTTGTCTACCTGCTACCAAAAAAAGTTCTTATGTTGATGAAGAAAAAATTATCCACTCTGTAGTTTTCTTTCCATTTCTTATACAGTGTCATGTAATACAAAGCTGGATGTCCTAACAAATGAATAAACATCATCTTCTCATTAAAACAACAAAATTCTAGCATCCCAAACTCCCTACCTCTTGAAAAGCCAGCTTTTCTTGATTTTTGTGAAATGAAATAGATAAATGGTTATGAAGCGCCTAATTGGTAAGGCAAAACATGTTTGGTTTGGGAAATAGAAAGGACAAAGAGAAGCGAAGGATTATTCTTCAAAACACAAGTGTCAAGCAGTGAGGAAGTGTGACTCTAAAACTGAAATGTCTGATGATTTCCAAATGACATGCTACATAAATGTGGTACAAAGAAACTACAAAAGGTTATGGGTTAAAATTCCCATGATTCTAGATTGCTCAGGGTTTCTGATCATATAGGAGCAGAGAGGGACAGCGAAAAGAATGCCGGACTGGGAATCAGGAGACCTCGGTTAAATGTCAAATTCTATTACTGCGTAACTGTTACTTTGGGCAAGTCACTTAACCCTCTGAGACTCAGGATGGCCTTTAAATGGAGTGAGACCCCACAGGACTAGTGATTTAGTGCTTGAGCCATATATAATCCTCTCATTATACAGATGGGGAAACTGAGGCTAAGAGGATACTTATCCAAGGTCACACAGGAAATGAGCATCAGAAGCAGAACTTGAATGCAGGTTTCTATGGCATACTGCTTTCCCTTCAGCTCTGGGAATCTATTACTATGGATATGTGATATTCCTGGATTTATTCCAAATGCAATCTTTTTTTTTCCTTTTATCTTAAATTTAAACATTGGAAGGGAAAAGAAAACCCATCAGGGAGGGAAGAAAGAAAGAAAGAAAGAAAGAAAGAAAGAAAGAAAGAAAGAAAGAAAGAAAGAAGAGAAGGAAGAGAAGGAAGGAAGGAAGAAAGAAAGAAAGAGAAGGAAGGAAGAAAGGGAAGGAAGGAAAAAAGAAAGAGAAAAGAAAGAAAAGGAAAGAAGGAAAAAAAAGAAAGAGAGAAAGAAAGCAGGGAGGGAGGGAGGGAGGGAATTAAGAGGGGAAGAATTTTTTACTTACAGTAAGAAAGATATGTACTAAACCTGCTGAGGCCATCAGTTAGCACAGTATCTAGCAAACAGTAGGTGCTTAATAAATGCTTGTTGACTTGAGGCATTTATGTTTTACATTAAATTATACTGAATTTACAATTCATTTCGATGGCGTTACATAGAGCTAAACTTATCACAGAACACCAATGCTCCCAGAACTTTGATGATAAAAAAGGTGGCATTCTCAAATTTCATAAAATGATGGTACTGAACTATATGCGACAAGCAACTGTCCACAGAGAAAATGAATGAAAACAAGTAGGTGTATAAAATGGATTCATATCCTTCTACACAAGGCTCAGATGATTAATGAACACATCACAGAAGCTTTGTGCCATCCATACTTTTCCTTCCGCAAATATGGAGAACCTGACATTTCCCTTCTCAGACACTGAGATATAAAAACAAAATTAAAAGCTAATATGTTGTACATAGTAGCATATGGAATCCTGCACTTCTAAAAATGGGTGCAGTGACTTTCACTCATAGCTCATCTTAGATCATTAACATAAACAGAACTTCCAAGATGCATTTCCAGCCTCATGTATTCAGTGTTTTCAAACATGTTGATGATGCCTGTATTTGTGCTTATAAATTACATTGAAGAACGCAAATAAATTCAGATAGTTAAATTTCTTAATTTCCTTGCATAATTTCTAGTCCGCATGTGTAAACGAATGCTTTATGAAACTAAAGGCTGTCATTGGAAACGCTAGACCAGTGTAGCCTAATTGGTAAGAATATGAAGTACTTATATTCTTTTTGCTACACTCATCTGTACTTGGACACAACCTTAGAAAAAGCGGGGAGAGAGAAGGGAAAGAGAGAGAAAGAAGGGAAGGGGGGAAAGACGGACGGTTTTTTTCTTTCTAGATCAGAAATTTCTGAATAGCAGAAATTATTTCTTCTATTTCTTTAGTAATCTCCCTACAGTTTCACATCTAGGATTCCCAGTAAATATTCTTGACTTACTAAGTTCTTGTTGAGGAGATGTGGGTTCAGGACTGCACAAGATGCATTAGATGACTTATTTTAACGTTTTCTGTGTATTGGTTTCAGAAGGACCAAAGTCTATCATTTAACTTTACACACTTTTTCCTCAGAAGGCACGAGGACAGATCTTTCTAGGCAGCTAAACTTCTCTTTGAGCTGTGCAACAATGTATTTTCAAACCATCATTGTTTAGGATGCTTAAGTACTAGCTTACTGAATGGCACTTCTGTAATTCAGAAAGCCTAAGTGGACTAAATGGCTAATATACTTTGATGGGCAGTATTCTGTAATGGGATCTTAATGTGAACAAACTCTTTAATTCTAACAGAAAATAAACCAGCATAAGTCGGTTTCCTCATTTAGAAAACAAAGAGTTTGAACTGAATTGTGGGTGAGGCCCCTTCCCAGGCTAACATTCTATGATTTTAACTATCTGTTTGGCCAAAGCAAAACAATCTTAATACAATAGGACCTAATAATTCAGTAATTTATTTAGGATTTAATAATTTGACACAATCCACATGTAGTGTAGTTACATTTAATAAAAAGTAGGATAGTGAAATCAAACACCTTAATTGCCACATTTGAGTTCTAAACTAAATATCATATGTAGAATACATATCTTTAGCAAAGCACATTTTTCTAAGTTTTTCTCGTTTGGAACCCCAAATTTTTTGAAAATGACATTTCTATAGGTCAGAGGACTAAAGCAATTAACATTTTAAAATCACGCATTAAAATATTTGTCTCCTATAAATACAAAAGAAGTGATAAAGGCCCCTGGGCTTAACAATAGTTTCAAATGTCTATTTCCTGAAGTGAGAGAGAAATAGAAATAGTGACAGACCCTAACTACAGTGATACTAAGAGGGTATTCCTAAGATACAGCATCTTACTACTGCCATCTGAGAACAAGCGCCAAATATCAGTTCATGAAAATTATTCAGATGAGAATTATTGCTAAATAAAGCATTCTGCCACGGTAGCATAACTAATACTTCCTAAAAGTAACTAAAAACCTCTGGTCTCCTCCCCCACTCTCGACTCCTTTTCCTGTAGAATTCTTATGTTTTATATTAAAATGGCTTTAATCTTTCATTGCCTAGAAGAATAGATGGCAGCTGGCATCAAACCTGCTATCATTAACAGTGATATAAATTATCCTCACCCCTTCAATTATTTTCAAGCATTCCCAATTTTAAAATGGATGCCTTATACTGGTACTCCATGAAAGGGACAAAGGAAAAAGCCATCATATTCCTAGGCATTTCTTACTGTCAATATCTAGAAAAGAAATAAAATCTCATTTCCCCCTCTGATACTAAATCATTTAGAATGATATTTTAACGGTCAGCCAACATTTCCATCCAAAGATTTTTATAAAAATATATTTTATTTGCATGACGGGTAGAGAGAAACCTCTACTCTCGGTTTTCCTCAGGGTGACTCAAAGTAGATTTTGGTGTTTGTGTGTTCCCTATTGCTACCAGCATATGTTTTTAAAACTGTGCTCCATCTGGTGCTTTAATAGTATAAGAAAAGATAGGAGACCCACTCCCACACGACTAAGAGTATATTTCATAGGAATTCTCCCCAGGCTCTGCTAAAAAAGGACAACGGAGCAAAGGTCATGTGAAATTTGATCCGACTAAAGCCCTGGAAAAAGATCATTTCTTACGTGTAAACTTACTAATTTGTTGTACAAAAGAAAAAGCAATCACAAAATTTAAGTGGTTATTAAAAACAAAGTAAAATAACTTTTTTTCTGGGGGGGAGGAGGGGACTACCAGATAAAAGGTACTCAAATGAAAGTGGGCCACAGGAAGACAGAACACAAATTTCAGAAATAAAATTATGAATTGCATGTAATAACCACATAATTATTTCTATATGATGTTTATTTTGAATTTCTTTTTTATAAAATGTTGTTTTCATTTGCCCTCTAAACTTTCTGTAAAGCATAGGACAGAAAATAGCAAGAAACTATGGAGAGAATAAGGAATTATTGGTAACTAGAGTTTTTTTCCATTAGAATCCATAAAGCATTTCTATGAAAATCTGGTATCAATAAAACTACTGTAAGGTAGTATTACATAGACACACAGTGGACAGGGATTTTCACTGGGTAGTAACATTCACAAAGAGAAACTACCACACCTAGCCCCTGACAAAGCTGGCATTGATACTGCATCATTAGCAAAACACATAAGATCTTTGGTGATTCTACTATTTAGAACTACAATATATATATATATATATATATAGCAATATAGCAATTAATCCTAATTGATCACACTTAGTCAAACACTAGGTGAAGTCCACCCTCAGGATTCCTGCTCTGTTTTTTTGGCTGATGTTTCGGGGGATTCAGCCATAACTCATTGCTGTTGACTGATTTATTGATTGTTGATGGTTTCTTGCTGTTATGGGTTTAAGTAAGATACTTCATCTTACTAAACCAGTTTTCAGGAAGGAAATATACAGTAGAGAGAATGGCTTTTATTAGTGTCAAAAACTGGTCTTTGGAAATCACGAAGCAAACATGAAATGGGTCTTGTCAACCAGCAAGCCAAGGAAGAAGATAAATACAAGCAATGTTAACCTATTTTAAATTTCAGGCAAATAGGTTATAACCTTTTTAAAATCTTAGAACAGATTTTATAATTCTTAAAGTACTCATTCGTATCATGGACAAAGTCAGGAAATGGTGATCACCAAAGGACAAAATCCAAGCTACTTTTATTTTTAAATTCCAAACTTTCCCACACAGTTCTAAGAATCTTATTTAAGACTACCAGAATCACTTCTTACAATTCAAACTATGCAAAGAAAACCAAAATAAGAATAAATAAAAGGCAAAATGTTGGTGTGCTTTAGAACCCAAAAAGGACACAGCTTCCAGGTAAATATTTTCAGGGAATAACTTTAAAATTCCATGAAGGGATTTTATCATTCAATCCAAACAAATAGTTAAAAGATTGATAAATACCATAAAGTAAGGACTAGATAGGTGATCTTGTCACTGAACCCCCAAGCTTTATTTTTTTCATCTATAAAATGAGGGGATTGGACTCTAGAGATGAACTCTAAATTCCCTTTCAACTCTGAATCTACGCTTCCCAAGCTTTTATGGCAGTTTCTCTCAGGACTCTCATTTTTTATTCTTGCTATTTCAAGAAAAAGTCACTCCACGTTTAAAACTTCAATTTTAATGTTTAAAAGTATTTATTGGGATTAAGTAACGAAGTTCCACTTTAAAGGACATTTTCCAGAACACATCTATATACAACATATTCTATAACTTATGTGTCATAAACCTGGACATGGAGTCAAGAAGATTTGAGTTCAAATCCAGACACTTTACTAGCTGTGTGGCCTTAGTCAAATCACTTTAACCTTTGTCTGCTTCAGTTTCCACATCTGTAGAATGGAGACAGTAACAGTACCTACCTTACAGGACTGTTGTTAGGCTCAAATGAGCTAATCTTTGCAAACCTGAAGCACTATATAAATGGTAGCTATTATTATCAATTTCAACACTGGCCAAAATGGTCAGCTGAGAATGAAGACAATATAAGGAAAGCATGTTATCAACATAAATCAAATTACATTAATATCATTCAAGATGTTGATGTCAAGCTAAGTAGCTAAATATGGGATTCCTAACTTTCCAATATCAACAGAACAAACAACAAGTATTTATTAAGTACCTACTGTGTGCCAGGCACCGGGAATACAAGTAACAGTCTTTGCCTTCAACGAGCTTTCATTCTATTTGAGGGAAAGAATGCACACACACAGAAAAGTAAATGCAAAGAGGGCAGTAAAAGCTAGGGGACATCAGGAGAAGCTTCCAGCAGGAGATGGTACTTGAGCTCATCTTTGAAAAAAGCCAGAGAGATGAGGAGAGAATACATTCCAAGTGTGGAAGATGACAGCTTCCATGCACAGAAATAAGAAACATATAGAGAACACAAAAGGCAAGTCAGGCTGGGTGGAAGGGAGAATGTCTGAAGCTTGATTCTGAAGGGCTTTAAAAAAAATGAAAGCCAGAGGGGTTTGCATTTCATCTTAGTGAACTAAAGGGAACCACTGGACTTTTTTGACCAAGGGAATGATATAACCAGATTTACTTTTGGAACACCACTTTGGCAGCTGCATGGGCAATGTATTAGAGAACGGAGGAAAAAAAAAACCAAAAAATAAAAACAAAATTTGTGGCACACAGCCAAATTAGGAAGCTATTTTCAATAATCTGAGAGATTATAAGGGCATGAATAAGGGTGGCAGCCGTGACTGGAGGGAAGAGGATGAATGAGAGACGTGTTGTAGATGTAGAACTAATAAGATTTAACAACTGACTGAATACAGGGACAGATGGAGTGAGAACTACATAGGATACTACTACGAGGTTTGGGAACCCCAGTGGTTAGAAAAATGGGGACACCCTCATTAAAAATAGGGAAGCTAGGAAGAGGGTAGTTTTGTGGGAAAAAAAGGATGAATTTTGTTTGAGATATAATGAACTTGAGATGCCTACTAGATATCGAATTAGAAATGCTTAATAAGCAGCTGGTAATGACAGACTGGACCTTAGGGAGAGACCAGGTCCGGGAGTCACCTGCCTGGAGATAGTAACTGAACAACACTGTTCAATGTCAGGCAACAAATGCTACAGGCAGTAATTACACACTTGCTGCTTAGTTTTCATTTTAAGAATTCCTATTCCTTTCCAGAGATGACCTTGTAAATTTTAAGAAAATTACAAGTTTAAGTTTAAGACTATTTTTGAGTCAGAAAACTGAATTCCATACCATGCCCTAAGGAATAAATGGGTATGCATCGTACTCCAAGTACTCCTCAGAATTAGAATTCTTAGAAACTCTGCATCATCATTTTGGATAAGTCACATTTTTTTCAGGGTAGAAGTGACTTACTCCAATTGTTTTGTCTCAATCTTTCATTATTGTGAAGAATTTTGTCTTACCTCTCAATGAATGGACGTGAAAAGGTAAAAAAAAAAACCAGGAAAGTTTAATTGTTAAGGGCTGATTGTATAGGAGACTTATTTACTTCCAAAGCCCATTTACTGAAGACTACTTACTGAATGAACAAAAGTGTAGAGATACAGTTTATAAAATATAGCTACAACTAACTTGTGGATTTACTAATGTATATCTGAATTTCCACATCCCTCCCTACTCCACCTTCCCCACAGCAAATATTATTTAAATTAAATGAGATCCTGAAGCAAGTAAAAAGGAAGAATATCAGAAAGAAATAATGCCTGAATATAAGAAATCTAAGAGAGAGTGGGTTAAAAACAATACCAGAAGTAAAGTACAAAAGATAATTCTAATTTATATGGCGGAAAAGAAAAAACAGGAAAAACTACAACAGGAAGAGGACAGAAAATGAAAAAGAAACGAGAGAAAAAGAATTGTATACATCATCAGGAAAAAGACGAAATCACTGAGTGGAAGAAAAAAGTTATATATATTATGTATGTGTACACACAGAGACTATATGTATGTGTGCATATATTTTATATACACACACACATATATATGTGTATATATATATATATTTATAGAAATCTAGCTATTTATCTGGAAATGGGTATATGGGCAAATGGAAAAGACAACATAAGAAATCAAAACCAAAGTAAATGGCAGCATAAAATAACTTTTAACTTGTTTAACAGCTGTACCTCACTTAGAGAACTGCAGTTTATGGTTTTAGTCCTTTGCTTTGCAGAGCAACCTCAATACTAAATTTTTTCTTTTGCATTTCACTTAGAGAACTTGCTAAGTATAAATGCCACAATAAGTTAGAGCAGCCCATGTCCACCATTTGTCATCCTCAAGTTTATTTTTTTAAGTTAATATTTTTTAATGTAATTCCTTGCCTGATATCCATATTCATATTATTCTTCCATTTATGTATTCTTACAAAAAATACAAACATACATACACACACACACACACACACACACACACAAAGGACAGCTGTCCCTTGGTTGTCCCTTTCTTGGATTTTTTTTTCCATTTGTATACAACAGTTGTTGGTTCCCTGTGACATACAAATTTGTAATAGCAGAACCCTCCTGTGGGAGAGAAAATGTGACTCTCTCAAGGAAAAAAATCACAAGGTAGTGGGTTTGATCTCAATCTTCAGTAGACGCTAAAGATAATGGGCAGACAGCTTGGAAGAGAAAGTAAAGAAAGGGAAGTGATTAAACAAATGGATGTAGTGACCAGATAGAAAATGGTATCTATCAAAAACAAAAATAATTTCTTACTCTAGTAGAAATGGACAAACACAGTAATGCTACATTTTTAGATGTTAGAAAGATTACTTTTGTTTTTAAAAGAATAAGTTGGCTTTAATTGTGAGAAAAAAATCTATTTATAGGCCATTTATAGAACTAAACATGGAGTTTTATGTAACCAGACATCATAAGAGGTTCAAAACCTATGGCAAAGGCAACACAATGGGGTACAGATGACTCTCTTTACTCTGTAAGACTGTATTTCAGAAGAGATCTTCATATCAGCCTGTGATATATTAAGTGGACCACTGACTAGAATTAGAGGATATGGATTCAAAATCCCATTTCTAATACTATGATTTTTGACAAGTCATTTAAATGCCCTCAGTTTCCACATCTATAAAGTGAGAAGGTGGGACTAGATGGCTTCGGGGGTCCCTTCCCCCTAGAGCTATGATCCTGCAAGTTATCTGAAACACCAGGAAGTCCTTTGATGTTTTTATGAAAATTTACAACAACAACAAAACTTCCTTCAATTTTACCTTACCCTGGAAAGGCATCAGTTAGCTACAGAGCCTTTGTCCCATTCTCCAGTGGCCAAACTGCCAAGATAATATGGTATACAAATGCTTGGGGATTACTCATGTAGAAAGGCTCAATGCAACGTATTTTATTACAACTATTATCATCTACTGTGCATATCTAACCCTCGAAAGTACTTGAGCCCCTTCTCCCATAAGGAGGCTCTATGTTTCACACTCCCCTCCTCACAATGCTTTCAGAGTTCTCTTATTAAAAATGCTGGCCATATTTCACTCAGTAAGAGGTGAGATTTTTCTTACCCATAAGGTCCAACATAATCTAAACTTTACGATGAGGAAAACAAAGAAACAAAAAAATAACATAAAACCCTTCAGATCCACTGGAAGGAAAAAAATCTCAACTCAGGTCACTCTCACCCTTGCAAGTCTCCAAAGAGATTACAATAAGAAAGTGTGTTATAGATTAGTTTAATTTTATTTCAGAACAAATCTAGGTCTGGTATACAAAAAAAAAAAACAAACCCAAATGCATTCCTTTCCATTTTATTTTATGGATTTAGGAAGATTTTATACGGTTACATAAAATATCTTGGACACTCTGCGGGGGAGGGGTGAGGTTCAGATGAATATTCTCACATCATATAGAAAAACACAAAGCAATTGTTGTAAACCATCATTCTGTTTGCTTCCTGTCTTCTATTGTAAACACTCATCTATCAGGTTAAAAAAAATCTAACCATAAAGTTTTTTTATAGAAACAATTATCTCGGTATACAAAAAAAGTGGAGACATAAAATTAACTCTGGAAGCGTACAGGTTTCTTTGTGTGTGTGGCTTTTTCCTCTATTACTGGTTAAGGAAAGAACTTTTCTGAAACATCAAAGCCTAACCTAACTCCCCTCCTCCCTAAAAAACACACCTTGTATTGTTGCTACAAAGTACTAGATTTTTAAAGCCAGTGATCCCAAAGCGTTTGAAAACTGCCAGGTGGAAGCTTAAGTACCTTGGAATTTTCAGCATCCCATCCAGAACAATGTGCTTTGTGGACATTCAAGAACAGCACAATGCCCATACTAAGGCAAGACATCATAGAAGTTGGCAGCGGTGTTATCAGCAAGAATTTGGCTACAGAATCAGCTATGATTCATCATACATTCTAGAAGGAGCAAAACAACATACCGTGCTATTTTAATCCTTTGATTCTATCAAGGATCAAAACCAGGAAAAAGAAGAAAATGCAGAATAGATGCATATGAATTCCCAATGCGCGTAACATTTTCAACTTTGTGTAAGTCACCATGCAAGTTTTAAGATTCTGTTTCTTTTTAAAAAAAGAATAAAAACCCAATATATTACTTACCTCCTATTATATATAATTTGAGGTATGATGAACTGTCTTAAAACTTATTGGGTGTTTTCCCAAGAAAACAGGGAGCCCAAATGTCTGTACCTCAAAGTGTTCTAATCGCTGCTTTAAGGCAGCCAACTTTTCACTTACTATAGAGCAAGAAAAATTCCCTCTAGTGCTCCCAAAGTTTATCAAATTATTTAACTTTCTCCTCAATTCAACCTTAGGAGGATTCTTGAAAATACCCATTTGAAGTGTGCTTTAACAGCGCCAACAGTGCCTTTAAATCCTCGTATCCACACTCTAGGTGCGATCTATCCCAACATTCTACTTCGGAAGTTTATTCTTGAGAATTTTTTCTTCAAAATTTATTTTAACATTATAAGGTCCAACAGTTTGCGTAATATAACTGCGGAAAACAAGTTGTGCGCTACTGCAGAGCCTCTTTAAGACTGCCACATTCCTCCCAGTCCCCTCCCCCCAACATATTCAGAAGGCTCTATTAAAAACAGGAAATTAATAATTATCAGGACTCACAGTCAGTAGCCTCAGCAATTAAAAATGTTCTGCATTTGACTGTAAGCGTGGTCGAGTCAAGCGCTTCTTCCCCGCAGTGCCCGTGATCACGCAGGGGAGGTTGAGGACAGATCTGATAACTGATCAAGACCCCTACCTTTTCAAAAACTTCTTCGTTCTCCCTCCTCCTTCTTTTCCTGGCTCTCCGATTTACGCGGATCCATTTTGTGACCTGAAGTTCAAAAACCAGAGCGCTTTTTCACAAACGAGCAACAAAGTGGGAACAGACTGGGAGCCCCAGCTTTCCATGGCTTCACCGCCGAAGGACACGCGCCGTCCCAGCCGGGAGAGGCACGCTCTTGGCACAACAGTCACTACTTGACTCGGGCCCTTTCATCTCCCACCTCCTCCCGGTCCCCCCAAAGAATGGCAACTCAGAGTTCGGCGTCAAGTTATGAGAGAAGCTTCAGGCCACTTGGCCGAAGTATGGGGGGGGGAGAGGTTCGGGGCTCTTTGACTTCTGACCCAGGGCTCAGATTTATTCATCTGCCCGCTCATTACGTCCCCCTCCCCCAAGAAAAGCAGCATCTTAATCACGGCCGATCTTCATTACGCTAACCCTGGAACGCTGTCAGAGGCAGCCCGGGTGGGGAGGGGGGGGGGCGGGATGGGACGCGAGAAGCCGCAGGGAGGAGGGCGAGGAGGCGGCTGGATGCCCGCGGGAAGGCGGCTGGATGCCCGCGGGAAGGCGGCTGGATGCCCGCGGGAAGGCGGCTGCACGCCGCGCACCCAGCCAGGTTTCCCCTCTCACCTCATCATCTACTTGCCGAACGAGCCGACTCTCCGCCCAAGTCTCAGTTTCTCCTTGCAATGGCTAACGGGAAGAAGAAGAAGAAAAAAGAGTCAAACAAAGTGCAAGTTTATTGAGGTTGCGGTGGCCGCGCGGGGCGGGGGCGGGGGTCTCCCCAGCCCCACCGCCTGCCTGCTTCTCGGGCTCTCTCCTGCCACCCCGCATACCCTCCCCCAGCCTCTGGAAGGAGCCCGCAGCCCCCGGACTCGGGGCTCGCCCGCGTCTCCCCCGCCTCCCGTCCCGCGCCCCGGAGCTCCCTCACCTCGCCGCTGCCCGGGAGCAGCCCATGGCGCGCGCGGTTCGGCTCCCACTGGGTTGGCTATTTTCTTTCTTTTTCTTTTTTTGGGGGTGGCGGTGGTGGCTGGAGGCGGGGAGAAGGGCTCGGCCCCCTCCCCTCCCCTCGGCTCTCCCGGCTCGGAGGCGGGGACGGAGCGGCGCCGACCGTACCCCCGTCTCGGCCGGCGCGGAGCAGCGGCGGGGGCTCCTTCGGAAATGAAACACCTAAAGGGGCTGGGGCGGGGGCGAGGACGGAGGGGGGCCCGGTGCTCGAAGATGGGGAGGAGGCAAGGGAGGAGCCTGCCTTAAAGGTATAGAGGCTGCCTCGGTGGGGTGTCCCCACCCCTGCCTTTCTCCTTTCTTTCTCTCCCAGCCCCTCCCACCACCTCGGAGCACAGGTTCCCTCCAGCCCATGGCCCTGAGGCTCCGTCGGGGTCTCTAGCCTCCCATAGTCTCCCCACCTGACCTCATCTCAGCCCTGGACCTTTCGCTGCCGTCTGTCCCACGTACCGGGGTTCACAGATTTGGCCCCGAGCACCTCGATGTCCGCCTGGCCTTGGGTCAAAAACTAGTTCACAAACTTGGCTCGTAGAGATGACGGGGCTTTCTAATGGAATGAGCTAGAACACGTTGGCTATTTAAGACCTGCCAGTAGCCCCTTGACCTCTAAGGAACCCAGAATAATGGCAGGTGGGTTCCCAGGGGGAATGATGAGGGGCATTTTAAAGGCTGAGAGGCCAGTGTGCCTTCTGCTTACCACCTACTTATGGCATCTCAGAAACCGCCCTTAATGAACTCCAGACATTCGTTAAATGCAGGTTGGCCAGGATGGGCCCTGTTTGATTTGAGCACTACGGTGACCCAACTTTCTAGCTGCTGCTTTAAATTCGGATGCAATCTACGTTAATAAAACAAAAAACCATCAACAAAGACCCCCCCCCCAAGGTAACTGTAGCTGATACAAGTGATACTCAAAATATATTTTTTCATATTTGGGGAAAAGACAGTTTGCTCTGGGTATATAAAACTTTTCCATATGCTAGTTGTTTTTCTGCCATGAAATAATTTTGCTTCATTACTTCCATGAGTTTTGTTATAGAAGCGCTAGAGTTCTGTATATATGAAACATGATGGTGACATCACTAGAAGCTACATGTACGTAAATAAGGCGGATGGGGGCGGGCAGGGAAGACGTGGGTCACATTTTCGCCTGCTAATCTTGACAGTATCCCTTTAACTTTATCACATTTCTCTAAAGAAAATCTCTTAACCCTCCCCCCCCCTTTTTTATTACTACAACATCTTTCTTTCGAGATCAAAAGCCTTAGATCAAAGCCAAGATCAAACTCTCTGCTTTAAATAGAAGCAACATCGCCATGAAGTAGTTTACACAAAGAACTTCTTAATGGAGACATCACAGTAGAAAATCTTATTTCATCCCTTCAGTTCATATTCACAACAGGACTACTTAAAAGTACATTCCTGATGCAGTTCCATCATGAAAATGTACAACAGGCCTGCCCAGAGGGCTAGCATTCTACTTAGTGTTTCTGTTTCCAGGAAGGAAAGAAAATCCCAGATGCGTCTAGAATGGTGGCTTGAAGAAAAGTGGTTTGTAAGCTGCTTCACATGACTTTAATCGGACACTGCTAGGAACATTATTTCAGTTCCATTGCTAGTACTAGGGGAAATGGAGAAGCATATATTAAGTGTCTACTATATACCAGGCATTGTGCTAAGTGCTTTAAAAATATTCTCTCATTTCATCCTCAAAACAAGTCTAGAAGGTAGGTGCTTATATTACTATCCCCATTTTAACGTTGAGGAAACCCGGGCAAAGGGACACATGGACCACACCCAGTGAGCGGCATTCCTTGGAGACTGGGATTTGAATTCAGGTAGTCCTGACTGCAAGCCTGGCTTAGCCCAGGGCCCTAAGAGGTTTAAAAGATAATCTATTTTATTAATGGTTAACTTTGAGTCACAGATGTAGAGCTGGAAGGAACCTCAGGAAAAATTAAGTGACTTGCCCAGTGTCCTGCAGGCTACCTGCTATATAGTCTGGTCCTGGTTCTCTGACACAAATCTAGTACTCGTTGGACCACTGCTGATTAAGTGCTTAGTGTGATCTAGTCATGGTATTTAGAGATACTGAAAAAAGGCAAAAAAATCAGTTTCTGCCCTCAAAGAACTGCCTTGCTGAACCGTGTAGATTATTTTGTCTACTAGGAGGAAAGAGTTTAAAAAATAGTTAATTTTCAAAAATATAAGCATTCCCAATACATACACTTGGGCCAGTAAAACATTACAAACAATGAGGAACATCTTTGTATAACTGGAAAGCTACTTAATTTTAAATGGAGAGAGAACTCTTAAGCACTTAGGCTTCTAAGACTACTTAGGACAGTTCAGGATCAATAGAAAACTATTATCGGCAGACATTTCCTTTTACCCACTACAGTTTGTTCTCTGACTTCAGCTAGACCTAGGAATTCCAATGTTGAATGATTCAATATTGACATACTAAGATGCTTCCATATAAACACACCCAATTTCCTTAAATATCCCGTTCTTTTGACCCATCAACATTTTTTTAAACAGAAAGAATAAGAGAGAAAAGCAGACAACAGAAGCCAAAGTAATTACTGCAAATTCATCTTACAACTGGTTCTAAAAATAAGTGGAGGATGTAGCCAATTACTTCTTGTTGGGCTTTTCCTTGTTTCAGTTTCAAAATATAACACTCAGATTAATATAGATAGGGCTAGCTTCGGTATTTATCAGAGTAACAGTGAAGTTATTAGAATTGGAATTGAGGTCTGGGCTCTTTTACCTTATCCTCTAGTGTTACTTTGTTCACCCTCTCTCAATGATATCCAAAATGTTTTGATCGCATGCCCCTATCGCTAAAATTCTTTGAGCGCTCATTTCCCCAATATTTGCATATTATTTATAAATAATATACATATACTTTTGTCCTAATATATTATACATGTTAGAAAAAATGCAAAAATGGAAAATTCAAGATGAACTAAAGATAGTAATTTTAAAATTTTATTAGTATTAAAACCTTTTGCTGTTGCTCAAATATTAATAATCAATAAGAATTATGTTATAAATAAGTAACAATGATAGTTGATATTGCCCATATTTAAGTGAGACAGATAATTGAATAGGCTTCATTATTTTTGAAAAATCACTGTGAATGTCCTGAGGGACAGGAAAGACAAGTAATTGCTAGTAATTAAAATGGGGATAACAGCAGCTACTGTAGAGAGCTGTTGTACCAAATGAGGAAATATGCATAAAGTGCTTTGTAAAACTTAAAGTACTATGTAAGTTTTGTTTTATTTTATTGAATTAATTTTTTTTTACATTTTAAGTTCCAAGCTGTCTCCCTCCCTTTCCACACTAGAGAAGGCCACCATTTGACACAGATATAGATATAGATCTATCTATGTAAAAGCATACTATAAATACTTCTATTTATCAGTTCTTTCTCTGGAGGTGGATAGTATCCTCCTTCAAAGGTCCTTTGATTCATACGTCCAGTTGATTTGAATATTTACAATATTCAGAATAGCTTAGCCATTTGTAGTTATTTTTTCAAACAATATTGCTTTTACTATATCCAGCATCCTCTTGGTTCTACTCATTTCACTCTTCTTTATTTCATGAAAGTCTTTCCACATTTTTTCTAAAATCAACCTGGTCATCATTTTTTACAGCACAGTAACATCCCATCATAACCATATACTACAGCTTGGTTAGCCATTCCCCAGTTGATAGACATCCCCTCAATTTCCAGTTCTTTGATACCGCAAAGAGAGCTTCTCTAAATATTTTGCAATATTTAAGCTCTTTTCCATTTTCTTTAATCACCTTGGAAACATACCTAACAGTAGTGTTGCTAGGTCAAAGGGTAATTCTTGGAGCACAATTCTAGATTGCTCTCCAAAATGGTTGGATCAGTTCACAATTCACCAGCAGTGTATTAATGTCCCAGTTTTTCCACATCCCCACCAACATTTGTCATTTTCCCCTTCTATCGTTTACTAAAATCTGATAGGTGTGAGATATCTCAAAGTTGTTCAAGTTTGCATTTCTCTAATCAATAATGATTTAGAGCATTTTTAAAATCACTAGATGTAACTGTGATTTCTTCATCCAAAAGCCACCTGCTCATATCCTTTGTATATTTACCAACTGGGGAATGACTCAGTCTTATAAATTTGACAAAGTACCTTATATATGTGAGATTTGAGGCTTTTATCTGAGGAAATGTCTATAAAATTTTTTCCCCAATTTCCTGCTTTCCTCCTAATCGTGGCTACATTGATTTCATTTGTGCAGATCCTTTTTAATTTAATGTCATCAAAACAATAGCTATTATATGATGAGTTAACCAAACAGGCAAATTTATTTTTTTGTTGTTGAAAGATACACAATCCAATTTTTGGGCTATATAATGGTTTTTATTGAAAGACGTACACTACAACAATCGAATAACAGGCTAGAAATCAGTGAACATGGCGACTTTGCAGCAGGAGTCATGTTTCTCTCTAGGTAGATATTTGCCATATACAATATGAAAACAATCACAAGTAAATTGTCTCTGATTCCAGCTCAGCAGAAGGTTTTCAGAAGAAACTCCCTCCTTGTTCTTTGTGGATAGTATCATACCTTAGCCATGTTTTTGTACGAGTGAGAGGAACAGTAACAAGGCAAGTTTGGGTGTAAGGTACAGTAAGGCTGAAAGGCTTTAAGTGCCAAATGGAGGACTTTAAATTTGATTCTAGAGCCAACAGAAAACCACTGGAGTTTATTTTTGGTAGGAGGGTGACATGCAGAACTGCAATTTGGCAGATCAGTGGAGAGTGGACTTCAGTGGAAAGAGAATAGAGGCAGGGAGGTCACTGCAGTAGTCCAAGGAAGAGGTGATTTTTAACTTGATTTGGTCTGTGTGAGTGGGGAGAAAGAAGACAGAGATGGAGAGTGTTTGACAAGCAACAGTTCATGTTGTTTATGCTGGGATGTACAAGTGAGGAGAGAAGGATGACATTGAGGTTGTGAATTTGGGTGACAGGAAGTTCTACGTTGCCCTCAACAGAAAAAGGGAAGTTCAAAATTGGGATGAGTTTGAGGTGAAAGATAATGTAGAGATTTGCAATGGAGATGGCAACCCAGCCATGTATTCTAATCTTGTGCAACTTTATCTGTTCCACCCAAAACAAAAAGCCATAGTGGTGGGGGGAGGGGGACTTTTACACATCACTGTTCCTGAGCATAGACCTTGTGGTGGGGCACCTGCCATACCCAGGTGAGCTTTGAAGCATGGGAGAGGATTTTCTCAATGGAACCAGCACAGCTCCTGCTGTATCCCCTGTGGGGACTGGCTAATGCCAGTGGCAGAAGAGGGGGAGACTGCAAAATCCAGAAACAAGCAGGGTTGGGGAATGTTGGGTAATAATTAGCAAAGTGTAGGGATGGTTATGTGGGTGACAAACCCAATGATTGGCTCTTAGGGGGAGGATGGAATGCAACCATTTTCCTACTCTCCAACTGTTGTATGACGCAACCACTTGGGGTCACACCGCAGGCCAACTTGAAGAACTCGAATTTTCTTAAAATGAGAAACAAAGGAAAGATGCCACAGTCACTCTACTATTCTGTAAAATGGGGGAGTAGGATCAGGTGAACTCTCATTCTTCGATCCCATCCTAGCATTTTTGTGTGTGGTGACTGTTAAGAGAGGTCATGTGAGATTTCAGTGTGATTCTGAGATATGTGGTGCCAATTTTCTTCTAAGTATTACGAGAGAACTAACAGTATTTAGAAGGCTCCAGAAGTGTAGCGCTCAAGCAGTATAATTTATATTTGTCCAGACACACATACAGATAGATAGACAGTCATAAAGTATTTATTAAGAGCACTGGGCTAAGTGCTCAGAGTACAGAGGCAAAAGACAGTTTTTGCTCTCCAGAAGCTCACAGTCTAGTGGGGGAGATGATATGCAAATAACTATCCATGTACAAACACGCTACATACAGGAAAAATTGTGAATAATCAATGGAAGGAAAACATTGGAATTAAGAGGGACTGGGAAAGGCTTCTTGTAGAAGGTGGGATTTTAGCTGGCACTTGAAGTAAGCCAGGGAAGCCAGGGGTGAGAGATGAGGAGAGAAAACATTCTAGGCTTGGGCTCAGCCTGTGAAGACGGAGTGTCTAGTTCAAGGACCAGCAAGACAGCCAGTGTCACAATACTGAGGCGTAGGGGGGAGGGAATAAGGTGTAAGATGACTGAAAGCTGGGGCTGGGGGTTGGGCTATGAAGGAGTTTTAACACCAAACAGAGGATTTTATGTCAGACAGATATACAGACAGACAGAAATGGTGGAAATGCCTGCTCTCCTTACCTTACCGCATGGTACAAGGATAACGTTTTATCAATCTTAAGCACCATAGAAATGGGGAAGATTACTTGAATTGTGTCTTGAAGAACCTTACGCTATTCTTGGCAGGTTATTAGACAGAGAGATGGATAAAAGACTAGGAGCAGCCTAGTATCATAGGATAACGGATTTAGAGCTGGAAGACACCTTAAAGATCAGCAAGACCAACCCCTTCATTTTATAGATAAGGAAACTAAGATCTAGAGAGGGCAAGCAGCTTACCTAGTATCATATGGCAAGTGAGTTTCTGAGGTAGGATTTGAATACCCTTGTCCTTCCAAAGAGGGGGGGAAAGCAACAAATAAAACCAAAGGGTCCTAATTTTCCATCCATTAAATACTAGTTTTACAAATAAGGAATTTATATAATTTTTTTTTTAAAAATTCACCATACTGACTAGAAATAAAGCATATGAAGTCATCATTGCATTCACATTGCTTTAAATAACTATCAAGAAAGTAGGGGAAAGTAATGATATATAAGGCTACCAAAATTTATCCTCTGCCTCATGAAATTATGTAGTTGGCAACCGGAATATCAATAATGCATTCCCTAGTGCTCCATCAGTGAAGGGACTTGATTTTCATGATCATACCAACAGTATATTTAACTTCCAAATTTATTTCTTCTGCTTTTTCAGTCAAAAAAAATGCCTCTTAATTCTTTAAACTGGAGTCATTTTGTTTTCACCCCCAAGGTAATATAATTAGCTATTTTTAACACACTTCACATTTCTATTAAGTGAATGCATTCTTAAACAGTAACTGTCACGAGTGTCTAGAAGCTAAATGTTACACTGAGATAGTATTAAAAGTTAAGACATTAGTATGATTAATAGGATATGATACATAAAGACTGGAAAAGAATTTTCCCACTAAGCTTAGCACTAGACAAGCATCTGTTTTGCCACGTCCATTAAATATCAAAAAAGGATTCCTTGTGTTTAACTTAAATTCTTCCTGATATCGTTTAAATCTATTTACTCTAGTATTGACTTCACTCGAGATGGGATGTTGAAAAACTAAAGGAGGAAAGAGTAACTGAATTGGATTAATTATTTTAAGGTGAGAAAATTTAACAACTGTTTTCAAGTAGGATGAAGTCACTTTAAATATCTCATAATGTTATGTATTCTGTTTACATTACTTTTTTATAATGCTTTATTCTGGTGGAAATATGTTCTAAAGAAACTGGCTCCAAGGAATTCTCTTGCTAAAGCAGTCCCTATATAGTCAAGGCAGTTTGTAAAAAAGCAGAAAACAAGGGGGAGGAAAAGCCCTTTCGGTTGCTAGGAGCAACTGTAAATGCTAAGAGAAGACAACTGAATTGAAATTTTAAGCAGTACTTAGTAGAATAGCTAGCAGCCAGAGATTGCAGCTGAGGGAAGGGAGGTGGGAGGAGAGATGTTCTCTCTTTTAAAATACAGCTTAAAATTATCCTTTTCTGATTGGAAAAAAAAGTCATTCAGGTTTCACTCTGTTGGCAGCGGGATGAAGTTATGTGCTTCGGTCTCTTTTTTCCTACTTCTACAACATGGATAGGAGCAAATCCATGGAAGTCAGAGGAAATGGCAGAAATGTCTACATGGTAAAAATTCCAGAAGGGCAGGATAAGGTCATTCCTTTAATTAACTGGAACAGCCCAAGCAGGTAAAAAGATCTTCTGTGGCCAAGAAAGAGAGAGGCTGACAGCTGTGAGAGGCTCAAAGGATGCTTTTATTCCAAGCTGGCCATCCCTAGGAGGGATCCGATTCCAAGACGACAACATTGTACTTATACAGTACTTTGCAGTTTACAAAGCATTTTTTCTCACAATAACGTTGCGAATTACATAGGATATGTATATATATATGTATATATATCAATATTCCCATTTTATATATTTGGAGACTGAGGCTTAGGGAGTAAAAATGACTTTGCTTAATAAAGCAAGCTGGAACTTGAACTCAGGCCCTTTGATTCCAAGTTCAGTACTTTTTGCATTGCTAAATACTGCCTCTGATTCAGGGCGAGTTTGAAGAGAATTTTCTAATCAGGAATTGGAGATGAGACATGGGTTGGAATATTATTATTACAAGACCAGATATAATTAATAGTTAAGGATGGGGGAGAAAGATATCAAATTCCATTCAGTTCATTTCTTTAAATACTGCTTTCTCTTGTCATTTTGAATACTATTGTGTTCATTAAAAAATGTTGTATTATGGTGTTTTAATAAAGATATCTATTTCTGACTCTTCCTCCTGGATCCCCCAAAAGGGGAGAAGTATGGCAAAGTCAGTTCTAATTCTCTTGAGTAAAGGTATCAGATTGAAGTATGGTGGTTCAGATCATATGATCAAGACCCCTACCACCACCTGGTGGCAGTGTACCTTAATTGTATATACAGTATCTTGGAGGAGAAAATCATTTGCCAGAATTAAATCTATACATGTATTCATTTAATGATAGCAAACATCACAAAGGATTCTTTTAACAAAAGCATTACTTGGATATTTCATTTCCATTGAACTCAAACTAAAGGAAATGGGCTTAAACTAGTACAAAAAGTAAGTACTACAAAAGTTTAGGTTACTAGAATATGACTTCTGAATAAAATCTCAGAATATTAGAACACAGAGGCATTTGTAGAAGCCTGAATTAATTTTGAAACAAATAAAGAGAATAGTGGAACCACATTTCATAGAACGCTCAAACTGGCAAAGGTCACAGAGATTGTTGAATCCATGCCCCTCCCCCTCTATATATGTATGTATATATAGATATGTACACATATGTGTGTATATATATACACGTGTATATATACACAGGTATGTTTATGTATACATGTATGTATAGATATGTCTATCTCACAGATTCTGATATTCCAAAATTTAAATATTATGTCCCTCACTATATTAAGTCACTTTGATATAAAATCCTGGCTCTGACCAGGTCACTATGATTTTCAATAAGTCACTTAACGTCCTCAGTTTGCTCTTCTGAAAAATGAGAGGGATGAACTTGAGAACTTCAAAGGTCTCTGCCCATTCTTGGTTCTCTGGTCCTGTGGCTAACTCGACATGAGATGGGTACAGACAATTCTGTCTCTCCAACTTCAGGACTTAAATGGCATCTGCTATACTGCTTCTATACTACATATAGAAACAAACAGAAATGATCACACTCTGAAGTTGCATGTTGGAATCATATAATTTGGTGTGAGGGCAGCTAGGTGGAACAATGGATAGAGTAACATAGAGCAACAGGCCTAGAATCAGGAAGATCCAAGTTCAAATCCAACCTAAGACACTTCCTAGCTGTGGGCAAGTCACTTAACCTTGTTTTCCTTAATTTCCTCATCGGTAAAAATGAGCTGGAGAAGGAATTCAGTATTTTTGCCAAGAACCGCCCCCCCCAAGTGGTCACAAACAGTTGGACACGAGGGAAAAAAACTAAACAATTGGGTTCAAAAAGGATTTTGGTACTTTAACAAAAGACAGATCCCACAACAAATCAGGGGACATCATATCTAACTGTCTGAAGTCATTACATGGAACTGCTAACACATTCTGCCCCTTCTTGTTGCTGCCAAAGCCAGATTACCAGTGTAATGGAAATGGCTATTCGAATGACCTACATGTCATTTTTTATATTTACATTCTAGGGAAAATACTTTGACACTATCAGTTAATAAGCAGAAGAATAAACTATAAAATAGTGGAATCTTCACTCCCAGAAATCTTTAAAAACTTGACTAGTATGTAAATTAATTCAATGTGAAGTTATATGTGGAAGTTATATGGGATTCCATGCCATCTTGGGGAGGGAAGAGGAGAAGGGAGGGAAGAAAATCTGGAACTCAAAATTATGTAGAACTGAGTGTTGTAAACTAAAAATAAAAAAAATTTAAAAAAAAAGAAAATTAAAAAAAATAGAGAGTCAGCAGGCACTGTGTTCTGGAGATGATACGTCCTTAGATAGTTAAATTCTTTCAGAAGAAGCAGCTTAGAAATAGATGACATCTTTTATTTGTTTGTTTTTTGGCAGGGCAATTGGAGTTAAGTGACTTGCCCAAGGTTCCACAGCTAGTACATGTGTCAAGTGTCTGAGGCCAAATTTGAACTCAGGTCCTCCCGACTCCACAGCCGGTGCTCTACTCACTGCGCCATCTAGCTGCCCCTGAAATAGATGACATCTTAAAGGTCCTGGTGCCATTATATAAAACCCAAATTGCATAGGTTTATCAGTATAATAGCAAAAGGTTAACATTTCTCTAACAGTAGAGTTCTTCTCAATTCTTGTTCCATTGCTTCTTTCTCTTCCTGCCATGGTGCTGATCTTTCTCAGCAGTAACAGTTCCACATCATTCCTTCTTCAGAGCACAGTCCCACAACCAGTTGGGTATGTGGTGGTCATTCAGCATGATAATCTTAGGGCATAATTTTGTATTGACAGGGCCCCAGAAATGGTTGCTCACATAAAAACAAAAGTAATGGGAAGTAAACAAACTACCCAATGGGTCTAGTACTGCCCTTTTATGGTTCTATCCTTGCCTAAAGGGAATATGAGTATGTGTGTGTGTGTGTGTGTATACGTGTACACGTGTGCTTGTAGTACACTAACATAGCAGATGTTTTTGTTAGGTCACTTGACTGTTGCCTAATAATACCACAGTATCAGATTTAGAGTAGGAAGGGACCACCAGAGTCATCTGGTCCATCCACTTAATTTTACAGATGAAGGAAGTGCAGTCCAGAGAAGGAAAGTTACTTCCCCAAGGACACATCGGTAATAAGTGGCAGACCTATCACTCCCCACTAGAAAAACAGCAACTTATCCAAGGTGACACAGCCAAGTGTATCGACTAAGGTCTTCGGACTGCAGTGTGCTTTCTACCAGACTAGGCTGTCTCTCAGAAGTCAGCTGTAATATAGACAAGATGTAGGTTCTAGGCACTGAGCAAGTGGAAATAAGTCTGTGCCTTCATCTAATTCCATTTTAATACACAAAAAACGTGCATTATCTTAATTACTGTTTTTATTCTCTCTCTCTCTCTCTCTCTCTCTCTCTCTCTCTCTCTCTCTCTCTCTCTCTCTCCCCTCTCTATCTCTCCCCTCTCTATCTTGGTCTCTTTCTGTCTCTGTCTCTCTCTCTTTCCCCTCTCTTTCTCTCCCTCCCACTCTCTCTATGTCTAGATGTCAATATACGTACATAATCTTCCAATATACTGTTAACATAATAAAAATTGTCTTTTCCAGGTGTTTGTTTATGAGTTGTGCTAAGCTTGCCATCCACTCATCCACAGTCTTTTATAATGGACTTTCTGTGATTCAAAGCTTGCATGTGGAAGATAGTTAAGAAAGCATCTATGTCTGTAGAAAAAATAATTTTTTTCCAAGTACAAAGCCAACTGATGCAAGCAGGGGTCAAACATGGAATTTTGTATCTTAAGTACTATGTTCATGCCTATTCTGCTAACCAGCCCAGATAACATATATATAGAAAGATGTTCTCTAACAACATCTTAGATAACTATGTAAATATTATAACATTAGATAAATATATATAGATATAGACACATACATATATACACACATACATATATATTCAGATTAACATTAAATTAGATTTTTAAAGAAAGCATTCATCTCCAGCTATAGTTAAGAACCTTTCCCATACTTCCAAGACAAACCTGTGTGTGTTCTTAAAGGAGGTAAGGTCTTTGAGAAAGTGAACATACGTATGTAATTCCATGTACCTTTTAAAGACCTGGCATCTTTGCTCCTAAAACTTGGGCTGGGATGCTGTTTAGTTTCCCAAATGTCCCTATTACAGCCACTCTTCTGCAATGCAAAAGGAATGGGCCTTTGCTCCCTGAAACAACATTCGTGGTTTTTTATGGAAGTAAAATAAAATATGTGTGTGTATGTGTGTGTGTGTGTACACATATCAGAAAGGGCCTGAAATCAATACATAGTGTACAACGTTTCACAAATTCTCAGATTTTATATATAATATATATATTTTATATATGTGTATATATACATACACATACATCACATATATGTGTTTTCCAGAAAGTTTATTCATAAAAGATTTAACTCTGTACATACAGTTGGCCAAAGAAAACATGGGTAGGGCAAGAATTAATTGGCTGCAAATCTCTTTCCTTTTTGCAGGGTGTTTTCTCAAGCAGTGGATTAAATCAGTGTTTAATGCTATGCAAGCCCAGCTGTGTCCATATTAGGAGAGTCTGATCTCACATCTCTCTGCAGAAAAAGGACCAGGATGTCCTCCCTCTTTTTGCTGTTTCCACCCCCAACATATGTAGGTGGGAGAGTGGGAGCTTGGGAATGTGAACTTGATCCAGCATTGATCAGCCAAGCAGCAAACCCTTATTGTTCTTTAGATACCAAACATTAACTCCTTTCTACTAGGGATAAGCCCAGCTATTTTGTATATAACTTTTGTACTCAGCAGTACGCTTGAAAAAGAACCACAAGGCTGTATTTGGCTTGTCATAAACAACACAATCTGATGTGCGGATATCAGAGACACTTAAAACCAGTTTATGAATTCTTTTTTCTTTTTGCAATTGCTAATTCCAAATCATAAGGCCAGTATAGTGATTCATCTTAATTTTTTCAACTAAAGATGCTTCTATCTAGCATTTCTTATGTCTACTGTATTTCTTATTTTTGCTTTCCTCTACTCTGGGGTCCAAGAACATTGGAAACATGGTAATATTGCATTGGCCACAGCTGTTAAAACCATTTAAAAATGTATGTTCACTATTTAAGCAAAAACTCATTAGGGATTGGGACTGTTTTAGCCAGTACTAGCTTAGGTGCTATGGGCATAAGTAAACTTAAAAAGCTCACCAAATAATTGAAGCTGTAACCTCATACTAAAATGCTTCACCCATCAATGACACAAAATGCATGGTATCAGACAAACCAATGGCAGACAGTGGGCACCTGCAGCTCTTCACATTATTACGTAGCCATGGGCACCCTCCCAACAATGACTGCATGGCAGAATAAAGCAGATTCTTTGGGTTAGTTGCTTTGCAAAGAGGGACACTTGTTTGACAGCACCATCTCAAAATGTCATAATTCCTTTGTTACAGAAAGACTAGAAACTACAATTTGATATTTGCCCACAGTATTCTTATGTGCCTCATTTCCAGGGGTCAGTAGCAACAAGAACGAGAGCCATAACACAAGGAAAATGTATTTGAAAAGTTTTTACATTTAAATTTATATCCCATAGACTGAAGGAAAGAAAACTGAATGAAGAAACCTAATGTGATTATTGTATAAGCTGTGTACGCTTCTTTTGAGAGATCAGCAGCTTATCTGACCAGAGCCAGATGTATAAAATACATGTAGCTATTTTCTACTTATAAAATAAATGAAGATGAACAAGAATAGAAGTTTAAAGAAATTAAGCCCACTGAAAATACCGGAAAGACTGAATTTCTGAAGGAAATTCCAAGATGGAGATGTACCTTTTACTCATCAGTGCAGGCTGTTAAGAATCATGATGATGATGACGATGATAGCTGGCATTTATATGGTGCTTTGAGGTTTGTGAAACAGTTTACATATGTCAGATCATTTGAGCTTTACAACAACCCTGTGAAATGGGTACCACTGTTATCCCCGTTTTACAGCTGAGGTTCAATGATTTACCCAAAGTTCACAGCTAGCAAGGGGGTCTGAAGCAGGATTCAAACTCCTGACTCCAAGGCCTGTGTTCTATCCACAGCACAACCTACCTGGCTAAAGTTACATTTATGATTCTGAAGGAAAAAAAGTTTAAAAGAAGAAAAAAATAGCAAAAACTACTTTGCAACTTGGGCTAGGGTGCTGTTTAGTCTCCCAGATGTCCCCATTTGGGAAACGTGCACTGGGAAGACATAGAAAAAGCACAGCTTTAGGTACATAGCAACTTCGCATCCTGGCAGAAATCAAATGGTGATAGTAAAGGAGGCTCTCTACCACAGAATCCCAGGATTACCTATGGTCCCCAAGCCTTAATATGCTTTCTGTGTAACTTTTCTTTACCTTTTCATGTTGATAAATGTTACTGAAATTGAAGATGAAATCAGCTGTAAAACATTTGAAGCACAAATCGTATCCCATTTTAAAAGGCTGAGTTAATAAGAGCAAGTCTACTTAAAATAATTTGCTGTGTGTACTAAATAGTGTGTTTTGAAAATATTTTAGTACCATATTTTTGTGACACACATATAAATGCCTTGAAAACAGAATTTTAGAGAAGCATCTTATATCTGAAAAACAAATGGAGGGTGTCCCAAAAGTCTTAGCCCAGTTTTAAGCTTTAGAAACATAAAAGCTATACCATACATGTCATATTTTCCAAAATATTAGGTATTTTATGGTATTTTGCCAAATTCCATGTTAATGGCCCAAGTTTCATTGAGCTGAAATTTTCTGTGGAAATGTTTTAAAATTTTACTTTATGTCTTCTGTTTGCTTAAAGCAACAATGATCCTATTACTTTAATTGTAAAGTGGACCTTTAAAAAACGTGGCATGACCTTTGGAGTATTTGATTCCTCTGATTCCCCTTTAGCAAGTCTGATAAAGAATTTTCTAGAATACATTTAGCTGTACTTGGAAGATTCCACAGCAGTCCTTCTACAAAGTTAGCCAGGGAACTGAAAGGAAATGTTTTAAGTAATGCTAATAACTTACTATTATAAGAAACTACCACTAATTTTTATTTCTCAAGCCGTGCTCTAGAAGTCATTATCTTTGATGTCAGAGGTACAGCTAACTTATTTATTTATCTTTAGGAACTGCAAGACATTAAAAGTCTTTGAAAGATCTTTTTCCCTCCATCTCTTGCTTGTCAGACAAGTTAACACTCAGGAAATAATTGATTTTCATTGTGGGAAATGTTTATTCTTCAGTAATCGGCCAGCATAAATGCTTTCACAGATAAATCACTAATTAGGATTTCTCCAGACAATCTCCCAAGTATCAACTCTTGGGCGTTCTACATGGTGAGAGAGAAATGGGACTGACAAAGCAAAACATGGTTTGAGATGAGCCATACAATAAGCTCCTCAAAATTAATGATCACCTCAAAATCTGAGCGAAATTTGACAGGTACACAGGGAAGAAAAAGAAGAAAGTGTAAGATGAAACAATCACCATCCTCAAATTACAAAGTTCTATCCAGGACAGCCAGGAAACAGAACTGAAGTCTCTTTGCAACGGAAAGAACGGTTTCAGATACCCGCTTTTGCATATTGTCTCCTTCAGCAGATACAAAGTTTTACTTTTGCAGAGAAAATTCTTACAATAATACAGGGTTGGGAGCAGACAGAAGTCCTGTATGTGCTGTGCCTGAACCAAAGTACTGACATAGAAGGACTCAGTCCTTTCTCTTCCACACATGCTCATGGCCAGACCTAGATAAATCACTGATAACCATCACAGTCAGGTGTGTAACAAGAGCATTCTCCTCTTTGACACATTCAGATATGGTCAGGCGGCTTGTAACTAACCATATCCAGTAACCTCTGATATTCTAAGATCTGTCGGGGCTCCTTAAACACTCTCTAACTTTGTGGTAGCGTAAGTGACATTGTATCTCCATAGACAACAGAGGCAAAAGTCAGGGACTCTAGAGATTTGTTTCTGAAAGCAAATAAGAGGGCCATATAAAGATCTCTCCAGTGTGTTAGAAGGTGCACAAAAATGCTTTTTGCTTGACCAGTTGCCTTTGCTCATTTGTTTTTGATGGTCTGGTATGGTTACTCCTACAGACTTTATTATCTAGTTTAGCTTCCAGTTCAAGAACAATATAGCTCTATCTTTCCAAATTCAAATAAAGTGAGCAAAAATAAGCCCTTCCTCCTCTAGCCTTCAACAGATGTCAAAAACCAAAACGAAATGAAACCAAATAACCCTATATTATACCATATATGCTTCTTGAACTTAAACTGATATTTTTTGCATAAAATATTCAGCACAAGTACACAAGGACTATGAATCTGGGTATGATTTAGAAGTCAGGAAAGGGAAGCTTTTGTTCAGCATGCTTATGTCAGTTTAACAATCATCTGAAAGCTCCTAGATGTGTGCAGACTGAGTTAGGTGTTGCACACGTAGAATGTTACATACAACAAATGCTATAATATAAAAATAACACGTGGTAAATGCATAATAGTGCTATATGAAGTCTGAGGGAAAGGAAAGGTCACTACCAACACTGTGGATGCACGTGAGCGTGTGTGCGTGACACACACAAACTAGAAAGACTTCCTGGTGGAGGTGCATTTGTGTTGAACTATAAAAAAAGGCAGGAATTCAAAACACAGAGGTTATATATATGGAAGAGCGTTCTAAGAGCATTCTAAGCATAGGGGAAAAGAATAAGCAAAGGCACAAAGAAAAAGGAACACATCCAGATGACAATTAGTATATTTGTGAATAGTACTGGTAGAACTAGTGTTACACTATCACTAGCATGCATAAATCTAATTTACCTCCTAAAGAGTGTGAAAAAGGATTTTTAGGAAAACCAACACAAAGGTTTGGGACCAATATTATATCGAATATTGTTTACTCCTAGGTTTGCTTCAAAACAATAATGCAGACATAACTCACAAAACATTTGAATGTCATGTGACAAAACGGAAAGCTATTTCTTTGTAACCAAATGGTAAGAGAAACGTTGATTTCCCTATTTGTCTGCAGCCGTGATTTCATCAATGTGTACAGTCCCTCCCCTGGTGCAGACTGCAATCCATCCATGCCTCTTAAGCCTATGGGATTTTGGTCTATATTCGTCCTTAAACATCCCATTGAGTACCAGAGGCCTCTTCCTACATTAATGAATTCAAGGACAGTATCTGCTATCCAGTGGCAATACATGACTAGCCCACATTTTTTCCTTTGGCAATACAAGCCCTTGACTGTATATTGTGAATTTTTTGGCACAAAAGTCATCATTAGTAATACACCATAGCCTGTTTACTTACACCCACCATGTCTCCATTACACTTTGGTCACTTTATTAGGTGATGTTGCTCATAATCTCCTATCATCCTACTCTGTAATATTTTGCAAATAAGCCCATGTACTAAACTGATTTTGCCTCTGGCTGGTATTTCTGTTTAGGACACTAAGTGTTTATTGGTTATAATGAGTTTTAAGCTCTTTCAGCATCCTCATTGTGATGACTATTTCATATAAATTGAACTTCCTGAGGTAGTGTGGGCTAGTGGCTGGAGAGTCAGCCTTTGAGTGAGGAAGACCTTGGCTCAAGTCTTCCTCTGACACTCACCAGGCTTTGTGACCCTAGACAACTCCTGTAACTTGTCAGTAACAAGTGACTAACACAGTGTTCTAGGTAATTCTTTCTAAGTTGCAGTGAAAGTGCCAGGTAGAGGAGATTTCCCTGTCTAGGAGTTCCCTATACTAATGACATGACAAATCCAGTCTCTGGTCCTAAACTTCCCTAAGAAATAACGATGACTAGAATCAATGTCTTTACTTTCTCGGTTTTCATTTTTTTTTTCTGAGTCAATATGTTAAAACTAAACACAGTGTCTTTCCATTTTTATCCTTTCTTCTAGTGTGGCTTGGCTTTTGTGTAAACCAGTCAATCTGACCATACACAACTAGCTGATTCTGAAATAACTCATTTCAGTAACCAGTCATTTCCTGTCTGTTAATATAAACTCAATTGCATTTGTGGTGGTGGCGTTTAGGACTTGCCAGGTCCATTACCGAAAAGAAGGAATATATATTCATGATAGCTAGGCAAAGGTTTCTGAATAATCTCCAAGCTACTGGCTTCTTTTACTTTTCATTCCAAAACATATATTCGATCAATATTTATTAAGCCTCCAGTAAGTAAAAGCCACTATGGTAAGTTGGGGATGGGGTGGGGTGGCAGGGAGATACAAAGACAAAAACAAAAATATTATTTGCCCTCAAGGAGTTTTTATTCTACTCAAATAACAAGGAATCTGAAAGGCTGCCATGAGGAGGGAATGCATGGGGGATGGTTTGGGTGAATACATGGATGCAGAAGGTGGCCTTTAGAGTTCGGGGAATTACTCATATGTATACCAGTATGTTGAGAATGTAGAATGCATGAAGGAAATTAATGTGAAATAAAGCTGGGAAATAGATCAAAGCCACATTTTAGGAAGTTTAAGGTGTCAGGATAAGGAAAACATAGGCAATAGGGAGCCAGCTTTTCAAATCAGGGAGTGCTATGGTCAGACTCGTACCTAAGGAAGATGAATGTGTGAAGGATGAATTTTAGAGAGGACTAAAATTCGGAAGATCTTTGAGGTAGCTAGGTGGCCCAGAATGCCAGACCTGGCATCAGGAATAAAGTTCAATGTTGAGTTTAAATTAGGCTTCAGACACATACTAGCTAGTTGTGTGACCCTGGGCAAGTCACTTAACCTGTTTCCCTCAGTTTCAAGTGTAAAACAGGGATGATAATAATAGCACCTACTTTGCAGGGTTGTTGTGAGGATCAAATGAGATAATATTTGTAAAAAAAAAAGCACTTAGCACAGTGCCTGGCACATAGTAGGCACTTCTACAAATGCTTATTCCTTTTCCTTCCCTGGTGAGAGTTGTGTCAGTGTGAATGGAGAGGAAGTGATGGTTGTGAGAAATGTTGTGGAGGCAGGATTGACTCAGCATCTGATTTCATATTGTTAGGTTAGGGAAAGGCAAAGATGAATCAGAGTTATGAGCTAGGGTGGCTGGGAGGATGGTGATGCCCCCCTCAAAATGGGGAAGTTTAGAGAGGAACAGACTTCGGGGTGGGGATGATGATGTCTGCTGTATTCAAAGCATGTTGAGATGGAGGTGTTGGGGAGACATACAAGGAGAGATGGCCAGGAAGAAGCTGGAGAAGGAGAAGGACTGAGAAGAGAAAACAGGGGCATCTGTCTATGTCTACATGTATATATGCATATATACCTACATATGTATATTCTATTATTCCCCACTGTGTTTATCTTTGCACTGAAGTCACAGAGCATCAACGATACGACGACTTTCTTTGTAAGAATTCTCTGCTTTGGGGCAGCTGGGTGGCACAGTGAATAGAGCACCAGCCCTGGAGTCAGGAGGACCTGAGTTCAACTCCGGCCTCAGACACTTGACACACTTACTAGCTGTGTGACCTTGGGCAAGTCACTTAACCCCAATTGCCCTGCCTTCCCCCCTCCAAAAAAAATAGAATTCTCTACTTCGTCATCCTTTGCAACAGATGTTGGTACAACAGAAGTTGCTACAATTATTTTCATAGTGGTCTTTTTGCTTACGCTCTTCATGTACATACATGGCAATGTGAGATAACTAACTGTCCCATGAAATGATGTTTCTTTTTGCCTTTGTGTCCATGATGTCCAATTAAGCCAATTCCTTTATTAAAGGAGAATCTCTGAGCCATCCTTCCAATTCAATTCAGTTCAACCCAATTGAATACAACCAGCTGGTAAGAATTAAAGCAAGCTAGGTGGCGTAGTGGAGCTGAAGACCTGGGTTAAGATCCAGCTTCAGACACTTACTGGCTTTGTGACTCTGGGCAAGTCCCTTAACCCCTTTATGCCTCAGTTTCCTCATCTAGCACCAACCTCCTAGGGTTTTGTGAGGATAAAACAAAGAATATTTGTAAAGCGCTGTGCCCATCTTAATGTGTTATTTAACTGCTGCCATCATCATCATTATTATTCAACAACTATGTGCGCATTTAGGGCAATGTACAGACTCTGGAGATGGACAGCAATGAAAACAGTCCTTGCTTTCAAGGTTATATTCTATCGCTGGAAGAAATACGTGGACAGAGATGTTATTTCATAATGAGGGAGGGGAAGAGAGGGAAGTGCTCACAATTACACAGATCCTTCTTTAAAGGATCAGGAATGATCCAGTGTAGAAGGGAAGACCCGAGTGGAGCTTGGGTGGTGATAAGGAGGAGAACACAGGAGACACTATGATGTGTCAGGGGAACGTCAATTAGGCCAGACTGGCTGAATGCAGAGTTTGGGAGGGGATGACAATGTGACATCAGCCTGGAGAGATGGCTTGGCGTCAGACTGTGAGGAGTTTTAAAAGCCAAAGAGGAGAAATTGTAATTCATATTAGATGTAAGAAGAGACCACTGAAGCTTCTTGAGCAAGGAAGGACATTCGGATTACTGACATTGGAATAACAATTTGGCATCTGTGTGGAGAGTGGATTGGAGTGCAGAGGTGAGAATGGAAGCAGTGATCAGTGAGGAAGCTGTTGGAGTTGTGTAGGTAGGAGAGGATAAGGGTCTGAAATAGGATATCGTTCATGTAAGTGATGAAAAGGGGATGGATGCAAGATAGACTGTGGAGGTAAAAGTTAAAAAGAAAAGACTTGGGAGCTAACTGGATGGGAGAGTGGAGGCGAAGTGGAGGATAACTCTGAGGTTGTAAACCTGGGTGCCTGGAAGAATGATGACGCCCTTGACAGAAGCAGGGAAGTTAGGAAGAAGCATGGTGGAGGGTTGAAGAAAACCTGTGATTTATTTTTGTCTTCTGTATTCATTCATAGTGACACAGTCCATATGGCCATAGTTCAGTTTCTCCAGTAGTGTATCAGTTCAGTTATTGGACAAAGATAATGCATTTGTGGGAGACCTAAAGAATTAATGTCATTCTTAGCACCCTCTACCTACTATTCGAGCACTCTGCCACCATCACTGGCTGAAGGGAGCTACACAGAACACAGGGTATCTGCATACTTTGTTTTTTTATTAATGCCATGGGACAACATGGTCAAAGAATTCTTTACCTACTGGTCAGCCTTGGTGATGTGCTCCTCCTAGGATAGCTTGGCTCATTCTCAGTCAGCAGACACAGCCTGTCCCAGGTACCATGCTTGGAACCTTTCTAGCTATGTGAAACCTGCCAGGGCTTATACTCCACTGCCATTTCATTTAGAACTCAGGGTCACCTTCATGCCAGGATGAAGCATTGAGGTTATACTTTGTTGGAGTTCATAGTTTTTTTCCTGGCAAAGAAAAAAAATCCTGGCCTTTAAAAGGAGATGAGTCCTAAGATAAAAAGGGAAGCAGTCAACTGGGAAAAATATTTGTATCAAATTTCTTTGGTAAGTGTTGGTATCTAAGATATATTAACAGCTAATGGAAATATATGGCTAAAAGCCATTCTCCAATAGAGAAGTGGTTAAAGTATTATGTGATCAAACACTTCTTAAGAGAAGAATTGCAAACTGTTAACAGTCGTACAAAAGAATGCTCTAAATCACTATTAAGAGAACTACAAATCAAAGTAACCCTGAAGTTTCAGCTCAAACCTTGTAAGTTGGCAAAGATGATAAAAAAAATAGGAAAAGTCAATGTTGGAAGAATGGGAAGAAGGTAGAGATGTGACTAGTTCAACTATTCTGGAATGCCATTTGAAATTATACACAAAATGTGGTGAAAATGTCCCAACTCTTCACAAGTAAGGTGGCTAAACTTTCTACAGCCTTTGAACCAGAGATTCCACTCCTAGGCATATACTCCAAGGGGGTCACTGGCAAAAAGTAATACTCCATATATACCAAAAAATTTATAGCAGTATTTTTTGCAGTCGTAAACAACTAGAAACAAAATCAATGCCAATCAATTGGGGAACATCAAAACAAATTGTGCCACATGAATGTAATGAAATATTACTATGCTGTGAGAAACAAAGAACCTGATGTATACTGAGATGCACAGAAAGACATGTAAACTGATGCAAAGTAAAGTAAACAGCTAAGAGAACAGTGACTATACCAATATGAATCGAACAGTGACCCCCCCAAAATGACTATCTTAGAACTACAGAGAATAACTGGCTCACCAAAGAAGAAATGAGAAAGCGCCTCCCCCTGTTCCTTTGGAGGACTTGGGAATGGGGTACATGAGCATGGGACATTGCAGGTAGGGTCAGAATTTTCAATGTATTGATCAGTTTTGTGACTTTTTTCTATTTTCCTTTTTTTTAAAGACTGGTTCTCTAGAAAGAAGGAAGAAAAAGGATGCAGGGCAGGGGAGAAATCCAGGCCATGGAAAAACAAGATATTAATAATTTTTTAAAAATCAGATGAGTTCTTCTGATGCCACTTGATAGGATCATAGATTTAGAGCTGGAAAGAAACTAGCAACTTTATAGATGAGGAAAATGAAGCCCAGAGAAGAGAAGTGACTTGTCCAAGGCCACACAGATTAGTAGGGCTGGAATTCCAACCCAGGGTTTCTGTTCTGTTCTGTTAGGACCTTTTCTTTTTCCTCTTTATCTTCACTGCCTTTGCTCCATTGACTGGAGATAGTGTTTGTAAATCATCCATAGGTGATACTCTGTTCCATAAGTTGCTGTAATACAGGTCTTGGAAAAGTTGCTAATGTGTTGAGTTATCCGGAGAGCTGGAAGACATCCTGAAGGCTGTCAGTGATTGATCTAATACAGCAGACTCAGGGATGACCTTATTAATATAATCCCAACATATTTAAGAAAAGTTCAATCTGCCATCTGCATGATTGTGCATAACGTGTATGTAAACCAGTGATATCAATATCAAATAGAAATACAGACACATATTGGCTTAGAAAATAACAAATTAGCATTATCTATATTGTACTGTATTTTTATTTATTTTATTTGGTAATAGGGAGTTGCATTGCCGGGGACTCAAATTTGACATCTCTGGTATAGCTCTTTTCTTTCAGTGCATATTTTGCCCTTTGAAAACTGGAATGACATAATGTGAATTGGAGCTGGCCTGACTTGTGAGGATCTTTAATACCAGAAAGCATGTTCGGTTTAATACAAGAAGACCCAACTAAAAGGATCTTTTTTTAGACAAATGTTTTCTAAGAGAGAGGTTCACATTCTGAAGCTGATATAGTTTTCACAATACTTACATAGCTCTCCTCTTCTGAGAAGCTATTTTTATGAAGTAAAGAACAGTTACATCATCCCATTAAAATGTGTGTTACTTTACCACAGATTCAATTCTACTCAAATTATATTCTCTTCTGTAGAAAGCAATGTGTACTTCAACTTCCTATCACATAAAAGCCTGATATAGTGAGTATTATTCCTAATCTCACTTTTGCTATTTATTAACTGTGTGACCAGGGAAAGTCACTAAACATTTGAGGTCTTACTTTCCTAATATGAAAAAAGGAGGAAGTTTACCTACATGACTTCTAAGGTCCCTTCTACCTCTAGATGCTATAAAAGTCCATAAACAATAGTGCTGGGATTTCTGTGTTCTAACATAATTCTCCTATACTGAATAGTTTACAGAGGATACCATTTACCATGTAGGTGGTTGTTCAGTGACTGGGTGAGGACTAAAAAGGCTTGCTGGCAGGGTGAACACTATCTGACAAAGAGCAGAAAGTCAGGAGAAGGTTTTTAAAAAAAACAATCCTTGGGATGGGAAAGAAAGATGAGTAGTCTAAATCAGTGGTTCACAAAGTATGGTCCTGGGTCCACTAGAGGTCCCTGAGACCCTTTCGGGGGTAAGGTCAACACCATTTTCGTAATAATGCTATATCATTTTAATTTCTAATATATGAAGTATAGCTATAACCTATGTACACAAGAGCTCTTTGAAGTCCTTAATGATTCATGAGTATAGAAGGGTCCTGAGATCAAAAAGTTTGAGAATTCATGTTCTAGATCAGAAGTATTAAAGATGAGGCCTGTACCAAGTGTGGCCTAAATTAAATTAAAATGTGATTTTGAAATGTTTAACAAAATAAATAAAAATGCAATAAAACATATGTATGGATTAGTGACTGTTTCTATTTGAGTTTGATACCCCTTTTACACAGGAACTGCTTTCAGGTGTTATTTACACTGAACCTCTGACAGAAAGCTATGAATTGCCAGTCAGACAGGTGAGCAAGCTAGCCTTCTCTCCCAAGAAATGGTGGGAAGGATCCTTTAAATAATGCTTACCTAAGGAGCCTCCACTAGGAGGAACAAAGAGGCCAAAAGGCAGTTTGCAAAGAAACCTAAGGCCGATGGACTTCACTCACTTCCATAACAAAGGAAAGAGAGAGATGGGAAGGAAGAGTAATGTTTTAATGATGTTCATAATGTGGACAGTGTCTGTTTTGCTGCCATTGCTAAATAACTACTGTTTTGGTGCAGTGTTCAGATAGGTCTTCCTCCTAGAAGAGAAGGAAAAAGATCTGGAGGAATGTGTCTTCATTCTTCAGGTTTTCACAGAATGAGGGTCCTTTTAAAAACTGATAAAGGGCTTTCAGACACAAATAAAGAAGAAAAAGGATCTGAAGAGAGAAGGAAATCCTGACCAGGAGGCTAGAGGATGGAATAATATGAAGAACAGAGGAGGAAGAGAACAAGGACCACTGGACACTTGAAGTTATATAACAGGCATGAAGCTCTTCCAATGGAGGGGAAAAGCTATACCCAAAGGGGAGAGAGAGGGCAGCTGTTTGCCCTGCTAGGAATAATGATGAGCCTCATTAGAAGGGAAGTTCCTTGGGCCTAGGGACTGTTTCATTCTTTATATTTTTACCTCTAACACATATCATAGCAGCCACTTAAATGCTTATTGATGGCTGATGTGGATCCTAATAGCTATCAGGAAAAAGAATATTTAGCAAGAGTCAGAGGAAGAAGAGATAACCTGTGATGGTTCATGACACCCTGTTGAATGTTAGTGATGCAAATATTTGTTGATGTGGCTTTGATAACAAAAATGTATCATCTTCCTGGAGTATCAATCTGTGACATGGCAGAGATCTTCCTAAGATTGTCAAAGCTGATGATACTACCTGCTTCTAGTGATTCAGACAGGTCAAGAAGGATGTTCCCAGAAGAAATCTAGAAGACGTTGTTAAAGTCTCGGATGAGAAACTGAATATTTTAGGAAAATAGATGGTGTCTTCACCATTGCTTCTGACTGAAGAATGCAAAGACTTCAGAAGAGAAAGGCAGTTTTCAGAAATGAAGAGCTGTTTCATAAAATGGTATGGGAGAAGAGGATTTGGATTTCTGGATCCTGACTTAAAATATTGAAATGATTAGCTCTTGGCCAGGCATAGAATACACCTAACAAGGTCTGGTAAAATAAATTTTGCCTGAGTCTTGTAAATCTAATTAGAAGGACTTTCAAGTGAAAAGGAAGGAGAAAGGACAAAATTGCCTACATATATCTACAAATCTCAATATTTTAGAGCAAGGGTCCTTAACCTTTTTTGTGTTATGGACCCAACAGGGAGCCTGCTTAAGACTATAGACTCTCAGAATAATGTTTTTAAATAAATAAAATAAAATGCATAAGAGTGTAATAAAAACCAACTATATTGAGATATACTTATCTAAAAAAAATTTTAAACCAAGTTTACCATCTTAGGTTAAGAACTCTTTGTATAGAGAATGATTATTCCTAAAAGAAGGACAATAGTAACAGATACACCCACCAACTTACAGGAGACAAAATCCAGAAAAGGAACTTTTTTTTGAACTGCCTCAGATGTCTATAGCCAAATGTACACAGTCTAAACAATAAGCAAGGAGGCAAATTTGACCTTGGAAGCATGACTGAGGCTTGGTGGGATGGGACTCATAATTAACATTCTGCTCTGGAAGGATATACATCTTAGACAAAAGGAGCAGAATAGTTACACACTCATAGTTTCTTGGTCTTCAAGTAAAGGTTGGATGATACCTTGCCCTGGAGGTTGTAGACTTTGCTCCTTGTCATGTATAGGTTATAATAGATGGGTGACCTCTGAAGTTCTTTTGAACCCTGGGATCCTATGATTCTGTCACTAGAGGTGTAGTTGTCAACAAGCATGATACTTTTTTCCAGTAGACTGGAAAAGTTCCCACTGAAGCTGGAAATTAGGAGATTTTTTTCTTTTTTTTAAATGGTATTTTACTTTTACCAATTACATGTAAAGATAGTTTTCAACATTCATTTTTAATAAAATTTTGAGTTCCAAATTTTTGTCCTTCCCTCCCTTCCATCCCTCCTCCCCAAGATGGCAAGTAGTATGATATAGGTTATGTGTGTGCAATCATGTGAACATATTTCCACATTAGTCATGTTGTGAAAAAGGAAGCAGAACAAAAAAAACAAAAGAAAAATGAAAATAGTATGCTTTGATCTGCATTCAGACTCCATAATTCTTTCTGTGGATGTGGACAGATAGCATTTTCCATCATGAGTCTTTTGGAACTGTCTTAGATCATTGTACTGCTGAGAAGAGCACAATGCTGCTGTTACTGTGTACAGTGTTCTCCTAGTTCTGCTCACTTCACTCAGTATCAGTTTATGGAAGTCTTTCCAGGTTTTTATGAAATCCACCTGCTCATCATTTCTTATAGCGCGACAGTATTCCATTCCATTCACATACCACAGCTTGTTCAACCATTCCTCAATTGATGGGCATCCCCTCAATTTCCAATTCTTTGCCACCACATAAAAAGCTGCTATAAATATTTTTGTACATGTAGGTTCTTTTTGGTCTTCTTTCTGTTCTCTTCTGTGCATTTAGGGAAAAAATGCTACAGTGACCCTCTCTTGTTTTTTGTCTTTTTCTTTTGGCTATCCTATTCTTAATCGGCTTCCCCTTTCTACCCAGACCCTCAATTGAAAATAAATAAACAAGACACCCTCCCCATGTAAAATATGCAGTCAAACAAAGCAAATTCCCACATTGGCCATGTCCAAAAATTTATGTTTTATTCTGAATCTCGAGTTCATCGTTTTTCTTTTAGGAGCTGGTAGCATGCTTCATGACTAGTCCTCTGGCATCATGGTTAGTCATTTCATAAATGAATCTTTGAGTCTTTTAGAGTTGTTTTTCTTTACAATATTGTTATTGTATACATTATGCTTCAGGCTCTACTCATTTCTTTCTTCATCAATTCATATAGGTCTTCTGAAGTTTCTCTGAAATAGTACTTTTCATAATATCTTACAGTGCAATAATATTCCATTACATTTATATATCGTCATTTATGTAGCAATTTCTTAATTGACGGACCTCTTCTTAGATTACAGTTCTTTGCCACAACAAAAAAATTTTTCATAATTATTTTTGTACATATGACCCTTTTTCTCTCCCTTTCATCTCTTTGAGGGCATAGGCCTAAGTAGTGGTATCACTGTGTCAAAGGGTATGCACCATTGCAAACTGCTTTCTAGAATGGCTGGACCGATTCACATCTCCAACAACAGTACTGCCCACTTTCCAAGTACAGTTATCTCTTCCACATTACGATTTTCCCCTTCACAGTTTTGACATATCACAGGTCGGCATAAGGAATTAATGGGAATTTGGAGGGAGTTTTGTGGAAGCCACAGACAAAACACAAAGGCCAGCAGACAACACAGAAAAAAAGTTTAGAAACTCAGAAATGTATAAAATATATGTATAGCATTGTATAATAGCAACATATTTTATCTTTTAACACCATAATATCTCAGACTTCTTCTCTGGTAGAAGGAGGGCCAAAACATTTTACACAAATTTGCCAGATCAAGGGGCAGTGCCCCCTCATCACCCACAATGTGGAAGGGATAAATGTATCTACTTTGGTCATTCTTTGGAACTTGCATGCAATTGGCTTTGTGTTAATCGGTGTTTATTTAGGTGTTAATTTGTAAGTACACCCGGGATGGAAGGTGCAGGCTCTTTCTTTTATATCTCATAGCCCACTAAATGATAGGGAGCTATATATACTAGATGATGATAGAGATTGCACCTGGGATTCCTTGATGCACAGAACTCTTGGAGGAGGAAATTCTGCCAAATTCTGTCATCGTATACTGGCTGAATGACCTTGAACAAATCACTTCTCAGTTAAAAAAAAGGCAACTTTAAGATAAAATGTGTAAAAATATGGCTATTTAATGTGGCTCTGGAGCCACAAATAATTGTTCTAGCCCATCTTCTTTAAGATAGCATCTCAAATATTTAAAGACAGGTGTATCCATCCCTTCTAAGTTTTCTTGGTTGTAAATGTTATTTTCTCTAATAGACTGTAAACACCCTACAGGCAGGAAATACAACTAATTCATTTTTGTGCCCTCAGGGTCCTTATGCCTCACATAATAGGTACACAATAAATAACTGAATTGATAAATGTAGGTGGACTAGGCAACTTGGTGCCTTAACCCCTTCCCTACCTCCAGTCTCTTCTACCTATTCTATAATTCCTGAAATTTTACTCTAAGAGTCTTTCTGTTCTTTAGTTTAAGTTTTTGATCCCAGTTAGAAAACAAATCCCCTCCCCCCCAGGAGAATGAATACTGTATGCTATCATTAATTATTTACATTTTTAGTAAGAATGAGTTTCTGATTCTTGAGAACATGTTTGTATAGGGGAGAGCAGAAGACACTGAGAACCTGAGGTAATATACTAAAGGAGAAAAGGATAAAAATTTGGTTCACTACAAATAAGTTTTTCCTATGACATAATTGTGTACAGGGCTAGTGCTGGCTGGCTTGTGCTTTGTGGACAACTGTGAAACCTGACGTCCTCATCAATATACAAAACCCTACTTCAAATAAGGACACACATTCAAACTGTAAATATTAATTAATGTAGCCTGAGAGAAACACATTTCCTTATCTGTGAGCACCTGACACACAGCTTTTTTAATTTTTATGTAGCCAATCTTCCAACCAAGCCTGGGACATTTTGTGTGCTGCTGGTGTGTAGGAGACAGGACTCCTGAGTGGCCAAGAGAAGATGGAGGTGATACTATATATATGTTCAAAGGGGGGAGTTCGTGCCAGAACTTCTTGGGAGAAAGACATATGGTTCCAGAGACTCTCTGAGGGAGAGAAAGAGGGACAGAGAATATTCCAGAGAAAAGGGAGACTTTGGAAACTGCAGAGCCACCATGTGTAAGATAGCCCCAGGCTTGGCTGGAAGCCCAGTTTCGGTCACATATATGTAACTGAAGTAAATTTATGACAACACATTCAATCAGCTATGTGGGGCAGTGCTGGACCCAGTGGCAGCAAGATCTAAGTCCAAACCCAGTCCCAATCCTTTACTAGGCCAAGTCACTTAACCTCTGTTGACCTTAGTTTCTTCAACCTGCTCAGGAATCTTAACTATTCAAGATCTCCCCCACTCCCTCCCCCCTCCCATTTGGGTGGAGATTTCTGTTTCTCAACCTCTCTTTGTAGCTTCTGTCTGGGCTGTGAACTCTTTGTTGCTTCGGGTTCCACATGCATGCTCATCTCTCTTATAAAAAACCTAGAGTTTTGTGACGTTGTGATTGCTTATTGACAAACCATAAAGTGATAACAATAACAGCCTCCACCTCATGGAGCTGCTGTGAGGCTCAAATGAGATATTATGTCTAGTAAATGCTTGTTCCCTTCCCCTTCAATCAGTAAGTATTAAGGATCTACTATGTGCTTAGCATTTTGCCAGGAGCTGAGGATACAAATACAAAGAACCATATTCTAACGGGTAAGACAAGGACCTATTTAAGTATCTTAAGAATAAATATAACAAATACAAAGTAGCTACATATAAAGCAGCTTGGAAGGAAGGGCACTAGCAGTAGGGGGAGGGAAGGGATCGGGAAAGGATTCACATAGAAGGTAGAACTACAGTACCTTGAAGGGAAAAAAGAGATTCTATGAAGTAGAGAGGAGGAGGGCATACATTCCAGTTAGTGCAGAGACAGAGACAGGAGGTGAAGTGTTGGGAGTTAGGAATAAAAAGAAGGCCACTTTGGCTGGACTGCAGAGTTCAGGAGTGGGGAAGTAATACTGTGGCTGGACAGAAAGACTGGGGTTAGGTTGTGAAAAGCTTTAAAAACTAAACAAAGGAGTTTATATTGTATTCTAGAGAGGGAGCCCCTGGAGTTGACTGAGCAGAGGAATAGCATGGTGAGATCTACACTTAAGGAAAATCTCTTTGGTCGCTGTGTGAAGGACGAATATTATTATAAGAACTACGTTTTTGTTAAAGAGTCACAATGTGCTTATTTTCATCTAGAATGGTTTGTACCTGTTTGGCTTAGGACTCAATTTGGATTCAGTCAAAGGGCCACACCTGAGGACCTAGAGGGCCACATGTGGCCTCAAGGCTGCAGGTTCCCATTCCTCGGCATCCTAAACAGCCACAATGCATGAAAATCATAAAAAAAAAATGTGAAAGTATCAGAATTGATAACTGGAATAAAAATGAAATATCAGCTCAAAACATAAAAGTAAGGAGTATCTTGTGTTTTGATCTGGGTGTTTCAATATAACACTGATCAATAAGGGAAGAACGAGCTGAAGTTTTGTGCTTTGTTAAATATCTTCTAGGGACGGAGCTTTTTTTTTTTTTAAACTTGTACACAAGGCAAAGCTAGAGATCTAGTTTTAAAATATTATCATGAATCCCTTGAAAAACATGAATCTCTTACAAAGTGTGATACAGTGCAACAAATTAATTCTGAATTGAAACAGCTGGGCAAAAAAAAATGAAATCATTAGGAATCAAAAACTGTTCCAAATGAAGATAGTGCTTGGTATTTATTGATTAGAAGACCCCCAAAGATTTCATGGAATATATTTATTTGAAAGAATCATTTTGTCTACATTTCCAAAATCCATTGTCTTGGATTCACATGAAACTTGAATTTTTCAGAGACATTATTCATAGGGTACCTGAACTAATGTTAAAATGACTGACTAATGATGGGAAGACTGTCAAGAATGTTGCAACATTCTCTCTCAAATAAACCAGCTGGCTCTCCCCAAGTCAAAGGCATGATGTCCCTGCTGTCCTGTAAAGTCTCTTGCATCTTGCTTCACATCTTAGCAAGTTCTCTTGAGTTTAGCGATTTCGATACTTGTCATAGGAGACACAGTTTTCCATCATCTACTCACAAAGCCTCTGACAATCCATTGTGGAGTGGGAAGGAGGTTGATGAGAAGTGATGTTTTAAGGAGATAAAACAACATCATGTTTTCTCAGTTCAGGGCTTCAAGGGATATAAGTATAATTGAACTAGTCAAGTCTTGACTATCTCAAGAGTGATTATTCTGTGTGCCCACTATCCATCTTGCCTTTCCTCCTTATTTCTTCTGGCTACTTTTTGGCGATTGAAGCATTTGGCCATGCTTATTAGTATGTCCCCCATCAAGATGAAATTCATATCATTCAGCTTGGTTCTGTCAGTAGCTCAAGAATGAGAGAAATTATTATTTTTTATTATATTAATAGCCCATTATTAATTAAGATACAGGCTTTTTATTTCCTCATTGAGGGACCAGCCCTTGTAGGTCAGTCAGCCGGTCTCTGAAAAGCTTGGCTGATAAGAGGAGCTTGCCCTAATCTTCTGGGTACATGCTCCTTGATCTTAGGCAGGATGCCACCCAACTAGGAGACCTTACTTCTGTTTGAAGTAGAAACAGAATCTAATCTAGGTGAATTCTTGCCCTGAGGGAATAAGTCCATGTCCCTGTGCCCCTCCATTAGAGTTCAGGGTGACCCAGCTCATGAAGGAGAGAACCAACCAGGGTGGTCTGGGTGGAGAACAGAGATTCCTCTGTTGAGACCTGGAAGTGGCTGAGTTTCATGATCAAGCCATGTTCTCAGTAGGTGGAGTTGAAGACTTTTAGCCCACCTCCTCATTAATTGTTCACCAATCAGGTTTGATTTTCACCCATCAGGGGCACCCCCTTTTCCAAAAGTACTGAAAGCATTGAGTATCTCCATGGTTTTGTCTTTCATTACTGAGAGAAATCACTGACCATCAATTTATTGATTATTAGCTAGCTTAATTAATAAATTGATTATTAATTAACCAAGAACTCTGTCTCTCTGGTTTTTCAATGGTAATAGTTAATACCCTTGTGGAAGGTTGAAATTAATAGCTGAAGGAAGGCAATAATTGCCTTTTTTATGAACACATTCTAATAAACATTCTTATGTAGAAGAGCTTAATTTGCAAAGCAGTACAAGGTAGAACCAAGACCAATTAAGTGAAAGTTAAAGGGAGCAGATTTAAGTTCATGAGAAAGAACTTCCTACCAATTAGAACTATTAAAAATAAAATGAGGCGCCTTGTGAAGCAGCAAATGCCCCCGAGATCTTCACACAGCACCTGTCAGGGATGATATAGAAGATCACAGTAGGGTGCAACTGAACTGGATGACTTCTAAATTCCCTTCTACTCTCAGCTTCTATGATCCTATGAAAATTAAGATAATTTGGAATTTAAACCTTTTGTTGTCACTTTTACATTTTAATGATCCATCAGATCACACAGATCACATAAATCTGGGGCTAGAAGAATCTTAAAGGTCATTTGGTCCAAGCCTCTCATTTTAAAGAGGAGAACACAGAGGCTCAGAGAGGTTCATTGCCTTAACAGGGTCACACAGCTAGCAAGTATTTTAGGTGGGACTGTAACCCGAGACTTCCTGCCTCCAAGTATAGCACCTAATCCATTATGCTACACTGGACCCATGTTCCCCATCTCTTATCATGACATAAAATGGGAGGCGACCTGAAAACTGGCCAGCAGACACGTCAGCGCTTTCGCAAGTATACAAGTGATGTGAAGGCTACCAAGATTATAAATACATTCACTTTATTACAGATGCATTTATATTTATTTTGCCCTCCTGGGAAAACTGAGGTCATCCTATGCCTTCCTGATTGATGCTGTCATCAGTCATTCCCTCTTTAGCTAGAGGCAGCAAGGTAGCACAATGGATAGAGTGCTAGACCTGGAGTCAGGAAGACCTGAGTTCAAATCTGGGCTCAGCTCTGTGACCCTGGGCAGGTCACTTAACCACTGTCTGCCTCAGTTTCCTCAACTGTAAAATAGGGATAATAACAAGACGTACCTTACAGGGCTGTTTTGAAGACCAAAGGAAATACTCGTAAAGCAATATGAATGCTTGTTCGCTTCTCCCTCGCTTCCCTTCTTTTAAGCACTTGAATGCAAAAGGATCTGTGAGTTCTTGGATTTCACCGTTTCCTTGAAATCACAACCTATTAATGACCGCCAATCCTGGACACCTCTTGTCCATGAGCTCCCATAAATTCACCCCAAGAAAGTGCATTTGACATTGTGGGGACCCTCTCAGACCCTCCCAACACTTCAGGGGTGCCAGGAGAGAACTCAAGCTAGCCACCTATTATCCATCCCTAACCCTTGTGCTATATGACCAGGCCATCTTCTTCTTTCATATATTTCCCTGAGGAAATCCTTTAGTTTGGGGTTTTAGGTGACAGCTGGTCCCAATTGTCAAAGAAGTGACTCACTTCTTAAAGAGGCCTATTCACTGAATAGGTGTTACCTCACTCAAAGTGAGTACCTGAAAAGGCCTTAGCCTGAAAGGGCCAGGGTCTCCCAATGCACCCTGGGTCATCTCCAGTCATTCTGGTGAATATCTGGTCATGGGTCCCAGATGGCTCTAGAGGAGAAAGTGAGGCTGGTGACCTTGCACAGCCTTCCCTCATTCAAATCAAAGTCAACTGCAAGTCATGTCATCATTCTCCTGATGTCATGGTCTTCTTTGAAAATGAAGGACAAACACAACAACCTGAGGAAATCCTTTACCATACTTCTTCAAATGATTAAGTAATCATTTATTTATTTATATATTGCAGGCTGCTTATGTCCACCATGTCTTACTCCATTAGCTTTCCTGTGAGACACATTTTTAATTCCTGAGAAACTGTAGTGTTCCACAACATACAGTCACATATCATTGGTGGAACGTTAGTTTGAAAGTGGTGAGCTTTTGTCTCCTATAGACATTGGGGCCATGAAAAGAATTTTGTAATGTTGTCCTCTTCTTGTTTTGCTCTGAGCCTGCCTTGTTCCTTTACGCTGTCTGTCCCACATTTATACTTCTTTCAGTCAGTGCCATAATGGTAAAGATGTGTACTACTATGAAATATTGCCCGGACAGTTTGCCCATTTCCTACCAACACCATCCCAAAGGGTAGCCGTGAAGCATGCGTACATGACTCTCATAAAAATTTTATATAGGTGCATATAGGTCAGTAGTTGGTATTTTCTCGGCTGCCTTTTTCAGTACTAATGAGGTTCAAGGCTTTTCCCATGCCTTTGTTGGAACTGATCCCTTGACACTCTCACTAGCTTGTACACTTACTAGTCTAAGCATCCTTGCTCTAATCCAGCTGCTCTGTCCCCCTTTGTTCTCCTTTGTATCATTTCTCCTTCTCTGTAAGCATATCTAGGACTGTCATGTTGGTGTCTAAGGGTGACGACTCTACTGTCCTTAATGGTGAAAAAAGTTTCGCATAAAAATCTTTACGTTAACCCAGTAACTCTACTACTGGTATTAAATTAGGGCTATCCCTACTGCAGTTTAGAATAAGAGCTCCCTGAATTCAAGGAGTTTAAAAATTAGGAAGAGACTAGATCATTTGCTCCTGCTCATTTCAATTCCTTCACTTGGCAGCAAATGACTCTCTGAATGAGTGATGATGTGACAACCCAAGTGTTCACTCTAAAGCAGAGGAAAAAAAACCCATGCACAAGACTGTCCAAAGGAGATTTATTAAAGGATATTCTTTACAGTTGTCTGGAGACCCCCAAATCAGCATCCAGATTGGGATGATGGTAGTTCCAAAGTTGGCTTTCCAGCCTTCTTTTTTTTAATATAGGATAAGTCCAATTCTAGATACACACCCTTAAAGACTTGGAGTTGCCTTTCACTCCACATCCAAATAGTTGGAAAGTTCTGTTAATTCTACTTCTCCAACATCTCTCAATTTCATCCCTTTCTTTGGTAGGTGGTCTTTAGGAGATGCTCTGGTAAGAAGAAATTCAGTACCTAGTGTCCTTTCACTTCTGAATTCAAGATAGCCTAGTCCTCTGACAAAGAAAATATATAGTTCATCACTGGATTTATACTTAAAATCTTTCTAGATTGTTAGGACATGTAATTTCTCTAGTTTAGGCTCTCATCCCTTCTCACCTAAACTGGTGAAACAGTCTTGTTACTTACTAGTCTTCCTGATTCCAGTTTACTCCCTTTCTAACCCACCTTTCAGATCAATCATCAGGATGAGATGCCTTCATCATATCCTTCCACTACTCTTCATTGCCTTTCTATGACCTACTAAAAAAAAAAGCATACACAAGTGCTATAAGAGAGTACAAATATCAAAAGTTTGTTCCTGTCCACAAGGCATTTATACTCTATGGGGGAAGGAGAATATATGTGTGCACAGATAAGTACATACAAGGTAATCTGAGGAGACAGAAAGCATGGAAAATTGGGGTGGGAGTGGGAACTGGGGAAGACTTCACTAAAAAAATGCCATTTGCGCTGAACCTTGAGGAATGATAAGGCCCAGACAAGGAAAGAATATTTCCAAACATAGGGATAAGCTAATTCAAATGCATAAGTTTTCCATACTCTGTGTTCTTTCCAAATTCTTAGTTCCTTGTTTTCATCTTGTCTTGCTTATGTCTAGAATGGCTTTCTGTCTTTCTCTCCCTCTTCCCTTGAGGTCCACTAATTGGATTTCCTACTTTTCTCCAGTGCTCAACTCAAGTGCTACCTTTTTCATAAAGCCTTGCCTGACCCCTGCTCCTCCACTACTATACAAATATCCACTTCAAGGTGATGAGTTCATAATTACTTTGCTTAGATTTTTCCCTTGCACTTAACTGTGCTTTCTTTTTATGATTATGTACATGCTGCACTCCAAGCCCATTGTAAATTCTTTTGGGCATTTAGGTTTTCTGTCCTATCTTTCTTTGTATACCCACTACCAGCCCCTAGCATGATGCCCCGCACATGGCGGGTGCTTAATAAATGCTGAATTACTTGTTTGACTCTAACCCATTCAAATATCTTAGGTAAGGCCCCAGTTACTTCTTATATATGTGGAAATGGGTATGCAAAAAGGATAGTGAGGATCCCTCCAACCCATGTGTATCAGAAAATTAAAATCTATCTGTAGAATAGAGCCTGGAGAAAGTTATATTTTTGTGAAGAATTATTTCTAATGTTGATGGTGCGACTGCTTTCAGATTTGTCTATAAATTGAAGTGTAGACGGAGGTACATATTCCTTTTTAGGGCCTGTACTTATTTCTCTGTTGCTGTGCTGGCTAGATTTTTTTTTTTATGATTTCCATTTAGTGTGGCTGATGAGGATAACCCAGGCCAACCACAGCATATGCCATTTTGGCAGAACACAAAAACATCTCTTTGGATGAAAACTTCACTAGTACAATGTGAATGTCCTGTCATGAATGACTTCAATTGCCCAGCCACAAAAATTAAAAGAGAGAACAAAGGGCTTCTGAGCAACTTTAGGAGCTCTGGTAATGTTAGTCCTGGTCTGGCATATTAGTAACTTTATATTATAATGAAGTGAACAAAGAACAAGGTACCCTATTCACTGAGTGGCTCCCATAACCAGGGGGTTCCCCGATCCACAGCTTCTTTCACTTAAGTGCAAACCTGCTCTCTGAGAGCACGAGAAGTGCTGAAAGCAGGTAAATCACTATCAAAAAATATAAATAATCAGAGGAAATGGGTCAAAAAGATTAAAAGGAGCAGTCTGATCATTCTCCAAGGAAAAGAACACTAAATCACCGTCCTTTCTGTCCGATCCTGTTGTTTTTACAGAATAGTTAAACACCCAAGGAAATACCAGTTTGGTCTAAAAGACAATTTATAGCTGGGTCAGCCCCACTGCATCTGGATATGTTTTTACAGTGGGTTCCATTAGCTGATAGCATAGTTATCTGTCTACACTAGAAGCTATTAACCAGTACTGATAAAACTTTAGGGAAAAAACATACTACACAGAGCTAAATTTTCCTCTAAAAATTAAAAAAAAAATTTTCTTGGTCAAATTGCAGGTTTAGTGATGGACAAACCCTTTCAAGGGTAAATAACAGGTACCTCCTCACAATGAGTCAGTCATTCAAAAGGCATTTGGTAAGTGCTTACTGTATGTCAGGCACTGTGCTAAAAGCTGGGGACACAAAGACCACCCTTCTGAGAATGGATTAAAGCCAAGGTCAGTCTCAGTGTTCTCAGCCTGATGCTGGGGATCCCTGCTTAAAGGAACAAAATTAAGGACTCTTTCTTTTCTCTTCCCTCAGGGTCAACCGCTCCAAACAGAAACTCAGTTGTTCACAAGATCAAAATATGGAAATCAGCTTTTTTGGCTTCCTGTGATACCCCTCCTCCAATCCTTAAAAATCCCTGGGAGCCTTTTAAAACAGCCAGTTGTGAAACTTAGTGTTAGAGGTTTTGCAGCAAATGCTCCCTTTGAGAATGCAAAAACTCAACTGTTACGTACTCAACATAATAAATGCATATACATGAATGAATGCACCCTGGCTTTCACTAAAAAAAAAATACCATGTACTGAGGGAAAAGAGAATCTAGGTTCAGATTCTGGCTCTGCTACTGGCTCTGTGACATTAGGCAAGTCAGTGTGCATAGGCAGACCTCAGTTTCTACGTCTGTGAAATGAGCCAGACATGAACAGATGAGCTGTAAGGTCCTTTCCAGCTCTAAATTCTGGGATCTGTTGAGGTCTAAAGTTTGTTGGGCTAGCTTAGGAACATAAGATCATAGATTTAGAGTTGAAAGGGACCTCAGAAGTCATCTTATCCAACCTTCTCGTTTGATGTTTAATACTCCTACTGAGTACTCCTCCAATCTGCACCCATACTCAAAGGCTGGGTACCCAGATTTTAAGGTAACCCCATGGATCTACACTTCAAACACTAGGACTCATGAGGCTCCACAGGTGTGCTTCCCATTAAGAATCGGCCAGTAGACACAACTAGGTTTTTTTTTTTTAATCAAAGCATTTTACTCAGATCGTGTAGCGAGAACAGTAGGTACAAAACATTCTTCCTATTAAGTCTGGGGCACACTCTCCCACCACTGCACGCAGCCTCCATGGGGAGGGTGGGCTCACACTTAGAGTACAATATTAGAAAGGGACTTGTATAAGATACCCATATGGCAAAGGCAACTCACAACTCCTGGTACCTGTCTGCAGTGTATCTCTGTTGCCCACTGGATGTAGTGTCTCCAGCAGGATCTCATACTGGTCCAGGATTACAAGATTGCAAGAATTTTGGGGGATGGGAAGGGATTCTCTGTTCCTGCAGAGGTCTCCTTAAGCTTTGACTGCTACACTGCCTGTAGCTATTCAACTCAGCTAAAGTCCAAAAGGAGTTAATTAATTTTTTTCTTAGTCAATCCAGCTGTCCCCTCCAGATTTAATCAAAGAGCAGTCTTCCCTTATGGAGAGGTTGGCCTAAATGCATTTCCTGTAACCTGCAATAACTCAACTAACCATCTGTGATTGCACCTGGGCCTTCAGTGACTGTGTTAACTATGAAAGGTGGGGATGGGTCAATCATATCCCTGCTCCATTATACATGGAAGGGAAGTTAAATGACTCACCCAAGGGCACAAAGGTAGTCAGGGCAAAGCTGAAATTCTAAACCAGGTCCTCTCGCTCCGATTCCAGCAATTTCCCCACCATACCAAACTGCCTTCTCTTAGAGAGCAGCTTCATGAAAAACCATCCCATCATGGGAAAGTAGCCACTCAAGGCTTTGTTACTCTTGGTAAAGTATCAGCTGTTCTTTTTCCTATTCGGGGTAAACCAAACCAACGATTTTTATTGGATGAAACAATCCCAAACCCATGCATTATGTTGCACAGAGATTGTGAGTACTCTTCAGGAATCTGAATTAATGACATTGTCAACCAAAATTTTCACAATACTAGTGGAACAGGCCACTAAGAGCAGAGTAGAGGGATGGATGGAAGGGTAGCAGAGAACAGCTCCTTCTGACCCTCAATTTCTTGCCCTACTGATGTTCTGAGCCATTTAGGCCCTTCTTAGGGTAAACTAGTAAAACTGGACCATATGTCAGTAGACTGTCAATGAGGAAACAGTAGTTCCTTGGCTTTTCAATTTAAATAATTGTGCAAGGTATTATGGTAGCTGCTGGGGATATAAAGATAGTTGTCACACAGACACTATCTCAAGGAATTTACTATCTAATCAAGAGGAAGAAACCAAGTATACAAATATCTTTGATACAAAGAAGAATGTGGAAAGTACAAGGTAGTGTATAGGGAGTGTAGCGCATAATCTCCCAAAGTGCTACGAAAAATTTAAAGTAAAGATCATTTTCAATTAGGAACATGGAGAAATCAGAGAAAATTTCATGGAAGAAATGACACCTGCATTGGGCCCTGGTGAAAGGGAGGGACTCTAGCTGATAGAGAAAGGGGAGAAACAAGAAAGAAAGGAATAACATGAACAAAGGCATGAAAATAGGAATCTCTAGTATGTGAAGAAAGGGAGTATGACATGGGACTGGAAAGGAAGGATGACTGAAGTTTTGAGCCTGGATTACCTGGCAGTATGGTAGTAAAGATCAGTAGAAATGGGGAATATAGGAGGAGGGAAAGGCAATGTTGGCCAGATTATGGGTTCTAGCACAATGGAACTGATAAATAATTCACTTTGTATCCCTATATGAAGGATAAAACGGTATTATACCACCTTATTTAATGTACAATTCATATTATACCACCTTGCTGAAAGCACGTGGTCACTTAGATAGTTGGCCAGTGGTACTCCCATTGGTAGAAAGGCTGAAATGAAATTTATTGCCACCATAATGCTAATAGTACATTAAGTAGAAATCTGTAAATCACTCTGTACAAATGCTTTTAAGAACATACAACTAGGGGGTTACCTTTGGTATTCCAGAAACATCAAGCCAGTTCTGAAAGATATCTTCTACAGACAGGCCAAGCCTTTAAAAAAAATCAAACAAAGGATTAAAGAGTAATTACATTTTGCTTCTCATAAAGTAGTTCCCTCGCACCCAGCTAAGTAATGCACACCAGAAATTTTCCAAAAAATATGTATTCTTGGCAAAAAGAGCAGCAATTCTATAGAATAAACAATGGTTTATAATGTACTTGTATTAAACCTATGTTTTTTTTAGTTAATCTCCATAGATGAGGTAGAAGTTGACATTTAAAGGCATATTATATTTGATCCTTTAAATAATTTTTGTGCTTAGGAAAGGAAAAATAGAGTAGCAAGCTAGTATGTAGTTATGTATTATGAATATATGCATATACACACATATATGTAAGTATGTGTGCATGTACATATGTATGTATGGCATAAAAGTTAAGAACAGGTGTTCCCAAGTAAGATTTTTGTGGAAAGAATTTGTTGGCTTGTGTTTTATTTTTGAAAGATTTAAAAAGTATTACATCTTTTTTTTTTAAAAAAATAGACTTTTATTGGTACCTTTTGCTTTTATATTGCCTAGATTTCCCCTATGTTCCTCTCTCCCCATCCCAAAGCATTATTTCTTATATCAAAGATTTTTTTTGAGAAAAAGAGGAAGATGAAAAAAATCCATCAATACATACACACACATATATACATAAATATATATATGAAATAAATGTGACATTAAGTGCAATGTTTCCCATCTTTGCAAAGCGGTGAGAAGAGGTGTCTTCTTAGATCTATTTTTTGGGGTCAGGCTTGTTCTTTATAATTTTGGAGTGTTTGTTTTTTCTATTTACATTGTAGTTACTGCACGCCTTGTTTTCATCAGTTCCTCTAAGTCTTTCCATGATTCTCTGTATTATCATGTTTATCTTTTCTTATAGCACAGTAATATTCCATTACCTCAGGGGGTTCTTAACATTTTTATCTGTCATGGACCGTTACCCATTTGGCAGTCCAGAGAAGCCTATGGCCCCTTCCTCAGAACCATGTTTTTAAATGAATAAATAAAATAGGATTAGAAAGGAAATAAAGAATACTGAAATAGTTCTAAAATGTACTAAGAACAAAAAGTTCATGGACCCCAGATGAAGAACCTCTCCATTCCATTCATGTACCTCAGTTTGATTAGCCATTCCTCCAACTAATGGGCATTTCCTTTGTTTTGAGTGTTTGGATACTGAAAAAAGTAGCAGGGGAGCTAGGTGGGCTAGACTTAGAGTCAAGCCTCAGGTACTTACTAGGCATATGTGATGTGGGCAATTCACTGAACCTCCCTCAGATGCAGCTTCCTCATCTAAAATGGGGATAACAGTAGCTCCTACCTCCCAAAGTTGTTGTGGGGATAAAAAGAGGCACCTATAAACTGCGGTGTGTGTATGTGGGGGAGGGGGTGGCACGGCGCTGTCCATCTGTCTGTCGGTCTAAACATTTTGCCATGTATGGAGCCTTTCTTTTTGTCAAGGGCCTCCTTGGGGTATACTCCTCACAGTAAAATCTTTGAGTCAAAAGGTATGGAAATTTTAATCATTTCATTTGCATAATTCCTAATTGTTTTCCAGAATGATTAATTCCCAACCATATCAATGATGCATCAGTGAACCAACTTTCCACAACTCCTTCAAAATGGACTATTCCAATCAAAAATCAACTAAATTAATGAGAGACACTTTTAAAAAAAATCACTGGAGGTGCTGTAAGAATGAAAAACTGAATGCTGATCTGGTGAGCACTAGAATTATAACTTGAAAATGTCCTTAGACTAAAGCAAGTAAAAGTTATAACAAGGACACGAGATCCAACTGAGATATGAGAACTACTAACTAGATCCTGCTGCCACTGACTCTGTTTCTAACATTAGCCCCTGTTTTAGAATCACTGAATTCTAAAGCTGGGAGTGACTATACAGCTCATTTTGTACACATGACTCATTTTGTCTGCTTCGACTCTGAATCAGGAAGAACATTCCCACTTGTTATATCTTCATCTCCAGTCATCTAAAAGGTCTTTGCTTTCATGAACTTGCTGACTTGAATCATCCTTAAAATTAATTAGCATCCAATATATTCAAATTGTTCCATTGTTTCTTCCTTTGATAAAATCTAACTTGCAGAATCCTGGGAGGATGACAAAGTGAGAGGTATCCTAGGGGCAATTCTTAGGGCCTCCAACCCCCAAAATATGAGTAAAGATTCCAAAATGCAAAAGATTCAACAATTATATAAAAATTTAAAATGTAAAAAAAGTAACCCATAAAAGGGTAATTCTTAAAGAAAAAAATAACTGAAGACTGACTCATCAACCCAGTACTCCTGATGAGTTACTCCCCCAGCTTCTTCCCTCTCTCCCTCAATTCATATCCAGCCTGAGGAGACCTTGCAGCAATTTGAGGGGCCTGCTTTCTTTTGGAAGCAAATACCTTGACAGTGATCCATGGGGAACCTCCATTCCAAGGGCCAGGTGAAGCTACCACTGAAGCTACTACTGACTTCACCTACCCTTGTACCTCATCTAGCCCAATGGAGTGGGGTGAGCCTAGGAAGCAAACCCTTCCTATCTGCTACAATTTTACATACCAATGTCCAGTTATTCTCTTAGCAGTACTGAGGGACTTAACTTTCAGGGTGAGTTGAGGTCACGGAATCTAACCATCCTAGAGGCTAGAGAAACAGGAGGGGGAAAGGATGAGGAGTAGTATGCAGTCTGAAAGAAATGGATGAGGAGGAGAGAGAAGAGCAGTAGTGCAGGACCAGTTATAGTTTTTTTTAATAGATCATCTGATAAAAGGCAAGCAGCATCATGGGGGGTGGGGGAGCTAAGATGGTGGAGTAAAAGCAGAGACTCACCTGGACTCCAACACCCCTCTGAACACCTTTAAATAATGCCATAAAACAATTCCTGGAGCAGCAGAACCCACAGAAGGACAGGGTGAAATGATTTTCCAGCCAAAGACAACTTAGAAGTTCAGCAGGAAAGGTCTACTGCACCTGGGTGAGAGTGGAGCAGAGTCTAGCACCAGCACATCCCTAGCTTCAGCAAACCAGGAGCAGGCCTTGGGAGCCACTGTCTCAGCAGCAGCAGCTGCTCTCAGCCCACAGATAGTAAGGGGCTGAACAACTGGTCAGATGGAGATTACAGGGGTCTCTTTGCTAGCACTGAGGCATGACTCTGTTGTTTTGCCCATACTCAGATCCAGGCAGCAGTGTTGGGTGGCAGTCCCAGGGCGAGGAGGAACACTGAATGCAGTGGAGAGGGGACCCTCCTCACAGTTCCAGGGCAGAAGAGAGACCAGAGCACAAGTCAGGAGAGTAGTAAACACACTTCTCCTTAGATCATAACTCCTTGGAAGAACTGAAAACCTAAAGGACCCTAAAAATTTCTTTGAAAATAGCTGCACAAAATCCCTGAAACTTGAAACAATTGACCCTCCCCCTTAGAAGGACAGCCCTACTTTAACAAAGAGTTAAAAGTCAAGAAATTGGCTGAGAAAATGAGCAAACAGAAAAAAAAATCTGATCATAGACAGTTACTACGTTGACGAAGAAAATCAAAACACACTCAGAAGAAGACGACAAATTCAAAGCTCCTATATCCAATGCTTCCAAGACAAATAAGAATTGGTCTCAGGCCAAGGAAGAGCTCAAAAAAGGATTTTGAAAATCAAGTAACAGAGATAGAGGAAAAATTGGTAAGAGAAATGAGAGTGATGAAAGAAAACTATGAAAAACAAGTCAACCGCTTCACGGTAAGCACAGGGGAAAGGGGGGCACTATGAAGTCCAGTGAAGGAGTGGCCCTGAGCCAGTGGCGACAGGAGAGGGGTCCTGGGAAGAGGTGGATAGAGGCTTGTCCCAGGAGTCTCCATAGCATCAGGAGAAAAAGGTCTCAGCATCAGAGCTACCTGGGGCCCCTGGTAATAGTGGAAGAAAGGCCCAAAACAACTTCCAGGCAGCCCTGGCCCAACTTAGCATCCAGGCAGCTTGAGCCTGAACCACAGTGAGAGACAAGGCCAAACAATTCTTATAGAAAGAGGATACTACTTTGGGCCACAGATCTCAGGACGATGCAGGACCTACCCATGCTGTTCAGGAGAGCAGGGGACTCTGCCTCCCCTTGAACAACTTAGACACTAAGGGTAAAAAGAGGAGCAAACCCATGAGGAAATACTTTGGGCCAAGAGATGCTCATTGGATAATCATCAAGGCGGGCAGCTAGGTGGTACAGTGAGTAGAGCACCAGCCCTGGAGTCAGGAGGATCTGAGTTCAAATCTGGCCTTGGACACGTGACACATTTACTAGCTGTGTGACCTTGGGCAAGTCACTTAACCCTAATTGCCCTGCCTTCTGCCCTGCCAAAAAAAAAAAGGATAATCATCAAGGAAAAGAACAACTCCACAACAAAATCAAGTAGAGACTTGGAGGAAAAAAAAATGTACAGGTCACAAGGATTACAAAAATACCTGGAAGAAATGAAATGAGGTTTTTAAAAATGACATAAATAGGAAGGAAAGAATGGCAAGGAGAATTAATAAATGTTGGGAAACCTTACCCAAGAACTGAATGTCTTGAAAATTAGAATGGGCCAAAGAGCAAAACAATTCAACGAAAAAATAAATATTAAAATGAAATTTTAAAATAAAAAATAAGAAAATACATGAAATATAATATAAAAAACAACCTGGAAAACAGGTCAGAAAGCAATGAGCTAGGAATTATAGGACTATCTGAAAATTATGACTATAGATATCATATTTCAAGAAATTATACCCCAAAACTGTCCAAATCACTTAGAAACAGCAAAATGATAATAGAAAGCATATACCAGGGTGGGGTGGAGCCAAGATGGCAGAGTGAAAGCAGGGACTTTCCTGAGCTCTCCCCCAAATCCCTCCAAAGACCTGTAAAAAATGACTCTAAACAAATTCTAGAGCTACACAAACCACAAAATGACAGCATGAAATGAGTCTCCAGACCAAAACAGCCTGGATGGTCTCCGAGAAAGATCTATCACACTGTGGTGGGAATGGAGCACAGCCTGGCTTGAGCCACATTGGCACAGACCAGGCCAGAGCATACCAGGCACAGCAGGCCTTAGGGCACTTAATCAGTGAGCTGTGGCTATTTCCAGAATTCTCAACCCACAAACACTAAAGACAACTTAGCAGGTCAGTGGGAAAACTCTGTTGGACCTAGATGAGGGAAGGGCATGGTCTGGCCCCAGCTCTGGGGTGGTAAAGGTGGCTGCAGCTGTGGTGGTGGCAGCAGCTGCTTCCAGAGTTCCAGGCCCACAGACAGTAGGGGGAATCAAGCAGTTGATCAGAGCAGAAGTGCAGGGGTCTTTTTGTTGGTGCTGAGACAAGATTCTCCTGCTTTTCCCTGCTTGAATCTGGGTTGCAGTCCTGGTTGATGGTACTGGGGTAAGGAGGAGTGCTAGTGTGGCAGAGCCTGTGGTGGCTGTGGAGAGGGAGTTCAGAAAAGAGTGCTTGAGGTCACTCACAGACCAGAGCACAGGCCAGGAGAGGAGTAAACCCCTCTCATTAGATCATACCACCTCAGAAGAATTGAAAATTTACAGGTGCTTAGAAGTAGCTCTGAAAACAGCAGCACAAAACCCCTGAAGCTTGGGACAGAGCACTCTCCACTCTGGAAGCAGTCATACCTTGACAAAGACCACAAAAGTCAAGTAATTAGCTGGGAAAATTAGCAGACAGTGTAAAAAACATCAGACTATAGAATCTCACTTTGGTGACAAAGAAGATCAAAACATATGGGCAGAACAAGACAACAAAGTCAAAGATCCTACATCAAAAGCCTCCAAGAAAATATGAATTGTTCTGAGGGCATGGAAGAGCTCAAAAAGGATTTGAAAATTCAAATGAGAGAAGTAGAGGGAAAACTGGGAAGAGAAATAAGAGTAATGCAAGAAAATCATCAAAAGTGAGTCAACAGCTTGCTAAAGGACACCACCCCAAAAATACTGAAGAAAATAACACCTTAAAAAATAGGCTAACCAAAATGGCAAAAGACCTCCAAAAACCCAATGAAGAGAAAAATGCCTTTAAAAGCAGAATTAGCCAAATGGAAAAGGCGGTCCAAAAGCTCACTGAAGAAAATAATTCCTTAAAAATTAGAATGGAGCAAATGGAAACTAATGACTTTATGAGAAATCAAAAAAATCATAAAGCAGAACCAAAAAAAATGAAAAAATAGAAGACAGTGTGAAATATCTCATTGGAAAAACCACCGACCTGGAAAATAGATCCAGGAGAGATAATTTTAAAATTATTGGACTACCTAAGGCTTTCAAGAAATTATCAAGGAAAACTGCCCTGATGTTCTAGAACCAGAGGGTAAAACAGAAATTGAAAGAATCCCCCAATCGCCTCTTGAAAAAGATCCCAAGGGGGCAGAGCCAAGATGGTGCTGTGAAATAAAGGAACTACCAGAGCTCTCACAAATTATGTCAGAAACGTCTAAAAAAGTGAATCTGAGCAGACTTGAGAGAGTTAGAAGCCACTAGTAGATTGAGAGTTGCAGGAGCACTGGGCATGCACAAGGGCACCAGATGAAACCAACTGAGAGTAGCTAAGGAATCCAGCCAGTGAGCCAGTCTGGGAGAGTGCTGGGTGAGCGAAACACCAGAGCAGGAACAGGCCCAGGGAGGAAGTACCGGCTACAGCCACGACTGAGCCCCAGGCCTCTCAGCCCAGGACGGGAGTCTGTTGGAGTGCAGAGCCTGCGACTGTGGGAGCAGCTAGCCAGAGGCCTCCAACCCACAGTCTAAAGGTTTGAAACTGGCCTTCTTGAACTTCTGGGAGCCATGATACCCAGGTAAAATGGCTTTCCCTCCCTACCCCCTCACCCAGAGAATACTACCTCAGGAGAAACAGAGAAGCCAGAAGCAGGGCTTCAGTGGCAAGAGGGCCCCTCTTGTAGTGGCAGAAGAAGACTACTGCAGGAAGAAAGGTGTCCCAGCAGGCCCCACCTCAGCAGAACGATGAGAGTAACTGAGCCCAGGGGGGTGGAGCTAACAAACGTCAATGCCAGGACCCCAGACGTGGCTTTGCACAGCCAGGGGAAGTGGCAGACACCAACACAGATGACAGCTGAGACCACCCCTGCTGTAGAACAGTCCAGGGGAAGAGGAGACTCCCAGCAGCCAGACCATCCCTCTACCACACCTCATGAAACCAGAGGCCATAGAACATAAAGCCAGTGAGCAGACCTACAGATTCCAACACAAGAAACTTGGGACAGAGCCCCCTGAGTCTCAGAAACAGAGATTCACTTTAGAAGCCAGGAGGAAAAAAAAAAACACCATAAAAAAACACACTAAAAAGCCAAAGACCAAAGAGTCGTACTATGGAGACAGGGAAGATCAAAACACCAATTCAGAAAAGGACAGCATGGACATTACAACCACAAGTGAAACCTCAAAAGGGAAAGTGAACTGGTCTCCAGACCAAAAAGCATTCCTGGAAGAACTCAAGGAGGACTTTAAAAACCAAATTAGGGAGGTAAAAGAAAAAATGGAAAAAAAATTCACTGATGAAAACAAATTTTTAAAAAGGAAAATTGGCAAAATGGTTAAGGAGAATCAGAATATAAATGGAGAAAATGTCTCATTGAAAAGTAAAAAACCAAATGGAAAAGGAGATAAAGAAGCTAAAGGAAGAAAACAATACCTTAAAAATTAGAATTGTGCAATTAGAAGCTAATGACTCTATGAGACATCAAGAATCAGTCAAAGTCTAAAGAAAGAAAAAATAGAAGAAAACGTGAAATATCTGATTGGAAAAACAACTGACCTGGAAAATAGATCCAGGAGAGACAATCTAAGAATTATTGGTCTACCTGAAAGCCATGATGAAAAAAAGAGCCTGGACAGTATCTTCCATGAAATCCTTAAGGAAAATTGCCCAGAGGTTCAAGAACCAGAGGGTAAAATTGTCATCAAAAGAATCCACCAATCACCTCCTGAAAGAGATCCCAAAGTGAAAACTCCAAGAAATATTATAGGCAAATTTCAGAACTGCCAGGTCAAGGAGAAAATACTGCAAGCAGCGAGAAAGGAACAATTCAAATATGATGGAACTACAGTCAAGATCATGCAGGATCTTTCAGCTTCTACGTTAAATGACAGGAGAAATTGGAATATGATATTCCAAAAGGCAAAAGAGCTTGGACTACAACGAAGGATCAACTACCTAGCAAAATTGAGCATAATTTTCCAGGCAAGGAGATGGACATTCAGTGAAATAAGGGAATTTCAGACCTTCCTGATGAAAAGGCCAGAACTCAATGGAAAATCTGATCTCGAAATACAAAACTCAAGAGAGATAATTAAAAGGTAAACAGGGGGAAAAACCCCTAGTTAATCAATAAGGCCAATTAGTTACATCCTTATATAGGATTATTTTGTCTTATATATGTCAATCTTGAGAATAGTACACTTACGACAATTGAAAGGGATAGTCATAGACTGTGGGTATCAGTATAAAATAACTGATATAATGATAAAAATATAATTAAGTGATATAAAGGGATGGTTCTGGGAGAAGGGGTAAGGAGGTATTAGAAAATGGTAAATTACATCACACAAAGAGGCACAAAAACATATTATAATAGAGGGAAAGAAGGGAGGGAGAAGAGTAGTATTTGAGTTTTACTCTCATCGGATTTGCTTCAAGAAGGGAAAAACATACCCTGACAAGTATAGAAATCAAACTTGTCCTACAGGCAATAGGAAGGGAAAGGGAAAAGAAAAGGGAGGGGGGTGGTCAGAAGGGAGGGAAGAAGTAGCAAGGGAAAAAATGTAAGATAAGTGAGGGGAATCAAGAGGAAGGGTAAACTGAGGAAGGTGGCAGTCAAAAGCAAAAAAAAGAAAACAGAAATAAAAACATAAACGGGGGGGAAATAGGATGGAGAAAAAGACACAGATGATAATCATAAGTGTGAATGTGAATGGCATGTACTCTCCAATAAAACGGAAGCAGATAGCAGAATGGATTAAAAACCATAATCCTACAACATGCTGTTTACAAGAAACACATTTGAAACAAGGGGATACACACAGGGTAAAGGTAAAAGGCTGGAGGAGAATATATTGTGCTTCAGCTAAAGTAAAAAAAGCAGGGGTAGCAATCCTAATCTCAGACAAAGCAAAAGCAAAGATAGATCTAATTAAAAGAGATAAGGAAGGACACTGTATCCTGCTAAAAGACATCATAAACAATGAAGCAATTTCATTACTTAACATATATGCACCAAGTGGTATAGCATGCAGATTCTTAGAGGAGAGGTTAAGGGAGCTACAGGAAGAAATAAACAGCAAAACTATAATAATGGGGGACCTCAACCTTCCCCTCTCTGAACTTGATAAATCTAACCTCAAAATAAATAGGAAAGAAGTTAAGGAGGTGAATAAAATTTAAGAAAAGGCAGATATGATAGACCTCTGGAGAAAACTGAATGGGGATAAAAAGGAATATACCTTTTTCTCAGCAGTACATGGCACATACTCAAAAACTGACCATGTACTAGGGCATAAAAACCTCACAATCCAGTGCAGAAAGGCAGAAGTAGTAAAATTATTCTTTTCAGATCATGATGCAATAAAAATTATTCATAATAAAGGACCATTGAAAAAATAAGCTAAAATTAATTGGAAACTAAATAATCTAATTCTAAAGAATGAGTGGGCCAAAGAACAAATTAAAGAAACAATTAATAACCTCATTCAAGAGAATGACAATAATGAGACAACATACCAAAACTTATGGGATGCAGCAAAAGCTAGAAAAAGAACAAATTAAAAATCCCCAATTAAATACCAAATTAGAAATACTGAAAATCAAAGGAGAGATTAATAAAATTGAAATCAAGAAAACTATTGAATTAATAAGTAAAACCAAGAGCTAGTTTTATGAAAAAACCAATAAAATTAATAAACCTTTAGTCAATTTGATTAAAAAAAAGAAGAAAAGCAAATTACCACTATCAAAAATGAAAAGGGTGAATTCACCTCCAATGAAGAGGATGTTAAAACAATAATTACGAATTATTTTGCCCAATTGTATGCCCATAAATTTGACAACCTTAGGGATATAGATGAATATTTACAAAAATATCAATTGCCCAGGTTGACAGAAGAGGAAGTAAAATACCTAAATAACCCCATCTCAGAAAAAGAAATTGAGCAAGCCATTAATAAACTTGCTAGGAAAAATCTCCAGGGCCAGATGGTTTTACATGTGAATAATATCAAACATTTAAAGAACAATTAATTACTATACTTTATAGACTATTTGGGAAGATAGATGAAGGATTCCTACTAAATTCTTTTTATGACACAAACATATTACTAATACCCAAACCAGGAACAGCCAAAACAGAGAAAACAAATTATAGACGAATTTCCCTAATGAATATTGATGCAAAAATTTTAAATAAAATATTAGCAAAAAGACTGCAGCAATTTATCACGAGAATAATACACTACAACCAGGTAGAATTTATTCCAGGAATGCAAGACTGGTACAATATTAGGAAAACTATCAGCATAATTGATCGTATCAACAACAAAACTAGCAGAAACCATATGATCATCTCAACAGATGCAGAAAAAGCCTTTCACAAAATACAACACCCATTCCTATTAAAAATACTAGAAAACACAGGAATAAACAGAGCCTTCCTTAAAATTATAAATAGCATCTACCTAAAACCATTAACAAGCATTATTTGTAATGGGGATAAGCTCGATGCATTCTCAATAAGATCAGGGGTGAAACAAGGATGTCCATTATCACCCCTATTATTCCATTTGAAATAATAATAATAATAATAATAATAAATAGCTTTAGCAAAGTTGCAGGATATAAAACAAACCCACATAAATCCTCGGCATTCCTATACATTACTAACAAAGCCCAACAGCAAGAGATAGAGAAATTCTATTTAAAGTTACTGTAGACACTATGAAATGTTTGGAAGTCTGCCTGCCAAGACAAACCCAGGACCTATATGAACACAATTACAAAACACTTTTCACACAAATAAAGTCAGATCGAAATAAATGGAAAAATATCAGTTGCTCATGGTTAGGACGAGCTACTATAATAGAAATGACAATTTTACCTAGATTAATTTATTTATTCAGCGCCATAACAATCAAACTATCAAAAAATTATTTTACAGAGCTGGATAAAATAATAACAAAATTCATGTGGAAGAACAAGAGGTCTAGAATATCTAGGGAATTGATGAAAAGAAATGCTAGGGAAGGTGGCCTAGCCATACCGGATATTAAACTGCACTATAAAGCAGCAGTCATCAGAACTACTTGGTACTGGCTAAGAAACAGAGTCATGGATCAGTGAAATAGGTTAGGTACATAAGATGCAGTAGTCACTGACTATAGCAATCTACTCTTTGATAAACCCAAAAACCAGTTTCTGGGCTAAGAATTCACTATTTCACAAAAACTGCTGGGAAAATTGGAAAATGGTAGGGCAGAAACTGGGCATAAACCAATATGTTATACCATATACCAAAATAATAAAGTCAAAATGGGTTCATGATTTAGGAATAAAGGCTGATACTATAAGCAAATTGGGAGAGCAAGGAATAGTTTACCTATCAGATTTATGGAAAAGCAAAGAATTCATGACACAAGAGATAGAGAGTGTTACAAAATGCAAAATGGATAATTTTGATTATGTTAAATTGAAAAGTTTTTGTATTAAGAAAGCCAATGCAACAAAGATTAGGAGGGAAGCAGAAAACTGGGAGAAAATCTTTACAACTAGTGTCTCTGATAAAGGCCTCATCTCTAAAATATACAGGGAATTGAGTCAAATTTATAGGAATACAAGTCATTCCCCAATTGAGAAGTGGTCAAAGGATATAAACAGACAGTTTTCAGAGGAAGAAATTAAAGATATCTATAGGCATATGAAAAAATGCTCGAAATCACTATTGATTAGAGAAATGCAAATCAACTCTTAGGTACCACACCTCTCCTGTCAGATTGGCTAAAATGACAAAAATGCTGGAGAGGATGTGGGAACACTGTTCCATTTCTGGTGGAGTTGTGAACTGATCCACCCATTCTGGAGAGCAATTTGGAACTATGCCCAAAGGGCTATAAAAATGTTCATACCCTTTGACCCACCAATACCACTTCTAGGGCTGTATCCCAAAGAGACCACACAAGTGGGAAAAGGATCCATATGTACAAAAATATTTATAGTGGCTCTTTTTGTAATAGCAAAGAATTGGAAATCAAGGGGATGCCCATCAATTGGGGAATGGCTGAACAAGTTGTGGTATATGAATGTAATGGAATACTATTGTGCTATAAGAAATGGGGAAGATATGGACTTCATAATAACCTGGAAAGACCTACATGATATAATGCTGAGTAAGCAGAGCAGAACTAGGAGAACATTATACACAACCACAGATATATTGCTTCTATGATGACTAACTTTGATAGACTTGGCTCTTCTCAGCAATACAAGGTTCAAAGACAACTCCAAAGGACTTATGATGGAGAGAGCTATCTACACCTGGAGAAACAACTATGGAGTCTGAATGCAAACTGTTTGCTCTCCTTTTTTTCCTCCTTTTTTTAGTTTAGTTTCTTCTTTCTCATGATTTATTCCATTAGTCATAATTCTTTTTTACAACTTGAATACTGTGTAAATAAGTTCTATGCAAAGTTATAGGTAGAAGATATATCAGATTCCAGGCTGTCTTGGGGAGGGAGGGGGTAGGGGTGGGAAGAAAATCTGGAACTCAAAATCATGTGGAATTGAGTGTTGTAAACTAAAAATAAAAAATCTTAATTTAAAAAAAAAGATCCCAAAAGGAAAACCCTTGGGAGTATTGTAGCCAAATTCCAGAGTTCCCAGGTCAAGAGAAAATACTGCAAACAGCCAGAAAGAAACAATTGGAGTATTGTGGAAACACAAGCAGGATAACACAAGATCTAGGAGCTTCTACATTAAGGGACTGAAGGACTTGGAATATGATATTCCAGAGGGCAAAGGAGCTAGGATTAATACCAAGAATCACCTACGCAGCAAAATTGAGTATAATCCTTCAGGGCAAAAAAAATAGATTTTCAATGAAATAGAGGACTTTCAAGCATTCTTAGTTGAAAAGTCCAGAGCTGAATAGAAAATTTTACTTTCAAATACAAGAATCAAGAGAAGCATGAAAAGGTAAACAGGAATGAGAAATCATAAGGGACTTATTAATGTTGATATTTGTAACTTAACTCATGAGACATTTCTCTGTATTAGGGTAGTTGAAGGGAATATATATATATGAACAGAGGGTACAGGGTGATTTGAATATGAAGGGATGATATCTAAAAAAAATTAAGGGGTGAGAGAGGAATAAGGGCTGAGGAGAAGGAGAAAAGGAGGGATAGAATGGGGTAAATTATCTTACATAAAAGAGGCAAGAAAAAGTTGTGATAATGGAAGGGTAGAGGGGGTAGGTGAAAGGGAATGAATGAACCTTACTGTCATTGGATTTGGCTTAAGGAGAGAATAACATACACACACAATTGGGTATCTTATCCACAGGAAAGTGGTGGGGAAAGGGATAATGGGTGGGCATGATAGAACAGAGGGATGATTGGGGAAGGGGGTAGTCAAAAGCAAACACTTTCAAAAAGGGATAGGGTCAAAGGAGAAAATGGAATAAATGGGGAGCAGGATAGGATAGAGGGAAATATAGTTAGTCTTTCACAGCATGACTATTATGGAAGTGTTTTATATAACAATACAGGTATAACCTATATTGAATTGCTTGCCTTCTCAAGAATGGTGGGTGGGAAGAGAAGAAGGGAGAGAATTTGGACTCAAAGTTCTAAAAACAAATGTTAAAAACTGTTTTTACATGCAACTAGGAAATAAGATATACAGGTAATGGGTATAGAAATTTATCTGGCCCTACGAGAAAGTAAGTGGAAAGGGGATGGGGGTGGGGAGTGGGGTGATAGAAGGGAGGGCAGACTGGGGAAAGGGACAATCATAATATATGCCATCTTGGGGTGGGGGGGAGTGTAGAGATAGGGAGAAAATTTGTAACTCAAAATCTTGTGGAAATGAATGTTGAAAACAAAAAATAAATAAATTAATCTTAATACACACACACACATATATATTATATATGTATGTGTGTGTATATATATATGTGTGTGTATATATATGTATATATACATATATATACATATACACATACATATATATATGTATATATATATATATATATATATATACACACATACACATATACCAGTAACATCCTAAAATGCAAACTCCCAGAAAAGTCATAGCCAAAATCCAGAGCTTCCAGTTTGAAGAATAAAATACTGCACACCACCAAAAAGAAAGAGGTCAAGTGCCAAGAAACCATGATTAGCATCACACAAAACTTGTTAGCCTTCACTGTGAAGATGTGGAGAGCTTGGAATATGATATTCCAAAAGGCAAGAGATAAGGACATACAACTAATGATATCCTGTCTGGCAAAACTAAGTATAATCCTATAAGAGGAAAAAATAGACTTCTAATGAAAGAGAATATTTCTAAAGCATTCCTAACTAAAAAGCCATAACTGGGTGGACATTTTGAAATAAAAATGCAAAAGCCAAACAAAACATAAAAAGGAGAGACACATTTGTAGAACTGGAATGAAATTTGCGTGGAAGATTGGTTTACATGCTAAGAGGGAGACAAGAAACCATTATCTTCTCAGCAGATAAATATAAAAATAACATAGAGTCTGTGGGTGGTTCTTCAGTTCTGAAGGTCTCAAAAGACAGAAATCAGAGAAACGAGTGGCTACACTGGGGAAGAATGGAATAGAAAGGGAAAGAAAATCACTATCACCTAACAGAGTTTTATAAGATGAGTATTTAAACATGGAGGAAAGATGGAGGGAATGAGTCTCCCATGAACTTCACTTTAATCTGAACCAGATGAAAGAAGGATGAACACAATTACACACATTCCTCACCCATCCACAAACACACATATAAAGATTGTGGTATAGAAATACATTGCAAAAGGCTAAACAAGAGAGAACTGGGACAAAGGTTGAGGAGAGAGGGATTTGAGAGGTAGGATAGGATTGGTAAGGAAATTGTCATATGCAAAACAGACTCCAATGATGAGGATGGAAGGTCAAGGTCAAGGAAGGATTAAAAGAAAAGTAAGAAAAAGCAAAAACTTAAGATTAAGGGAGGGGAAGAAGGAAAAAAAGCTGCAACAGAGTAGAAACAGGCCATTTCATTTAGATGCCACAAGTATCAGGCAAACTCCCTCTCTTTTATTATCTTATTTGTACAGAGGAGTGTGGTGACAAAGAGAAAAAAAAGTGCAAGAATTCAGAATTGAGGGCAATATACAATTAGGATTCATAACCATGAATAAGATTGGAATAAATTAACTCATAAAATGGAAGAAAATCGTAGAATCCCTTAGAGAATCCTACAACATATTGCTCATAAGAGTTAAAATGAGGGGTTGGAACAAAATTTATCAAGCTTCAGATAAACTCTAAAATGGGTAGAAATTGTGATTTCTGATAAGGCTACAGTAAACACAGACATAATAAAAAGAGATAAGTAGGAAAATTGCATCATGCTTAAGTGCACCATATATAACAAATCATTTTGAATACTTAACATATATGCACCAAAAGCATAGCATCTAAAAAATGAAAAGTTAATAAAATTAGAGTAAGAAATAGATAGTTAAAATTACAACAATGAAGGACATCAATATATCTCTTTCAGACTTAGACAAATCTAACTAAAGGATAAAAAAGATATAATTTAAGGATCTGAATAGAATTTTTTTAAATTAGAAATGACATGTCTGATAATTACCGACTACTTAATTTAACTAAAGTGTTCAGTGCAGCACTAATCAAACTACAAAAGACTATTTTATTGAGCGAGAAAAATGCTAATAAAATTTGTATGAAGAACCAAAAGGTCAAGAATATCAAGGGAAAAAAAGAGGGAAGGAATACAATCTATCAGTATAGAGAGCTACATCAGAACATATCAGGTACCCAGCATATAAAAGAAAACAAGCACAGTTCCCTAGGGTTTAATTAAACCTAAATACTTCAGTTACCAGGGCAAGGACTTACCTGGAAAGCAGTTTGGCACTAACACTGTATACCAAGATAAATACCAAACACATACATGACTTAGACATAAAAGATATTATAAACAAATTAGAGGTATAAGGAAGAAATCACCTTTCAGATTTATGGACAGGAGAAAAATTCATAGCCTTTTGACTTCTTTAAGAATTGGAGAGAAGCAGAAAATATAGACAATTTAATTACATAAAATTTAAAAAGTTTTTGTATAAACAAAACTGTGTTAATATTAGAATGGAAACAGATGACTGGGAAACAGCAAATTTTTCTCACGTTTTGTGTATGTATGTGTGTGTGTGTGTGTGTGTGTGTGTGTGTGTGATATGAAAAATGTTAAAATTTATAAGAGTAAGAGCCATTTCCCAATAAATAATTGGCTAAAGAATGTGATTAGGCAATTTTCAAAGGAGGAAATCCAAGCTATCAACAATCACATAATAAAATTTTCCAAATCACTAATACATAGAGATGTAAGCAAAGCAACTCAGAAGTTCTACCTTATACCCATTAGATTGGTAAAGATGAGAAAAGAGGAAAATGACAAATGTTGAAGGAGTTACAGGAAAGCAGGTACACTAACATACTGCTGGTGAAGCTTACATTGGTCCAGTCTTGCTGGAAAGCAATGTGGAGCTATACCTGGAAAGTATATAGCCTTTGACCTAGCTATACCACTACTAGGTCTATACCCCAGAGAAATCAAAGAAAGAGAAAAAGGACCCATATTTGTTATGAGAGATTTTTTTAATTGTTCAACTGAAAAGAGGGCAGTTGGAGGGAGAAATATAAATGCATATAAAATATTTTTAAAAGGGAAGAATAAAATGAGAAAAAGAGAGAATAATGATGAGCCCAATATTGAAAATTTTAATCCATTCATATTTATGGTTATGATTGTTTAATTTGTGTTTTTGTAATTAAAGCATATATATTTTATATATATTCTTTTAAATCAGCATTTTTTCTATGTTGTTTATTTTGTACATACTAATCTTATTTATTCTCCTCTTTTCCATTATCGTGTCCAGTTCTGAGACTCCTTCATATACTCTGAATCTGTGCCATGTCACTGGTCTGTATCCTTGATGCTTCTTGCACAAGACACTCCCTCCATGGATTTTCACTCATGTTTCCTCATCTTTGACTCCTGGCTTCCCTGGCTTTTTTCAAGTTCCAATTAAAATTCCACTTTCTTCAGGAAGACTTTCCCATTCTTCCTTAATCTTGGTGCCTTCACTCTTGATTTATCTCCAATTTATCCTATATGTAGCTTGTTGTACATAGTCATGTACATGCTGTTTCCTTGAGAACAGGGACTAGTTTTATGTTTGCCTTTCTTTGTATCCCCAGAGTTTAGCACAGTGTAGGTTCTTAATAAATGCTTAATGACTGACTTAAGATGCCAGAGAGAGTCATGAAGATCCAGCACTCTGAACCTCAAAGATATGGAGGAGTAGGGGTGGGGCAAATCCCAGGAGGAGAAGGTTGGCACAAGAACCCAAGGGACATAGGGCCAGATCAGGTATGGCTGACCGCCTCACCAAATAGTGTAACAGGAGGTAGAGCCTGGTACTGGCAAAAAGCTCCAATTCAGAAAGAAAATCTAAAGAAATAAGTAAATCAAAGAAAACATTAACCATTACCAAAAAATTACTGTAAATCTAGAGATCTCCAGAAAGATGAAAGTAATTTTGTAATAACTACATGCAGAAACTAAAAGGAAAAAAATTAGATTTTCCACAAGTATTACCTGAATGCCTAAAAAGAAATGAAGGAAGAGATTAAAAAAGAGAAATAAAAGCTATAAAGGAAAGAATTGGAAGGTCATTAAATAGCTTAGACACTGTTGGTGGAATTGTGAATCAGTCTGGTTTTTTTAAACAATTTGGAATTATATGATAAAAGCAACTGTTCATAAACACTGACTTATTGAATCCAATGCAGGACATATATCCCCAAGGAGACCAAAGACAAAAAGATCTAATAAAAGCCAAACTATTGGTAGCAGAATTTTTATGGCAGCAAATAACTGCAAACAAAGTAGGTGCCCATTGATTGGGGAAAAGCTGAACAAACAGTAGTGAATGAATGTAATGAAATATCATTGTGCTGAAAGCAATGACAAACATGAGGAATCTGGACCAACATGGGAAAATCTGTGTATGTGAGGCACAGTGAAATTAATGAAAACAGTAATAATAATGAAATATTAAATTAATGAAATCATAATAATGAAAACAATATACAAGATATTAAAAAGTTGATCTTGGTCTCAGAGAACAGATAATGAAACACACCTCTCTCCTTTTGGCAGAGATAAGAAAATGCAAGGGCAGGAATGTTGCCTACTTTGTAAGATGTGGTCACTAGATTTGTTATTTTTGCTTCTCTGTCTTTTTTACAATGGAAGATTCAATCAATGGAAAGGGAGTGGGGGAAATGACATCCAGAAATGACCATGATGTAAAAATAAAATTTTGTTATAAAAATTACTTAAATCTAAGTTATGCTTGCCTTGCATCCAAGATAGCTCCTAGATTCAATCTAATTACTTGCTTCATGTCAAAGACCAGGTGTGATTTTAAGATATCTTTTGTGTGTGTGTGAAAGCTTTCTTCTTTTCATTGTCTGTAAGTGATCTCAGTTTAAATGACTAGAGTTTCCCCACCAGAAGCTATGTGACTACTTCCATCTGGTGGGTACGGGGGGTGTTTGAGAAATCTCAGTCCCTCAGATCCAGACCTGTTCTTCAGTTGGATCCTGCTAATTTGTGGAGTACAAGGAAAGGGGTCGCAATTGTCCTTGGGCATCCTAGGTGTTCTTGAAGGTGGGGGTAGTGTAGTTACACAGACCATGTTACAAAGAAGCAATAAAGAAAAAAGCAGAAAGAAGAAAAAGATTACTTTGCTCAAGGGTTGGTCATGTGTGTATTCCATCTTAGAAGCACTGAAAGGGGTTAATTGTTTGGGGCTTCTACCACTCTCTATGGAGTCTTCTTTCTCTTTTCTGGTTCTCAAGCTGCATCTACAAAAGGTAGATACAGTTGGATGATGTCTCTGTAGAAAACCTCAGGTAAATCTCACTTGGAAGGTAGAAAGTTTAGTTTTTCTCTCTGAAATGTAAGTTTCTTTCCATCATCACCTGCTGAGAAGACCTATCGTAGTATTGGAAGATCCTGAGGTAAACAGCGTATCTCAATGTAGTTTCAACAAGGAGCAGACCACACACTGCGGTTAGAAACAGCAATATGGCACCTAGGGACTGTGATTCTCGCTCCTGTGATTTTTTACTCTCTAGTCAAGTTCTTTCTAGGATATTATGGTTTGCCCTCTGCATCTTAAGAGAAAGGATGAGAAGAAGGCTTAGCGGAGAACCACAGAGATGATTAAAAGGTAAGGACATAAGATCCAATAAAGAAAGGCCAAAAGGACTCAGATTATTGTTTCTGAAGAAGAAGCTGAGGCTGAGACTCAATGGCTGTCTTTAAGAGCTACTTGATGAAGAATGGTGAACAGCTGTTGTTCACCTCTGCTGAGGAGTGAACAAGAGGAAATGGGCATAAATTTCTCTAGGAAGGCTTTAGGTTAAATACAAAAGAGGACAACCTGATATTAAGTGCTGTCGAGTCCCTCACTGGGTTATTGAGGAGATCAAGAGATCTTTGTCACTAAAGAAAATAACAACAGGCAGACACCCTCCTATTTGGGAGTTATGTAGGAGCTCAGAGATAGGATTCAGACATTCACAGTGAGTCCATTCCAGTCTTAGTTTTCTGACCCAATGAAAATGAGAACTGAATATAGTAGCATATAGATTTAGATATAGATATGTATATGGCTAAAGGATCCAACAGTATACATGCACATAATTATTACTGTATAAATTCCAAAACCTGAGTTGGTCATTGCTCATCCTTTTTCACTTAAGCAGGGTTTTAATCAAAATGGCTTTCTCTCCTTCAGTTAACACTCGTAAAAATTCACAGGGACTGTGAAGCAGGCTTACTAAATAAACACAGCCTTCTCTATATTGCCAGTGAAGCAGAGACAATACAGGAGAGCAGCGGTGGTTGTTCTGTTTATCAGTATTGGCCAATGAGGAAGTCAGAGAACAGGGCATCTGATACCTGATTGTCCCCCTCCTCGTGTCTCATCTGGTGTGGGTGATGTTTCCCGGGGAGATGTATATCTCCCACAGTAAGGTAGTGTCTATGGTATTGATGACTTGAAATGAATGCAAACTTTACTCTCTTGAGGAAATCTCTCCTGTTGAAGGGCAAGCTCTGGTGTGACAGATCTACTCTGACCTCCTTTTAGGTTTGGGGGTTGGGGTGGGGAATAAAGATTGATCAGAATGAGTGTGTGTACAGAAGGCACCTTTCTGATTTAGCTAGGCATGTACCTTGCTAATACTCTTCTATGCACAAGGGGAGGGATAAAAAGAACATGTGTTTTTAAATCACTTTCCTATGGAAGAGTTCAAAGCATCTTATAGCCATTATCACATCATACCTCATAACACCCTTGTGAAGTGGGTGTCAATTTTTTTGTGGCTTTTGACAGATGGGAAATTAATTTAACCAAGGCAGTCTACCAAGCCAAGAGAGAAGACCCCACGTTTCTTAACTACCTATGTTCAAGGTATCAAACTGCATTGCTGTCTTCTGGGGTTTTGTTAATGTGGTATAAGAAGTTAAAAGTGAGAGCGGACTTCACTAGGCATAAAAAAAGAATAATAGCAACTGTCTTACTCCCAAGTATGTGCTAAGACAGTAGTGTCAAACTTAAATAGGAAAGGATCTCTGTGGGCTACACACTGACTCAGGAAATTACAAATGAACATTATCTATGTTGTATTGTATTTTTATTTATTTTGTTAAATATTTCTCAATTACATTTTAACCTGGATTAGGTCTACTCAGGGAGTTTTGCAGACCATTTACAGAGAGTTTGACATCTCTGGTATTTGAGATAATTAATGAGACAGAACACTGTTTCTATTGAAGCAATGTATAAATTTCTTTTGGGGAAAAGGTATATATTAATGCAAGATTTTAAAAAAATGATCAATGGGATTGTGATAACAATCAGTGTGGATGAATCTTTGTATACTACAATATTTAACTAAGCTAAAAGCTGACTTTTTTAAAGCAAGACACTTTTTCACAATCCAAGCCAATAGCAGATTTCTTTCTTTTTAGATCATGTGGCTTAAAATAATCACAACAGACAGGCAGAAGCATTTCCACTTAGCCAGGATTCTGGGCTTACAGGAAATGACCCTTCTGCATGTCTGATCACTATGGAAATTGATTTTATACAGATAGCTAAAAGTACACAGAACCATAACAGCACCCGCTCCATATTTGTACAAGCTAGTGCTGTTCTTTCTGGTTCATTATCGAAATCCAAACCTGATCAGTTTTTGGAGGTCTCCGGTTATGGGTGCAAGACCTTTCTGTTCAGGACTCTGCTCTCTGGGTGGGGAGTTTCCTTCCTGGGATTCTCCCCCTCCCCCCATAACCTGATTTCAGATGATAGATAGCAGCATTAAAGTGAGTCAGAGTAAGTTGAGGTCTAAGTGTTATTGAATTTTAGGCTATATTGCAGGAACAATGATATGTGGGACATCACTGGTATGTTGCCGATTAAAAAAGGATCCAAAATCTCAGTATAAATAGGCATGGCAGAAAAACAGCATTGCTTATATTTGTATTTGTTATATTTTTTAGGGCCAAGCATCTTTTAGAGGTATCTGGCCATTTGTACTCATCAAATTGATGCTTAAAAAAAGAGAAATTTATTTGTGGACTTGCCCACTTTCCTTTATAATTCTTGTATTTAGCCTCTTTATTGTCTATAACTCACATTGCAAGTTCCTACATTCATTACACAAAAGAACTGATAAAATACTGGATGGGTCGCAGGATGGCCTCCAAAATAAAACATTATTTTTGCAATGGAATTTATATTTTTAAAAATGTATCTAGTCATAGGTTTGTATGACTATTATTAGTCACACAGTAGTAAGTAAGTTTTGTAAATATTCTTTGTGAAAAGTGGGTCATTTTCTTAGGGTGAGTAGGTTTAGAAGCAGGCCAATAATATTTGTTTGCCAGCCAAGTCTGTCAACATTGATGGGGGGAGAAGAGTGGTTGGGATGAAATTTAAACAAACATGAGCCAACAAATGACAGTCTGGTAATTTCTTAGTAGTTGTTGGTAAACCTGTTATTGCACGGAAGTATTTGTATGAGTAAATGATTCCATCTACTTGTTTAAAGAGAAAGAAAACAAAGCACAAAGGAAAGAAATACCTTGCTTCAAATAATCCAGTAATAGCCAAGACTGGGATTATATTTACCAGTTTCTCTGCATTTTCATTTAGCTCCCTAGCCACTGCCTGTCACACTGGACAGTCCTTCATCTCTTGGGCACTTACCTGCTGTCCAAATCTTAAAACAAACTTTTCCTCACATCAGCAGCTTTGTTGGGTCTCATGAAACAATAACTGAAAGGAATAGCTGAGTAGTATAAAGGAAAATTGGAGAGTTTACCCCAAACGCCATGACTGCTCTGGAGCTGATCAGTTTCAAGGTTGAAAAATCTTTCCCAAATTTGCATGATTCACATGCCTAGCAGATTGCACAGGGATCAGTTTGCCATAGGGGCCAAACATTTGAGGCTCTGGGGGGTGAATATGGGGCCTTTGGGGATTAGGTAAAAATTAGTAAGTACAACATGCTGCACAGGTAAGAGGATAAATACTCTTTTTAATGACTCAACTAGCTTTTGAGATTAGCCATCAGGAAAGAAGATGTCCCTTGACTTTTCTAGAGATATGCTACATGTTTAACACAAACTGATGAAGTAGGCAGGGGAATGGGAAATGACATTAACTTCTGGGACCAATTTCAACTGCACATTGAAGGCAACTAATCCAAATGAGGCATCTCCTCATCTAGATTCTAGATCCATTCTATGATAAGTATTTGTCCTTGCCCGAGGCCCTGAGTAAAAGGAAGGAAATGGAATCTGAAAGGAAGGGGAATCAGATGTTCTGTGTAGACCTAGAAGGCTTAAAATTTCAGTGGATTTGTGGCCCATTAGTACAGGTATTTCTTTTACTGGTGCCAATGAAACTCCTTATTCTACAAGATTCTTATCCAAGGCTTCTCTCAGTCAGTCCTCCACAGAGGTTCAGACTAACGTGGCTTTTCTCTGCTGTTAATAAAATTATTTTGAGGGATTCCGCGGCAGCGCTGGGTTAGTCTATCACACTCTCACCACATGGTTTTCCCACTTGCCTTTGATAAGGTATTTGGTTCCATTTTACACATACAAATTGTCATTAAAATGCTACAGCCCATTTATATTCACCATGTGCTTTAAATTGCCTTCTGAGTCATATTTGATTTTGATTATGCTGAGATTCAGTACAATTTGGGTTGAGGTGAGAGGAAAGAATGAGCATTGTGATAGCCCCTACTATGTGCCAAGTACTGTGCTAACCCTGCGAAGTAGGTGCTATTATTATCCCAATTTTATAGTTAAGGAGACTGCGGCAGACAGCAGTTAAGTGACTTGCCCAGGGTCACGCAGTAAGTTTCTGAGGCCATATTTGAACTCAGATCTTCCTGACTCCAGGCCCTATCAGCTCTATCCACTGCACCATTTAGCTGCATATAAGTCATATAAGAATAAATTTTCTAAAATGAGAGAGGTTTAAAAATATAATTGATTCTCTTATCAGATAATGGAAATATCTGCAGTAGAAATGAGCAGTAATGCTTTAGAGATAATTCTTATGGGGGATAGGAGACTGGGGAGGGGAACCTCTAAAATTCTTTTTAATTCTAAGATTCTGTAATTATAGGACCTGATTTCATGTAACTTAAAAAAATTGTATTCCCCATAGCTATAGCAACAAGCATGATACTTTGTAAAAACAAATAAAGAAAAAAACCCTAAAGTTTTTTTGGTTATTCTAAACTTGACAAATTCCAACAAATATGAGTTGTTCCTACGCAAAGAACAAAACATAACAAAACAAAACAAAATAAAAATGATCGGTCAAACTGATTTTCCTAAAACACAGTTCTGAGCATGTAACCCTCCCTATTCAGTAAACTCCAGTGGCTCCCTATCACCTCCAGGATCCAACATAAAACCCTTTGTTTGGTGTTCAAAGCCTTTCATAACCAGTCTTCCTCCTCCCTTTCTAGTCTTCTTATACTTCATTCTCCTTAGAGCACTCTGGGATATAGTGAGACTGGCCTCCCCACTCTGCATTTTCACTGACTGTCCAGCACATCTGGATTGCTGTCCCTCTTCTCCACCTCCTACCACATCTGGCTTGTTTCAAGTTTCAGTTAAAGTCCCACCTTCCAGAAGAAGACTTTCCCCAGGCCTTCTAATACTGACTTTCTCTTTGGATTGTGAAAGATTGTTCTTTTGTTTGCCCTTGTTTGTTTGTTGTTGTTTGCCTTAGCACAGTGCCTGGCCTACAGGAGGTGCTTAATAAATGCTAGTTGATTGTCAGACAAAAAAGAGAATTTTATATGAAACTGTAAATCATTATTAATCACATCTTGTTTTTTTTAAAGCATATAATAAACTCAGTTCTTTAGATCCAAAGCAGTCCTGCTCCCTCCATCAGAAAGTGGGTAGCATGCATCCCTATCAGTCCTCTGGAGTCCTGGGGGGGGGGGGTCACTGCATTGATCAGAGTTCTAAAGTCCTTTTCTTTTACAGTATTATAATCTCTGTTCACTTCCTTCTGTATCAGTCTTCCTAGCTTTTTTAAAAAATAATTTTAATGAATCCATTCCTTTATCATTTCTTAACACACAATAATATCTATTATTTTCATATACCATAATCTGCTTAACTCTTCCCTAATTGAGGGGCGCCCTTTTGGTTTCTAGTTCTTTGCCACAACATAAAGTGTTGCTGTAAGTATTTCTGTCCTTACAGGTCCTTTTCCTCTCTTTGATCTTCTTGAGGTACATACCAACTAGTGATATCACAGTCGATGGGTATGTACAGTTTAGTAACTTTTGTATCAGTGTACCTGTCATCCTACAGCCTCTCCAACAATCACCACTTTCTTTTTTTTGTCAACTTTTCCAAACTTATGAATTTGAGGTGGAACCTCAGAGCAGTAATTTGCAATTCTCTTATTAGAAACTTGCAGCATTTTTTCCATCATGGTTGCTGACAGCTTGCCCTTCTCCATTCTGAAACATTTCAGTTCCTATCTTTTGATTATTTTGTTCTTATACATTTGAATCAATTCCCTGTATATCTTAGCTATCAGATCTTTATCAGAGAAACTTGCTGAAACTATTTTCCCCCAATTTTTATTGCTGCTGGTTCTGGGCCCTGTGTCGGTGGTCAGAATGCTTTGGGTTTCTAACCACATTGGAGCTTCCTCTTCTGAGCACTCCAGGCTTTCTGTCTGTTGGTATGGACTGTTGCAGGCTTTCAAGTGCCCCTAGAGCACAGATGTATTGGCATATGTTTAATAATAATTTCTCCGGTGAAAAAATGTATGCAGAAATTTTCCCTTGCCAGCCTGAGCCATATCCAGCATACCCCTGCCCTAGACAATCTCTTGTCTCTATTCTTCTGACTTGTTTACCTGTGCTGGTGCTCACTCTTCTGGTGGTATTCCTTTCTCCTGGATGTCTTTTTATACAGTCCTGGCCTGGATGAAGGTGCTTTTCTTGCTGGTTTTCTTGATCATTGTCCAATCTGGTGCTCTTTTTAGATCTTTGCTGGAGTACATGTGTGAGAACTGAGCTCCTCTGCAACTGTTCAAGCAGCCATCTGGGATCTCTGGCTGTTAGGAGCTCAGAAGTCATTGACTCCGCCTTCTTAATTCTTCTTTCTTAGGGAAGGGCAGAGTCTTGAAAAGCCAGAACAGCTTAGCAGCAGCAAGTCCCACAAAGAACTAATGCTCACAGAATACATTTTGATCTTGAAGCTCCTCTTTGTGTCCCCCAAAAGAGCACTTCAATCTAGGATTAGGGTTAACTCTAGGGCTATTGGTCCAAGAGTACCCTTTATGCTTCCCCATAATATGTTCTACTAATTTATAGCAAACACTAGCTCAGAATACAATAAAAACCAGATTACTTTATAAGGACACAAAACTCATTATAAAAGTACAAACAGCAAATAAGCAAAATTTAAAAAGAGAAGGAAATTACTGAGGGTAAGGGATTCTAGTTTGCCAAGTAGCTATGAGGCAGAGGGGAATAAAGTGGAGCGGGGATAAATCCACCAATTTCTAATGCCACAGCAAATTCTGTTCAGGCAGATTACTCAGTAAGTGGGTCAGTGAACCAGAGAAAGCTCAAACTGCTCTTGGGTATATTCAATTCTGGGCAACTTAACTCTTCTCTTGCAATCATGTGGCCACTGGTTCCCTTGGGCTCCAAAGTTCCACCATGATCCTTAAGTCCTTCCTTCCAACTTGGAAAAACTATACTTCCCATTAATACCTTTGGCAATAAGGGACTACATGTTAAGAATGAAAAAGAAAACCTCCCAACACTGAAAAGGCACTATGCTATCTCAGTGGAAACTGTTGTATTTGTGTCTTGAAAGTCTGAAATATTTTTCTTGAAAAAAAAAATAATAATTTTCACTTACATAGTACTTTAAGTCTTATAAAGTATTTTACTTATACTAACCCTGTTTTGTACAAGTATAACTACTTCCATTGTGCAGATGACAAAAATAAGGCTCAGAAAAATAAAATGACTTGATTAGCATCCCATGGCTACTGGTTTCAAACTTAAATCCTCTGATTCCAAATCCTGTGTCATGCTGCTTCCTAAATAAACAATCGTAACAGAAAAAGAGACCTGGGCGCCACTGAAGGAAGAAAGTGCATCCACTTTTGTACTTTTTTGGCAACAGTTTCTGGGGCAATGGACGTATCCTATTAGTTGATCAAGAATCAGACGGGTCAGATATGAAATAAAAAACAAAGCCTTGCAGGTAAATTATGGTTCTTGGTATCGTGAATGCTCTTCACACCTGATATGAGTTTGGCATTAGGCAAACACTCAACCACATACCAACTTGGAAAATCAACCACTGTAAATCTGAAATCCCGCCCCTGGACATTCCAGAAGAGACTATGAGAGCAGAGAAAGCTGCACCTTTTAATAGCAGCCTTCTGAAAAGCAAAGGTATAGCCAAGGTCCATATCAGTCTTTTCATGAAATGTAATTTCCTTCAACATTAAGAGGGTGAAATGGAAAACTCGAAACCAAACAATTTATCTGAATGAGCTGTTTGTATTAGTTCTAGGGAGATGAACTAGCCTGTCTTGTTTTAATATTATTTTTGCCACCTACATTAAGAAAACTACTTGTTATTAGTGAAACTCAAATTCCACTGCCGTTTTTTTCAGTAAAAAAGATGAGGCCTGGGGGGGGCGGAGCCAAGATGGCGGCTGGTAAGCAGGGACTAGAGTGAGCTCTGTACCCGAGTCCCTCCAAAAACCTATAAAAAATGGCTCTGAACCAATTCTAGAATGGCAGAACCCACAGAACAGCAGACGGAAGCAGGGCTCCAGCCCAGGACAGCCTGGATGGTCTCTGAGTGAAGTTTATTCCACACGGAGCTGGGAGCTGGGCACGGAGTGGAGCAGAGCCCACCCTGAGCGGCGTGGACCATCCAGACCAGAAGCCGGGCGGAGGGGGCCCTAGCGCCCTGAATATGTGAGCTGCGGCAGTTACCAGACCCCTCGACCCACAAACACCAAAGACTGCGGAGAAGGTTAGTGGGAAAAGCTGTGGGAGTAGAAGGAGTTCGAGGTTCGGCTTCCAGCCCCGGGGGCAGCGGAGGTGGGGCAGCTACAGCTGTTGTTACTTCCAGCTCCAGGCCCACCTGGTGGGAGGAATTAAGTGGCGGATCAGAGCAGGGGAGCACAGCCTGCGGAAGATCTAAGCCCAGTTCGGGTTGGGGGTTGGGGAAGGAGCAGTGCGGGTCTGACAGAGCTGGCACCTCCCCCCCAAACGTGGAACATAGAACTCATTAGTCTACAAGCAGTCATACCCCACTGAAAAACTCAAGGGTCAAGTTAGTTGGTTGGGAACATGGCCAGGCAGCGAAAACGCGCCCAGATTCAGTCTCAGACTTTGGATTCTTTCTTTGGTGACAAAGAAGACCAAAACATACAGCCTAAAGAAGACAACAAAGTCATAGAGCCTACAACAAAAGCCTCCAAGAAAAACATGAACTGGCCCCAGGCCATAGAAGAACTCAAAAAGGATTTGGAAAAGCAAGTTAGAGAAGTAGAGGAAAAATTGGGAAGAGAAATGAGAAGGTTGCGAGAAAACCATGAAAAACAAGTCAATGACTTGCTAAAGGAGACCCAAAAAAATACTGAAAAATACACTGAAGAAAACAACACCTTAAAAAACAGACTAACTCAAATGGCAAAAGAGCTCCAAAAAGCCAGTGAGGAGAAGAATGCCTTGAAAGGCAGAATTAGCCAAATGGAAAAGGAGGTCCAAAAGACCACTGAAGAAAATACTACTTTAAAAATTAGATTGGAGCAAGTGGAAGCTAGTGACTTTATGAGAAATCAAGATATTATAAAACAGAACCAAAGGAATGAAAAAATGGAAGACAATGTGAAATATCTCCTTGGAAAAACCACTGACCTGGAAAATAGATCCAGGAGAGATAATTTAAAAATTATTGGACTACCTGAAAGCCATGATCAAAAAAAGAGCCTAAATACCATCTTTCACGAAATTATCCAGGAGAACTGCCCTGATATTCTAGAGCCACAGGGCAAAATAGAAATTGAAAGAATCCATCGATCTCCTCCTCAAATAGATCCCAAAAAGAAATCTCCTAGGAATATTGTTGCCAAATTCCAGAGCTCCCAGATCAAGGAGAAAATACTGCAAGCTGCCAGAAAGAAACAATTTGAGTATTGTGGAAACCCAATCAGAATAACCCAAGATCTGGCAGCTTCTACATTAAGAGATTGGAAAGCTTGGAATGCGATATTCCGGAGGTCAATGGAGCTAGGATTAAAACCTAGAATCACCTACCCAGCAAAACTGAGTATCATGTTCCGAGGCAAAATATGGATTTTCAGTAAAATAGAGGACTTTCAAGCTTTCTCAGTGAAAAGACCAGAACTGAATAGAAAACTTGACTTTCAAACACAAGAATCAAGAGAAGCATGAAAAGGTAATCAAGAAACGGAAATTGCAAGGGACTTACTAAAGTTGAACTGTTTTGTTTACATTCCTACGTGGAAAGATGATGTGTATGATTTATGAGACCTCAGTATTAGGGTAGTTGAAGGGAATATGCATATATATATATGTTTATGTATATATATATGGGTGAATGTGTATGTATGTATGTATATATCTATGTGTATATATATGTATGTGTATGTATATGTATATATATGTGTTTATATATATAAATATATATATGTAAAAGAGAGAGAGCAGACACAGGGTGAGTTGAAGATGAAGGGGAGACATCTAAAAGAAATAAAATGAAATTAAGGGATGAGAGAGCAACATACTGAGAGAGGGAGATAGGGAGAGATAGAATGGGGTGGATTATCTCAAGTAAAGGTGGCAAGAGGAAGCAGTTCTATGGGAGGAGGGGAGAGGGCAGGTGAGGGGGGAATGAGTGAACCTTGCTCTCATCAGATTTGGCCTGAGGGGGAATACCATACATACTCAGTTGGGTATCTTACCCCACAGGAAAGAAGAGGGAGGAAGATTAAAAAAAAAATAAAAGGGGGGGATGATGGAGGGGAGGGCAGATGGGGGTGGAGGTAATCAAAACAAACACTTTGGAAAGGGGACAGGGTCAAGGGAGAAAATTCAATAAAGCGGGATGGGTTGGGAAGGAGCAAAATGTAGTTAGCCTTTCACAACATGAGTATTGTGGAAGGGTTATACATAATGATACATGTGTGGCCTAGGTTGAATTGCTCAACTTCTTAGGGAGGGTGGGTGGGAAGGGAAGAGGGGAGAGAATTTGGAACTCAAAGTTTTAAAATCAGATGTTCAAAAAAAAAAAAGGTTTTGCATGCAACTAAAAAATAAGATACACAGGCAATGGGGCGTAGAAATTTATCTAGCCCTACAAGAAAGGAAGGGAAAGGTGGATGAGAGGGGAGGGCAGTGATAGAGGGGAGGGCTGACTGGGGAACAGGGCAACCAGAATATAAGCCATCTTGGAGTGGGCGGGGAGGGTAGAAATGGGGAGAAAATTTGTAATTCAAAATGTTGTGAAAATCAATGCTGAAAACCAAATATGTTAAATAAATAAATTTAAATTAAAAAAAAAGATGAGGCCTAAGCTCAATACACAGAATAAAAGGCCATCATTCAGCTGTTAAGTGATCATTACATCTTTTCATCCATCTCCTTTTGTCCTGTCTATGGTGGCTTAGCTCTAATAATTCAATTGAATTAACCTCTATGAGCAAAGTTTGACAACGATACCAAGTTTGTTGAACTAAAATATGAAAAATGGATAACCCTGACCCTCAAGGAGCTTACAATAGAATATATGAATGCAATGTGCAAGTATATCACACAGGATGTTATAGGGGCAAAAGAAAATGTACTTTAGAAAAATTGGAGGAGGGAATCAATCGCATCAGCTGGGGAGTGGGGTGAAAGGAGAGGGAAACGTTTAGTGAAGGCTTCCAGGACAATTTAAAAGAAACCTTCCTGTGAGAAGCCAAATTTGGATTACCTATGATTGAAACAGTTACATAAAAAACTTGGGTATCGGTCTGCGTATTGATTTGATCTGCTGTGCATCTAGGACAGAATGCTGTAGTGCATCTGGCAATCCAATAACTTTGTTTTTAAAGCACAGTTTCACTTTTGGGGTTGGGAGGAAGAAAGGTAAATTCATTCTTACATTTCAACTCAAAGATTTACTATGTCAGAGTTTCCTCCTTTTAACATTTGGAAACAAAATTCTGCTACTAATAATTTGGTTCCAGACCAAATACAGGGCTTCTGTATCCTTGACTGTATTTGGTTCCAGACCAAATACGGGGCTTCTGTATCCTGACTGTATTTGGTTCCAGACCAAATACAGGGCTTCTGTATCCTGACTGTATCAGACCTTATCTAAAGTGCTGCATTCAACTCTGGATCCCACATTTTAGGCACATTATCAGACAAGAGTTATCCAGAGGAAGACGGAAGGAGATGTAAAAGTTGGTAAAGGAGGCTAGAAACTATGCCACATATGGGGATAGGAATGTTTCTCTTGGAGGAGAGAAATTTTGTGAAGGAAGGAAATAAGCACTTATTAAGCACCTACTATATGCCAGGCACTGTCCTAAGCATCTAAAAAATCTTATTTGACCCTCACAACAACTCTAGGAGTTATTTTAAGGCACACACAGGTTCAAGGTCACATAGCTATTAAGTGTCTGAGGCCAAATTTGAACTCTGGTCTCTCAGACTCAAGTGTGCCATCTAGCACTTCTTGACGGGTAGTGGTAGCAACTGTCTCCTAATATGTCAAGGATTGTCATGTGTAGGTTCAGACGCGTTCTGCTTGGCCCCTGAGGGCACAAGTAGCCGCAAGGGGTGGAAGATAAAAGAAAGGGAGATTTCAGATCCATATATGGAAAAACTTCCTAACAGTTAAAACTGTGCAAAAGGAGAACTTGGAGAGATACAGTAATACGTGCAAAAATGGAACTAAGTTGGGAGATCAATGTTGTTAAACTACCTTTCCTTTCCTTCTTTGTGATCTTATAAGTAGTTGAAAACAATGAAACCATTTCTACTTAATTAGGCATTCTTAATCTTTTTTGGTGTGTGTATCACAGACCCCTTTGACAGTTTGGTGAAGCCCATGGGTGCGCCTTCTCAGAATCATGTTTTTAAATGTATAAAACAAAATAGGACTTAAAAAGAAGACAATGTTATTTAAAGATAATTATCAAAAGATAAGTTCATGATCCCCAAGTTAAGAACTTTGTTTTCCAGGGGTTTGCACTTCTGGAGTACATGACACCCTCTTTTCTTTAGGTAGGTCTCATCTCTGGTGTTTTCATTTGCTGTCTGGTAGAAAAGATTGGTCTCTAAGCAGTAGGCTTGTATAATGCCCTTTGGGTTAGAACTTAAGTTATCTGAAGAACCGGGTTGAACTGTCTGTTGTATGAAATGTAGTACTGATTTTGATTGGGGAAATGAGAAATCTCAATGTATAACACCTTCCCACCGATGGCACTTAAACTAGGTGGTAGGCATTCATAGCACTAATTCTGCAGTTTTCAAGAGTGTCCTTTATCCTTAAAAAGCTCTTTTGCAGGATAAAATAAATAAGGTAGAAAGAAAAGCCACTTCTTTCCATTTCATGATCCTTACAACTCAAGAATTGTGGCAATTTCTTGGAGGAGTTTTCATTCCAGCCCAGTCAGCATGACAGAACCCAATGAAGATTCACTTTGACTAGTTTCCAGAAAAAAAAAAAACTGCCCAGGCATTATTTTTTCTCCTAGGGGTTTATTTAAACACTGCACATCTTGAGTTCTATGTTTAATATAATTTCACTTGGAGACAAGGGAACTTAAGTTTTTCCTTCTGAAAAGTGAAAACAAATTTCTGCAGTCCTATAATCCTTGAGTTGAAGTATGTGAAAACTGGAGAAGGTGAACGCAATATGTGGATTTATATCACCATCCTTGGGGCATGTAGTGTAAGTGATCCCTTGTACTCTTTGACTTTCACCCTGTTTATCGCTTATTGAAGAAGGAAGGCAGGAAGGCAGGCAGGAACGAAGGAAGGAAGGGAGGGAGGGAGGCAGGCAGGCAGGAAGGAAGGAAGGTAGGCAGAGTAGGTATTGTATTCTATGCTTTACAAATGTTATCTCATTTGATCCTCACAACTACCCTGGGAGGCAGGTGATATCATCATCTCCATTTCACACTGAGGCACCCAGTGGCAAAATGACTTGCCTGAGGTCATACAGCTATTAAGAGGCTGGATTTGAAGTCAGGTCTTCCTGACTCCAGGCTGAGTATTCTATCCACTGACTCCTTGATTTTCCCCTTGTGGAAAATAGTAAAGATAACATAAGATTCCTTCCATATAAAATACAACCATATGGATGAGAATTGGAAATCGAGGGGATACTCATCAAGTGGGGAATGGCTGAACAAGCTGTGGTATATGATTGGGATGGAATGTTATTGTGCTATAAGAAATCACAAGCATGATGACTTCAGAAAAACCTAGAAAGACTTACATGAACTGATGCAAAGTGCAGTAAGCAGAACCAGGAGAATATTGTACACAGTAACAGCAATACTGTATGATGAAGAATTGTGAATGACTTAGCTATTCTCAGCAATATTCAGCAAATCCAAGACAATTCCAAAGGACTCATGATGAGGCATGCTATCTGCCTCCAGAGAAAGAACTGATATTGTCTGGATACAGACTGAAGCATGCTATTTTTCACTTTCATTCATTTTTTAATCAAGTCTTCTTGTACAAAATGAGCAATATGGAAATATTGTACATGATTGCACATGTATAACCTATATTGGATTGCAATGATTGCTTACTCAGGGAGGAGGGGCAGGGAGGGATAGAATTTGGAACTCAAAACTTTAAAAAATGCTTAAAAATTGTTTTAATATGTAATTGGAGAAAAAGAAAATATTGTAAAAAATTAAAGTGAAATAAAATACAACCACAGGTGAAATAGGCTAGAAAACACTAAAGCAGTGATACCCTGCTGCATATCCTGATAACACCCTCACCCCCTACTGTCTTGCTTTGTGTGATCCTTGTTCATTAAACCTCCATATATGATCTAACCAATATGGCTGAAATCTTCTTGTTCTTTTAGGATCTTAGAGGTAACAATTTGTCACTGTGGCTGTCCAACTTTTATCTCTCATTTTTAACTTTAAATGACTGGCCTACCTCCTTTTCCAGTCATACTTATCTTCCACAATATCTTTCATGCTGTATCTTGCACCCATTCTTGTAAGAGGTTGTAGGCTGCTTTTTTGTGTGGCTCATTAGGCTATTTATCATTTTAAACATTTGGAAATTGTGATGTGATAGAATTCAAAGCTACATACCATAGCCCAGCATATCTACCACATATAGTCATAAGCCAAAGTATGGAAGATGGATGAGTGGATAAGCCTAGAAGCACCCTGTTTAAAAAGCTAATTCAAGCTGCTCCCACCCCCACCTCCATTTCCACTTACCGTTTTTCTTCTGAAATATCTTCCAGCAGCATATGAAGAAAATCCTGCAGAAAAAACAAAGCAGACCCATTAACATGTCTATTGATAAATTATCTTGAAGCTACATTCATTTTTGATAAAGCTTTACTAGCAACTACAAATAACTGCTAAGGAGCCCCCTGTATAACCACACAATCACTTATTCAATGTTCCAACTCAACCAGTTAAAGGAGGCAATTGTGCAAGAACCACAACAAATAAAAATTTTAAGGTGTTTCATTATTTACCTTAGCCCAACAGCCTATTTCATTCAGAGTGAAACCATTGTCATCTTCAATTTACAGACACAAGTATACTTTTTAAAAAATTAATCAGATATTCTTTAAAAGCACTTCTGTGAAAAACCCTTTTCACCTGTTAGCCTTAATGAAATCAGCAACGAGCTCCTAATTGTCTTACTAAAAGAAAATAGGGAAAAGGTACCTGATCATTTTTGTTAAAAAACCATTCTAAATCAGAAAGTACTTATCCGAGCCCTTGATTTCCTCCACACAGCTCTTCCTATCTATTTTAGACCACACTAAACTCTGCTTCTTTGAAATGGTTTTAAATACATAACTTTTAATATTTCATTGTTGCCTAATTATCTGTATATCTTAGTCATCTCAATAATTAGACTAGATTCCTCGAGAACAGAAACTAGACATATTTCTTTTGTATCTCCCACAGTGCTAAGCATAGCAGAGGATACATAGCAGAGTGATAACAACTTATAAGAGATATGTTATTTTTAACATTTAATTTTTAGATCCACAACAAGGGGGTGGAGCCAAGATAGCAGCTGGAAAGCAGGGACTAGTGTGAGCTCCCCGCCAAGTCCCTCCAAAAACCTATAAAAATGGCTCTGAACCAATTCTAGAACTGCGGAACCCACAAAATAGCAGAAGGAAGCAGGGCTCCAGCCCAGGACAGCCTGGATGGTTGCTGGGTGAGGTCTTTCGCGCATGGAGCTGGGAGCGGAGTGGAGCAGAGCAAGCCCAGCGTGGGCCGCACGGACCAAGCAGACAACCAGACCAGGAGCTGGGCGGAGCAGGCCCTAGTGCCCTGAATCAGTGAGCTGTGGCAGTTGCCAGACTTCTCAACCCACAAACACCAAACACAACAGAGAAGGTTAGTGGGAAAAGCTGCTGGGGACAGGGTGATAGAGTTCGAGGTTCAACCACCACCCTGGGGGCAGCGGAGGTGGGGCACCTACAGAACTACAGCTGTAGTTACTTCCAGTCCCAGGCCCACCTGGTGGGAGGAATTAAGTGGTGGATCAGAGCAGGAGTGCAGAGCCTGCTGACGATCTAAGTCCAGTCCAGGTTGGGGGTTCTTGGGGAAGGAGGAGTGCTGGTTTGGCAGAGCTGGCTGTAATAGCTCTGAAATCAGCAGTGCATCCCCCCAAGCTTAGAACATAGTACTTTTTACTCTACAAGCAGTCATACCCCATTGAAAAACTCAAGGGTGAAGTAAGTTGGCTGGGAACATGGCCAGGCAGCGAAAATGCACCCAGATGCAGTCTCAGACTTTGGAATCTTTCTTTGATGACAAAGAAGACCAAAACATACAGCCAGAAAAAAGTCAACAAAGTCAAAGAGCCTACATCAAAAGCCTCCAAGAAAAACATGAACTGGTCTCAGGCCATGGAAGAGCTCAAAAAGGATTTGGAGAAGCAAGTTAGAGAAGGAAAAAAGCAAGTGAGAGGAAAAATTGGGAAGAGAAATGAGAAGGATGCAAGAAAACCATGAAAAACAAGTCAATGACTTGCTAAAGGAGACCCAGAAAAATACTGAAAAATACACTGAAGAAAACAACACCTTAAAAAATGACTAACTCAAATGGCAAAAGAGCTCCAAAAAGCCAATGAGGAGAAGAATGCCTTGAAAGGCAGAATTTGCCAAATGGAAAAGGAGGTCCAAAAGACCACTGAAGAAAATACTACCTTAAAAATTAGATTGGAGCAAGTGGAAGCTAGTGACTTGATGAGAAATCAAGATATCATAAAACAGAACCAAAGGAATGAAAAAGTGGAAGACAATGTGAAATATCTCATTAGAAAAAGCACTGACCTGGAAAATAGATCCAGGAGAGATCATTTAAAAATTATTGGACTACCTGAAAGCCATGATCAAAAAAAGAGCCTAGATATCAGCTTTCAAGAAATTATCCAGGAGAACTGCCCTGATATTCTAGAGCCACAGGGCAAAATAGAAATTGAAAGAATCCACTGATCGCCTCCTCAAATAGATCCCAAAAAGAAAACTCCGAGAAATATTGTTGCCAAATTCCAGAGCTCCCAGATCAAGGAGAAAATACTGCAAGCAGCCAGAAAGAAACAATTTGAGTATTGTGGAAACCCAATCAGAATAACCCAAGATCTGGCAGCTTCTACATTAAGAGATTGAAGGGCTTGGAATGCGATATTCCAGAGGTCAATGGAGCTACGATTAAAACCTAGAATCACCTACCCAGCGAAACTGAGTATCATGTTCCAAGGCAAAATATGGATTTTCAATAAAATAGAGGATGTTCAAGCTTTCTCAGTGAAAAGACCAGATCTGAATAGAAAATTTGACTTTGAAACACAAGAATCAAGAGAAGCATGAAAAGGTAATCAAGAAAAAGAACAAGAAAAAGAAATTGCAGGGGACTTACTAAAGTTGAACTGTTTTGTTTACATTCCTACATGGAAAGATGATGTGTATGATTCATGAGACCTCAGTATTAGGGTAGCTGAAGGGAATATGCATATATAGATGATATAGATATAGATATAGATATAGATATAGATATAGATATAGATATAGGTGTGTGTGTGTGTGTATATATATGTGTGTGTATGTATATATATATGTGTATGTGTGTGTCTGTATGTATATATGTATGTGTACACACACACACACACCTATATCTATATCTATATCTATGTATGTGTACATATATGTATGTACTATATATGTATGTGTACACACACACACACACACATATATATATATATATATTGAGAGAGAGAGAGAGAGAGAGAGAGAGATAGAGAGAGAGAGAGGGAGAGGGGCACAGGGGGAGTTGAAGATGAAGGGATGATATCTAAAAGAAATAAAATCAAATTAAGGGATGAGAGAAGAATATATTGAAAGAGGGAGAAAGGGAGAGATAGAATGGGGCAAATTATCTCGTATAAAAGTGGCAAGAAAAAGCAGTTCTTCAGGAAGAGAAGAGAAGGCAGGTGAGGGGGAATGGGTGAATCTTGCCCTCATCAGATTTGACCTGAGGAGGGAATACCATACACACTCAATTGGGTATCTTACCCCACAGGAAAGAAGGAGGAAGAAGACAAAAAACGGGGGACGACAGAAGGGAGGGCAGACAGGGGGAGGAGGTAATCAAAAACAAACACTTTCGAAAGGGGACAGGGTCAAGGAAGAAAATTGGATAAAGGGGGATAGGTTAGGAAGGAGCAAAATATAGTTAGTCTTTCACAACATGAGTATTGTGGAAGGGTTATACATAATGATACGCATGTGGCCTATGTTGAATTGCTTGACTTCTTAGGGAGGGTGGGTGGGAAGGGAAGAGGGGAGGGAATTTGGAACTCAAAATTTTAAAAACAGATGTTCAAAAACAACAAAAAAAAGTTTTTGCATGCAACTAGAAAATAAGATACACAGGCAATGGGGCATAGAAATTTATCTTGCCCTACAAGAAAGGAAGGGAAAAGGGGATGGGAGGGTAGTGGGGTGACAGAAGGGAGGGCTGACTGGGGAACAGGGCAACCAGAATATACGCCATCTTGGAGTGGGGTGGAAGGGTAGAAATGGGGAGAAAATTTGCAATTCAAACTCTTGTGAAAATCAATGGTGAAAACTAAATATATTAAATAAATTAAATTTAAAAAAAAGTAATATCCTTAACAACTCAAAACTAAGTTTTAAGCCCATCAACAGGGGAAAGCAAAATAAAACAGGGCAAATCAAAACAGATTTGGGCAATGAACTGGGTCCAGAAATGAATGGAAGTATGAAAGCCGGATGGATTGCATTTAAGAAATTGAATGGCATTACAATGACCCCCGAGTTTCTATCTGAAATAAAAGTCAATGATGCTGTATGATTGCAAATAGGATATGGGATTCAGCAATAAAGTACTGTCCAGTAAAAATAAAAAAAAACATTCAATTTTTATTTTTTCTAAATTACATGTAAACAAATTTTAACATTCTTTTTAGAAAAAAAATTTGAGTTTCATATCTCTCCAACCCTACCCTCCCTCCCCCATCCTTGAGTAAGCATATATATATATGTATATAGAATATACATATGGTAGTGGTGGTGGTGTTTAGTCGTTTCCAGCTCTTTGTGACTACACTGATTATATTGTCCTTGGGGTTTTCTTGGCGAAGATACTGGAGTGGTTTGCCATTTCCTTCTCCAGTGGGTTAAGGCAAACAGAGGTTAAGTGATTTGCCCAGGGTCACATAACTATTAAGTGCTTGAGGCTGGATTTGAACTCAGGTCTTCCTAACTCCAAGCCCAGTACTCTATCTATCCACTGAGCCATCAAACTGCCTCCTAGATTATACATGTGCAGTCATGCAAAATAGTTTCATATTAACCATGTTGCAAAAGATAATGCAGACCAAAAAAACACAAAAAACAAAAACAAGAATAAAAAAGAAAGTTTAAAAAGCATGCATTTAGATTCCTTTAGTTCTTTTTCTGGAGGTGGATTGTATTTTTCACCATAAGTCCTTCAGAATTGTCTTGCATTATTGTATTGCTGAGAATAGCTAAGTCTATCAAAGTTGATCATCAAACACTGTTGCTGTTACTGTGTACAAAGTTCTCCTGGTTCTGCTCATTTCACTTTGCATCATTTCATGTAAGTCTTTCCAGGTTTTTCGGAAAGCATCTTGCTTGTCAGTTCTAAAACCACAATAGCATTCCATCACAATCATATACCACGACTTGTTCAATCATTCCCCGGTTGATTGGCATCCGTTCGATTTCCAATACTTTGCCATCACAAAAAGAACTCTATGAATACTTTTGTACATACAGGTCCTTTTCTTATTTCTTTGATCTCTTTGGGCTTGTTGTTTGTCCATTTTTGAGGAGGACTAATGACATCATGGGTGACGTCTTGACTCATGCATGAATTGGATTTAAGT